>NC_141901.1:25537026-25845404 GCF_057802395.1 Ceratotherium simum simum | reverse complement strand
TCTTCCATTCACACTGATACAGTTATACACAGTTCATATGTACAGTCTCCATGAACTGACCCTTTAAACTTGCTGATGACTCTCGGATTATATTCAGTTCCTTACTCTTGCAGGGTTATTGGACTAAACCACCAAGGAGGAAGATTACCTCACTCGTTCTCACACCCACTCACCCACTCAGACACAGGTACTGAAGCTTGTAAAGTTAATAAAAGAAACCTCAACTAAATTGGAGTCGAGAAGGCCTGTAGGGGGAGCTCTCACGCCCTATCCTACATCATCAATTACACCAAACAGGAAGAGGGAGGCTTGCCTTTCCCACAGGAAGTAGACTACTTTACTACTGAGGGAAGATTTCTCTCCCCACCCGCAGGAGCCCAGCCAATGAGAAGCTGTTGCTGCCCTGAGCTGTTACTTTCCCCCAATGGACTTTCCTTTAGAACAGCCCCTCCCTACTCTCCCTTTTTCTCTATAAAAGCAGTTCCCCTCCTTTCCTTTCCAGACTTGCCTATGGTTTGCCATAGCATGCACATCCTGAGTTGCAATTCTTTTGGCTATTCCCGAATAAGCTCATTTTGAGGATAACTTAACAGGCAAATTTGCTTTTTAAGTTGACAGGCTGCAGGCCGAAATAAGGAGTGATTTGAACAGGGGTTAGTTTCTGGAAAGGTTTCCTGCAAGGCTAGAACATTTGTTCATGTCACAGCATTCAGATTCCCAATTCCAAAATGAAAAGTCTCTGTCTGGCTACTTTAACAGTCTCCAAACTCCTCTCACCAGCACGATTCTCATGTCCCTGGGAGGGAGGATGAAGGTAGGGGAGGTATTTGTATTTGAGGCCCAAGACCAGGAGCTGGAGTAGTGCCTGGGAGGGGTGTGTGGACGAAGGGTATCCCGGTACTCCTCTTTCTTTCATTCATGGGGGAGAAAGGCATAAATAACTCAAAATGATGAGGTCCAGTAGATAACATTAACCACCCACTTTTTAAGTCCTAGCAAGTCAAGGTTGTAGATTCAAGTTCTAGGTGTTTATTTGACTCAAATTCCCCAAGTGCCACCTCATTCTGTGGTCATGACTTTACACAGCCATGTCACAAATGTACAGGAAGCTGGATAAGAAAGTGGGAGACCATTACGAGTTGAATTGTGTCCTCAAAAATTCATCTGTTGAAATCCTACCCCGCAATACCTCAGAATGTGGCTTTATTTGGAAATTGGATAGTTGCAGGTGTAATTAGTTAAGATGAGGTCATACTGGAATAGAGTGGGCCCCTAATCCAATATGACAGGTGTCCTTATAAAAAGGGGAAATTTGGACACAGAGACAGACACACATGCAGGGAAAATGCCATGTGAAGATGAAGGCAGAGATGCAGCAGAAGCCAAGGAATGCCAAAGAATTCCACAAACCAGCAGAAGCTAGAGGAAATGCCTGGAACCAATTCTCCCTCACAGCCCTGCTGACACCTTAATCTCAGACTTTCGCCTCCAGGACTGTGAGACAATAAATTTCTGTTATTAAAGCCACCCTGTCTTTGGTACTTTGTTATGGCAGCCGTAGCACATTAATACAGAGACTTATAAGACAGACTACTTCTGCTGATGGTAACATCATGAAGCTAAGTTAACTAAGGGTCAGACTCATAATCCTATTAGTTTAAAAAACATACACAGGGGGCTGGCCCTGTGGCTTAGCAGTTAAGTGCGCACGCTCCGCTACTGGTGGCTTAGCGGTTAAGTGCATGCGCTCCGCTACCGGCGGCCCGGGTTCAGATCCCGGGCGCGCACCGACGCACTGCTTGTCCGACCATGCTGAGGCGGCATCCCACATATAGCAACTAGAAGGATGTGCAACTATGACGTACAACTATGTACTGGGGCCTTGGGGAGAAAAAGGGGAAAAAAGAGGAGGATTGGCAATAGATGTTAGCTCAGGGCCGGTCTTCCTCAGAAAAAAGAGGAGGATTGGCATGGATGTGAGCTTAGGGCTGATCTTCCTCACAAAAAAAAAAAAAAAGAAAAAAAAAACATACACAGAAGGCTAGACATGGATGGATGGACAGATGGATGGATGAGTAGATAGATAGGAGACAGATGGGTGGATGGATAGATAGATGGACAGATGATAGATGAATGGATGGGTAGATAAATAGGTGATAGATGGGTGGATGGATAGATAGATGGACAGATGATAGATGAATGGATGGGTAGATAAATAGGTGATAGATGGGTGGATGGATAGATAGATGGACAGATGATAGATGAATGGATGGGTAGATAGATGATGAATGGATAGATGAAAGAATGGATGGATAGATAAATGGATGGATGGATGGATGGACAGCTAGAGAGACAGACAGACAGATAGATAATGGATAGATAGATAGATGGATCTGACTGCTGTGCAGACACTGTGCCTGGGCCCTCCCCAGCCCAGCAGCCCTCCCTCACAGTGCTGGAGAGAGACTGCCTGTCTGGGTGGCCGAGCATTGGGGAAGCTTCATACAAAGAGATATAATAGGATCTACATTGCACAATCACTATGTCAATTGGTCCTCCTGAACACACCATGGTATAGATATTCTTATCTCCATTTTAGAGAATAGGAAGATAAGCCATTTGCCTACACCATAGGGCTAGTAAGTGGCAGGCCTGGGATGCATACTCAGGTCTGTCTAGCCTCAAACACAGGCTCCTTTTGTCACACGTGCTGCTTTGCACAAACCCTGCCTTCAAGGATGCCATGTTCAAATAAGGGAGGTCAACAGATCCGACCAGTGATCCAGACTGATGTAGAAGGGCAAGTGTTGCATCTCCACTCCCTGTCATCCAAGACAGCCCATCCTCACCTGTGCAGTGACCCACGGACAATCAGAGGTCACCACAAGGCCCCTGCCCTCTGCTCCATGATTCCAACCTGCTTCCCTTCAGTGTGCTGGCTCCAGACACTGGCCTCATGCTGCTCATCCAGCTTCTCCTGGATTCTGCTCTCCTGCAAAGGTTCTGGCTCAGTGTGCCTCTCTGGCCCCTGCGTCTCCCTTTGTTTTGGATGCTCCAGTTCGTGGCCCAAGGAACTCATCCCTGGTCCACTCCTAGCCAAGCCAGCCTCTTTCTGGCCAGCCCCAGCCCCTCCATGGGGGAGGGAGAGGAGGCCTGACACTGTGGCTGATACAAATGCCGTCATACTTGCATGTCAGACACCTTGCTGGGCAATCACACTTGGGGTTCTTACCTGGCCTCTGCTAAGATGTGTGTAAATCTTAAAGTCTTAGGGAACTTGGGGACTGGTGGAGGTACCCTCTTTAGAGGCCCAGGCCTGGTTCCCCTCCCCAAATTACACTCCCATTTCCAGACCTTGGCCTGTCAGGGGCCACCTAGCTATGGCACTGGGCCTGTGGAACCTGGCTCATATCTCATTTGCTCTTTCTATGCTGCTCTTCCTAGAGATTCCCAACCATGCCAGATTCTCTGTAGCCTCTGAGATGCCTTACTTACTATTCTTTTGGCCTGAGTTGCCTTTCCTCCTCCTCTTTGCCTAGCCAGCCCCTACACTTCCTCTAGGTCCTAGCTCAGATGTCATCTCCTCTGGACTCACCCCACATGTGGGGCGGGTGTCCCTCTCTTATGCTTCTTTACCATCCAGTAGTACCCATCATGAGCCAGCCCTGGTGGTCTAGTGGTTAAGATTCGGGGCTCTCATCGCCACAGCCCGGGTTCATTTCCTGGTCAGGGAACCAGACCACCTGACTGTCGGTTGTCATACTGTGGGGGCTGCGTGTTGCTGTGATGCTGAAAGCTGTGCTACTGGGATTTCAAATTCCAGCAGGGTCGCCCACGGTGGACAGGTTTCAGCAGAGCTTCCAGACCAGACACACTAGGAAGACGGACCTGGCCACTCACTTCTGAAACAATTGGCCACGAAAACCCTATGAATAGCAGTGGAGCACTGTCTGAGATAGCACCTGAAGGTGAGAGGATGGCGCAAAAAGACCAGGAGGGTTCTGCTCCGCTGTGCACAGGGTCGCTAGGAGTCGGAATTGACTCCACAGCACTAACAACAAAGTACTCATCATGGCACTCCTTCAGCTCTGTGGTCATTTACTCCTCTGAAGTCCTCGCCAGCTTGTGACCTGGACGGCAGGGACTTTGCCTGCCCCGCTCACACTGTACCTGCAGGGTCTGCACACAGTTGAGCAGGATAAACAACCGGTGAAGGAGTGCATGCCCAAGGCCACAGTGGGGAATCTGTGGCTTTCAGGGGCCAGTTAAGTTTCTCCAGAGGAAGCTCCTGGGCCCCAGGCCTGGAAGGTGTCCCCTCGCCTGGCCAGCCACAGTCCCACGTATGTTGTTGTCCATCAGGGCAGAAGGGCAGCTGCTCACCTTGGCCCTCAACTAGATTCACAGCCTACAGTGCCCACTCCTGACAGCGAGCCAGGAGTCTACTCTCTGAGCTCAATGCTCAGCCCACGAACACCGTGAATTCCAGCAAAGAGCACGGACAAGCATGAAGCGGCCACAAAAAAAAGCTCTACCATTCAAACTAGTGACCTTAAGTCTCCAGGATCCATGAAAGGAACGTGGTCACGCTACATCAACCATGAGCCATATTCGCCTCTCCTTAAAACTACAACCCACAAATAAAAGTAGTACTTCTGTCAGCTAAACATAAAACCAAGGCGAGAGTCGTTCAGCCCAAGTGAAGTTTTCACCTCGAATCAACACCTGGGGGGCTGCTTCCTGACACTTCCTGACACTCGAAGGCAGAAGTTTGACTGGCTCAGGGCTGGGAGAGAGAGTGGGAAGAGAGAGCCCAGGCTTGCCTGGAACCTCACAGCAGGAGGAAGGAGGGAGAGACAGACAGACAGACAGACAGAGACAGAGACAGAGAGACACAGAGAGAGGGAATGAGACTATGTCTTCCTGCTTCTTCCAGATCTGCTTGGCACAGTGTCTGCCCTTTGCAGTACGGTGAGCAAAGTTTCAATGCTAGTCCTATTTTGTTTTGACTTTTTCCTCAGACAGCTTGACTGTCCATTCCTCCAAAACAATGCTGAAGGAGGCAGGAGGAGATGCCGAACCCGGCTGCGCTGTCGTAGACAGTCTGGCTCATATCTTTTCAGAAGACTCATCTTTGCTTTCCTGGAGCATTTGCTCCTAATGCTTGTGGCCCTCATGCTCCTGTCTTAAATTCATTAAAGGGTCCTGACAGCTGCATATCCGCATTAACAGGAACCTGTGCTTGCCTACGAGTCCTGGAATTCTAGCCTGTGAGCCCCAGGCCCAGGGCCAAGGTCTTGGAGGAGCTGTGAACAGTCATCTCCTCTCTCTGTGCCCCAGCAGTAGAACCAGCAGCCTCCCCTCTTCCTGGCTCCCCTGACACTTGTTCAGACAGCTCTTGTGCATCCTTCTCACCCCACCTTCTCCACCAGGAGGGGTGCTATTATTCAAGCAATATTCCTTTTACTTGGGTTTGCTCTTGTGTTTGCCAATTTATTTTATTCACCTTTAAAAATTTTTTCGCCACCTCACTTCAAAAACCAACAGATTCAAAGGTGTTTTTTAGGTGCATAGAACATAAAAATATAAATGATAACATCAGCAAGAAAATGAGGATAGAAGGAAAAGGAAGGTAGTAAATGACATACAGCCAAAAGCCGACCACAAGGTTCTAATGGATGCCACCAACCTAGTTCTGAGTCTCCTAGAGGCCAAAGCAAAGATGGCAATATGACCAGATACAAGATTGGGAGTACTCAGCCTTTAACTCACAAAGAGATCATCAAGTGCCCAAATCATGCTTTCGGCACTAAACATGCAGTTCCGCTCCGGCTTTGGGGAATGTGGTCTGTTCTCACCATGCTTCCATAAATATTAAGTAAGCATCTTCTAATTGCCAGGCCTGTAGGCTGTGGGTATAAAATATGTATCAAGATGTGATCCCTTCCCCTGCTCTCCATAAAGAAATAGATTTGCCTCCCTAATTGCGCTTGGCTTTGGGTGGTGACTTTTTGCCCAGAGATGTGAGGGGTTAGGGAAGTGCCTGTGGGGAAGAATAGACCTTCTGTCTTAGCTTTTCTCTCTTCTCAGCCTGCAATGCCCGACCCTTCATTCTCTGCCCAGAGAAGTCCTCATCCTTCACAGTCCAACTCAAACGCCACCTCCTCCAGGAAGCCTTCCTGTATATTTCCAGGCTGAATTAATTATTCCCACAGCACATGACAGGTGCCTCAACTTAGTATTTATTTCATTCTTCCTTCTGCTATAGACTTTTCTGCCTTTCCCTCTGGCCTACCTTATTCATTTCTGTATTTTCAGGACACAGCCAAGGGCCAGGCACATAGTAATCAATATACATCTGCTTGTGTTGTATTAAAGATAATCTATTTTCATAAACTGGGAAATTCAGAGGTCAAATACACAGAAGTTAATTTCATTCAGGACCAAGGTGGTTCTGAGTGAAGCTGGCAGGAATTCAGCACCAACAAATCAGACCTGTGTCCTGGGAGCCTCTGTGACCTAGAAGGGCTCACACATTCTCCCACCACTCAGGAAGGTGGCTTCTCACGATTGCCCTAAACAAAAGGGCATGAATATCGATATTCTTCTCCAATCTACAGACAAGCATGCCGCGTGCACTGCTCCCACTGTGAGAAGCAAGTGAAAAAGTGGCCTCGTCTGGTCTAGGGTGCAGCAGGGAGGCGTGGAGGTCACAGAAAGAGCTCTGGGCTGTGCAACTGCACATGGACTGCAATGCAGCGTCTCTGTGTAACAGTTAAGGGCTGTGTGCATGCCTAGGGCACACCACTGAACCTCGGTTTCTACATCTGTCAACAAGGAGAGTAAAATCTACCCCGAGAGCTTTTATAAAACATAAATGTTATAAGGTAGATGAAAGGGTTTATTATGAAACCTGGTTTGGGATTGTGTTCATTAAATATTTATTCATTCCTGTTTTGTTTTTGTCTTTACCTTGGGTTGGGGGCCTCTGCTGCTTACTCGCCATATGACTTTAGGCAAGTTGCTCAAGGTGAATGAAACTCAGCATCCTCGTCAGTGAAATGGGCCGTTGAGGACTAAATGTCATACACATGGAATGAGCTTGTCCCATCCCCACAAGGGGTCAGAATATATGTGTTTATTACAGGGAGTCAATATACATGTGCAGCATCATTCATGAAGTGTGGTCTTCATTCATTCATTCACTCAGACATGTAGCCCATGGCTCCTGTGTGTAGACATCGTGCTGTGTGCTGGAGACACAGAGGATTATGACACCATCCCTGCCCTCAAAGGGGGTGTGGTCTATATCCTTTTTGTCTAGATCTTTCGTGCATTTCACGCTCCTCTGTCTCTCTAGGGGTGTCTCCTCTGGAGAGAACAACCCAGAAGGTAAGAAACAAGCTTGGGTACCTGATTTACACAGTGCCTGTGTGAGGCTGGTGTATAATCCCACTTGCCTCTGGCCATTGCTCTGAGAAGAGTTCCCCAGAATGTTCTAGAGTGCACACTATCCCCTCAGACAGAGGGCTGGTTCCCAAAGGGACAATCCATGGTGACATCTGACCAGCACAGGCTCTCTGTCAGAGGCCTCTGTTAGTCCTGGAGGGAGGGCATAGGGCAGCCAAACCTCACAGAAGGCTTCAGGTCAAGTCATTGGGAAGGATCTGCCTCCATGGGGAGGCCTGAAGCAGCAAAGACAGGTGATGACTCAGAGAAGGTTCTAGGAATAGAAACTCCCAGCTGTCCTCCATTAGGGGCAAGGACAGGCCTCCACCCACTCTGACAGGCCTCGGGACCATTTCTGGAAGAACCAGTGTGCTGCCTGCACCAGGTGACTCATGACCAGGCACTGAGGATGCCACTCCTTGCATGAGGATGAGGATGGGATGAGGACAGGAGGACAAGGAGCCCAATTTTCAAGGACAGGGAACCTCAGTAGCCAACAGCTAGATTTACACAACACACAACAGAAATATTAACGGGATTAGTTTGGTTTTGTTCAGCTTTGCATTACCAATCTCTTGCACAAAAACCGCCCCAGGATTTTGCATCATTATCACTAGGGCATGGTTTTGCTATCAAGAGCTAATTGTTTTAGACAATCTTGAGTCACTGTGATTTTTCAGGGCTGTGTTGGGGCTTGTGTATAACCCAACGTCAGCAACAATAATCATAAAAACAAGCCTGTGTGTGACCCTCTGTAGGGCCTGAAGGAGAAAGGCTCTCTGAGGTACGTAGCTGAACCAACACAGCCTTTTGGAGGGCCTGGGATAGGAGGAGTACTTGGCAGGAACTTGCTGGCCTCAGCACAGGCTCTGAGACCAGGGCAGCAGGGCAGTTCCTCAGATGGAAGAACAGAAACCTCAAGAGAAGCTGCAGGGTCCCTATTGCCCCGGCCTCAGGGCTGCAAAGGGCAGCAGACGCTGGGACAATGGGAACGGTCCCTTAGAGAAGGCAGCCAGCAAGTTTCTACACCACATTTCTTGGCATCCCATTTTCTAAGCATCCCCATCTCTGCTCAACAATGTTCTGATGTTCCATTTGCAACACTCAGGTGGGTCTTGGTTTAAGGAAGTGTGTAACCAAAGAATCCAGACTTTTCTGAAAACCCTCTAACAACTGTACGCTATTATTAAAAGATTTACTTTGCAGAAAGACTTGCTGCAGGATTCTTCAAAGAATGGGGGTCTCCCTTGCAGGCATTTGGAATAGAATTTGATTTATGAACTTTAACTTGCATGGAACTTTGCCTTCCCCCATCATGTCTACTATAGTGACCGAGGCCTCCTTTGCTCATCTTCAGTTGTTTGCATGCTCCATTGGGCATGGTGACCAGTTGTCTCTAGTTGCATGTTCTACCTCTCCAACCAGGCTCCCTAAAGATTCCTGTTCTCTCTACTCCAGCTATGGAGAACTTTAGGGCTCTGCAAAGAAAAGGTGCTTGGCACACAGTTGAGTGACCAACAAAAGAGATGAGTTTACATCTTCTGTTTGAGTTATATCTTCCATTTGAACACATACTGATTAATTTCTAAAAACACTTTGCTTTATAAGTGGCCCCTCTTTGACTCCCAGGGAGCATCTGGAATCAGGTGAGACATTGTGGGAAGAAAAAGCTGCCCTCATTCGCCCAACTTTAATTAAACAAGCATTCCCCGAAGGATTTCGAAGGGCCAGGCCCTCAGCTAGGATCTGGTGTGACAGAGGAAGAATAATTCCTGACCTGGGGACTGAAGGCATTGCCTGGCAGTCACACCTAGTGCTACGACATGAAGGGGTTGTGATGGGATTCATCGGTCAAGCCCTGATGGGTTGGGATATGAATGTCCTTTAGTCCCCAGACTGCACCTCAGCATGGCCCCATCTGCTCCCTAACCCTCAGGGATTCAGCTTTTCACCAATGAGGCAAGTCCTACCCTATGGCTGAGGCTGACTTCTGCTCCCTCCCTCCCTCCCTGGGCCTTGCCTCTCCCCTGGGCAGACCCTCAGCCTGTAAGAGGTCTAGTCCCCGGTTCATAGATCCAAAGGGCTTGGAATCCTCTCCTCTTCCAGAATTCACTGGAGAACCCAGTTGCTGGGGTGGTGAAGTAACATTTTGGAATACTGCCCTATGGTATTTCCCATTATCCCTTGACACTTCCCCCGTCCTATAGGCCAGAGTCTCAGGAAATGGATTTACATCTCCTTGCAGGGGACTCAGGAACAGCAGAGCGACTCCCTTGAGCAGTGCTGTCCAACAGAAATATAACACAAGCCATGAATGTGAGGCCCATATGTGAATTTTCTAGGGCTACATTTAAAAACATAAAAAGAAATAGATGAAATTTAATTTTAATAATATGTTTTATTTAACCCAACATGTTCAAAATATGATCATTTCAATATGTAACTAACATAAAAACTATTAAGGAAAGATGTTATATTCCATTTTTCATACTAAGTCTTCAAAATCTATTGTGTATTTTACACTTACAGCACATGTCAATCCTTACCAGCTACATTTCAAGTGCTCAACAGGCGCATGTGGCTAATGGCTTCCATGTTAGTCAGTGTAACCCTAGAGCCAATGAAGTGTGAGGAGGTAGCTAAGAGGGAGCCATGGGGTCCCTAAAGAGGGACCTAAAGAGGCATGGGGTCAGGCATAGAGGTGACCCAGGAGCCTTCAAGGACCAATGACCTGGACATCCCAATGGGAATAAAATCATTTTCAGGGTTCCCATGGTGGTAAATAATGATTCCTAGGATGAACCCCCAACCAAGACCCAGCAAATGCCTTCGCACCATGTAATTTTGCCCATACCTGCATTGCCCGATGTGATGGTCATTAGCTACACGTGCCTCTCTAAATTAACTTAAATTAAATAAAATTTTAAAAAATCATTAGCTCAATTGCATTATCCACATTTCAAATGCTCAATAGCCACATATGGCTAGAGGCCACTGTATGGGGCAGTGCAAAAATATTTCCATCATCACAGAAAGTTCTATTGGACAGCACTGGCTGGAACTTGGATCAACCCCCAAGAAATGCACAGAGTAGCCCCAAATTTCCTGAGATGAAGGTTCTGCCATTTGTAGGCATGGGGGCCCGTAACGAAACCTAAATTGATTTATAGAAAAATAAGGTCAGTTTTTTATGGCATAATGGAATTTGTGGGATGAGATGAAGAATTTCTTTTAACTTTTGATAGACATTCTTTTTAACTCTTGGAGCATGTTGCTCCATTTGCAAATTTGGAAAAACAATCCACACCACCTCAGAAGGGGGTGTGAGGATTAAAAGAGACGAAGAAGGTCAAACACCCAACCCAAGGCCTGGCACGTTGGGCTCCCTTCCCTCCCTCTTCCAGGGCTGTGTGTGTCTGTGTACCTCTGCTCTCTCCTCCATTCCTCTCAAAGTGGGGAGCAGCTAGATTTTCACCTCTCTGAAAACAAGGGCCACATCACTGCACTACACTGGAAACCCCACTCCCGCACAGCAGGAAGGATATGCAATGGCCAACGAGGACTTGTGAAAAGACAAGTTGCCAACTGCCAAGTGGGCAGAATTACTAACATAGAAGCTAAAAAGAGCATCAGGATTTGTAGGAGCAATAAAATTAGTATGGTCAGCCAGAACTTACAGAGAGAAAAAGAAAATAGAGGTGTGTGGGAAGTAAGAGGTGGTGGGGAGAGAACTGAGGAATTCTTTGCATTCTTTTGACCAAAAAAATGAAGGAAGCTAAGAAGACAGGAGGGTTTAACCAAATAGAATTTCATGGAGGCTGACAATGCACTGGCTTGTCCAGGCCATGAAACCTCCCTCTTACTGCAATTATATCAAAGTGAGAATAACCATGTGCAATTAAAATAAACAGTAGATAAGGCAGAGGCTCTCAAGGTCAGGTTAGCTTGGGGACAGTCTGGGGAAGAATGCGAAAAAATCTGTGCCAAAGACAAAGGGTAAAGTCATAAGGGACAGAATTTTAATTATAGCTAAATGGGTTAACTTGAACGTGCTTGCTCAAAAGAACCAAGAACAATACAGACCTATTGTTTTTCTCACAAACTCTGGCCAAAAATGCCGTGTGTAATAAATCATGTAGTGGCATCTCCACATTGTCTCACCTGTTCTACTTGGCTGAATCCCTGCCTGGAGGGACCCTGGCCCAGGAAACGGTGGCAGATCTCTCTCCTGACCAGGGACAGGAGCAATTATAGCAGCTTAGATTGTTCTCCCTGCTCCTCACTGTTGTCCAGGAACGTTGGGCCTCCTCAAGGGGTAGTGGGAGGAGAACAGAGAGTCAACAAAACCTCCATGTCTTAATCTGAGGGTAAACTCTGACTCTGATGTCATCTCACCCTTCTGCATCTCCTTCCTTTATAATTTTTGCAACTCACACCACTTCTCCTGGAGCTTTGGAGCTAGGAGGACCCTAAGAGACCCAAGTTCAACCTCCTCATTTTTTATAGCTAGGACTCAGTCACCTAGAGAGCAGGAGGGAAGTGCCATGCACAGGAGCCCCGAGCAGCTGTGAGCCAAGGTGGGGAACCCAGGCCAGGCTTCTTGCTTCAGTGCAGAGCCTTCTCCACTGTATCTTATGACCACTCCACTTGGCACTGGATTTGCACACACAATAGGTGCCTGATGCTCCGGGGACTAAAAGCATCTAAATTTAACCTGTATGACCCAGGCCCTGCTGCCCTGGCTCTTAGCCACCCCCAGCCTGATGATCAGAGTGCTTTTTAATTCTAATGAAAATTCTTGAATGCAAGGGCTCTGGCTCACAAAAGCTGCCACCAGCTGTATAAGCACTGGTGTTTTGGGTTAATAAAATTTTTAGATCTTATAAAATGCACTTTTTCTTGAGGTATTTTTGTGTTGTTTTTAGTATCATGAAATCCCTGATGTGACTCCAAGACTTAACGGAAGACCGTGTAGAAGTGAATAGCTGGAATAAAATTTAAATTCTCCCTCATTGGAGGAATATAATTGCTCCCAGGCAACAAGGCACAGAGTAGACTCTGTCTCAGCTCCTCATTGCTTTTTTGAGACATGTCAGAAGCTGCAGACAGACGCCGTCAGAAGCCAGTTGCTATGTCTAAGCTGTTCTTTCTCCTGTGGCTCCAGCAAGGGACTACAGAGGTGGCCCCGCTTTTTGTCCTTATGTTTTTAAACTGACTCATGGTCTGCTGAAGATGTGGCTCTCCCCCCCATATACCCTCAAACTTCCCTCGGTGCCCATCAAACCATGACTGAGCACTGAGCAAGTTCTGGTGGCTTCCAGCCCCAGCCTCTGTAAGGAGCCCAAGATGTTGAACTGGAGTCTCACAAGCCATGAGCTTCATACAGACATAAAAAAGAAAATCTGCTCTAAGGCCAAGAGATTGCACTTCAGACTCAAGCCTCCCTTCCTTGTCCTATGCGAATAGGGATAATGATCTAGGTATGCTACTTCAAGGGGCTGGAGCGGAGCTCAAAGGCAAGGATGGGAACACACGTGCAAAAGACGATGCTCTACAGATAGAAAGGACTATTGATTCATCCCCCAAAGGTTTCCTGGGGCTCGAAGGGCTGTTTAGGCTTTAGTGTTTGCTGTTATGTGTGCTTATACACAGTCACACATATTCATATTTTACTCTCTCATTTTGCAGAGAGGGACCACCTCCCCCTTATTCTGGCCATCCCAGATAGACTGTGGCTGTCTTGTTAACTGCTATATTGTTAGTGCTGAGAACAACGCCTGGCACATAGCAGGAGCCCACTGAATAGCCAGGGAATGAAGGAAAGCCAGAGCTCCTTGAGAAGGACTCAGTTCTCCTGTGCCCCACAGAGAGGTGGCAGAGGAGTGCCTGGTGGTGTTGATAGAACAGATGAATTCTGCACTCTACCATTCCTGCCTCTATGTGCCTCTGCCCCATGTTCATTGCCCTTATCCTTTGGAATTAGGATAGTAATTTACACGTCTGTCTCCTCTTATAGCCACCTGAGCTCCTTGGGGTCTGATTCATCTCATCTTCCATCCCTTGTCTTGGCACAGTGTATGGACTCAACAAAAGCTGATGGAATGAATGACTGTCCTTCTCTCTGAGTTTCTGAGATACCCTAGAATTGGGTCCAATAAAATATAGCAATCTAAAGCATAAGAGAAAGGAAGAAGAGAGATTTCAGTTTATATAACGAGCAGAGGAGAGTCTCCAGGAAATTTCACTGTTTATTTTAACCCCATGTGTGTAGGGTAACCAAAGCATTCCTGGAAAAATCCCATACTTGCCTTGCGGAGGTTAATGTGTTTCCTGTTCCTGACAGGCCTCAGAGGAGATAACTTAACCTGATAAAATCAACATGGATTTATGGAAATGTAAACAGACTCTGAAGGGGACGCAACTGTAAGAGGAAAATTAATCAGTAAAGATGTTTGACTGAAGTACTGAAAGAAGCAGGGCAGATCAGACAGAAAACCCAGGCAGGAAACCCATCTGGCCCTACTCATATTGGTGTCTCTGAAAATCTCTCAAATCCCTTTCTTTCTTGAAAAAAAAAAAAACACCTTATATTTTTAAACTTAAAATTTAAAATTACATTATATAGAGTAAAATTGGGCCTCTCTCATCCTTTAGCCATCAGAAAAATGTTCTTTTGTGAGCAGGGTCATGGAGGTCGTGGTTAATCATAGTGGTCAGTGTTGATCATCTCTGCCCTAGAAGTGACTGTGGTCCCTGGGGAGAGGAGCCCTCCCTTGTGGGTCCAGCCATCCTCTGAGGTGGAGGAGAGGAAGGGGAGAAGGGTGCACCCTGGCCCCCAGGAAGCCCTCCCCAGGGAAAAACTGAGAAGAAACTCTTTCCTAATGTATCTTTACTTTAAAATAAAGCTAAATTGGCAACTTGATGACCTCATCAAAACAAAGAAAGGCCTTCTGATGACTGCTTGGGGACCGTCAGCCAGCATGCTGAGCAACAGAATGAAAAATAAAAGCAAGGTGTTTTTGTTCCCTTGGTTCCTCTGGCTTCAGGTCCTGATTTCTTTAAGATTAAAAAGAAAAAACAAACAAGAAATCAATAATTCTAGAACAAAGAAGACAAGTTAAACACGGGAGTGGAAAAGTCCAGCCCTCGGAAGGTTAACAGAGGGGCACCTGTGAGTTGAAGCACAGTTGGCCGGGCAGCATTGGATGTCCTCATGTGGGAAGAAGGCCTGTGATCTGTCCTTGCAGTAAGCTGAGCGTGCCTCAGCACACACCAGACATGGACTTCACTAAGCCATCTACAGCCTGTCACATGGTCTCTACTACATAGCTGGGAAAGAATGTGGCCTGTGTCGTTCACATGGGAGACTCAAGGTCACAGCTTACATGAGCCATCTATGATCCCATCTTTAGCAAGTGATCATGACAATAGTCATCACTTACTGAACAGAACTTACCTGATTTCATCCTCATGATTCCGTGAGGTTCATATATTAATTCCCAATTTACAGGCAAGAAAAAATAAGATCCAGAGAGGATGGGTAACTTCTCCAAGGTGACTCTTTTAATATAGTAGTTCTCAATCATGGCTGCACCTTAGAATCCCCATTGCAATGCCCAGGCTGCACTGTAGGCCAATCAAATGAGAACCTCTGGGGTGGAGTATTTTTAAAGCTTCCTGGATGACTCCAATGTGCAGCCAAGGCTGAATAAACACTGATCCAGTAAAGAGTTAGGATCTGAAGTGGATTCCAGGCCTCTGCTCATTTTTCTCTGCAATATTGCCAATCACAAAAGAACAATCCTGAGATTTAAAGAAATATTCATCAAATGGCTCGCCTACTGGACATACCAGGAGACTTGAGATTTAGAAAAAGGAAATCCATTTGGCATACTGTTTACTTTCCTTGTAAATAGGATAAGAAACATACTGAAGGCTAAGAGTTTTTTCCATAGAGCAGACAGCATGCACTTTGTAAGCAGGATTTTTAGACATTCAAAATCTTTTTATTTTATCATCCAGTTCCAGCCATGTGCCGGAGGGCTGAGTTGAGTTTGACCTCAGGGTCTCATGCTACCTTCCGGGGCCCACAGTGAATGTATTGACTCACAAAGGGCATCTATGGCCAATGTCATGCTCATACCTCATCTGTTCAGACAGATGGGTCCTGCCTGCCAATTCCAATGAATGCTTCAGTTAATAGTCCTCATTTTCTAGGGCAAAATCATCAGGATTGAAACATCTTCCACTGACTGCCATGTGGAACAGAACATCCCATATCCTTGACTTTTCCTGTCATGAGGAAATGATGGAAAATAATTTTCTATATTAAAATGTCTGCTTTCCTGAGGATGAGAGCCACCACAGCCACTTTAGCAGAGACATGGAGGTTGGGTTGTATAATAAAGGCTTGGCTAATCCGAGTCATCAGCCTGTCACTGCCATCCAATTAACCCTTTCCTCCAGGCCAGATTATAGCTTATAATTGCCTTAAGGCCTCCCTGGCTAACAGTCCCTCTCATGAAACTTCTATTCCCAATGGCTTCCCACTGCCCATAGCCCATAGCTGTACTCACTGAACAGATACATTTTAGTGTCTGAATTACTTATAAAAGTATCTTTGAACCCCTAAATGTGACATGTTAGGCTCCATCTTACAGGGAATTTTAGGGAATCCATTCAGTTTTTCATACATTCACTCAAGATACATTTACTGAGCAGCCTCTCTATGCTAGGCACTACCCTAGACACTGGACAAACACACAAGTAAGGTCCAGCCCTGACCTGAGAAAGCTTCCAGTCTGGTGGGGAAGCTTAATACATAAAAGGTAAGTATAACCCAATATGGTGGCTAAATGATGGACCTGCCCATGGAGCACTGAACTCAGCCTGGGAGGAAGGGGCGGACAGTGGACAGGGAAGGCCTCCTGAACAAAAGGAGATAAGAATGGAGGAAATCTGCCCAGAGGCATCAACGGTCATTGGGAGCTTAACAACCAGCTGTAGACGTTCACTTCTGCGGGGCAGCCAGGACTGCATTCTCCTCATTCAAAAGTTTTACGTCTCCCCGAAGGCTCTTCACAAAATGGCTTTCTGGCCCCTTCTCCTTTCCAGTCCCCTGTGCTGAGTCCCACACCACTACTCACTGTTCCCCAACCAGGCCTTGCACATCCGTGTATTTTCATTCTTGCTGGGTCTGTGTTCTCTGTCAGGAATGCCCATCACTCACTCTCTGTCCACTGAGCTCCTACTCACTCTTCAAGGTCAGTACAAATGCCACCTTCTCTGTGAAGAGAATCTGGGAAATCACAGCACTTGTGACATTATATTACAGTTATCTGTTTGCTCTCTAGGCCGTAAGCTTCTGGAGGACAGGAACTGCACCTTAATCATTCTCACATCCCCCATGTTAATATACAGGAGACATATTATATGCCTTCTTTTTGACAAAGGAATCAAGGAACAAAGCAACACACCAAAAACTCACATGAATTGTTTTCATCCATTCCAATGCACAAGACAGAGTCTCCCCGGTGCAGGCTACAAACAGGGATAAATGAGTAGGATTCTGGTACCAGCTCCTGACAAGTCTGGCAGCAGCACTTGCCTAACTTCTGAAAGGAAGGCTCATTTGGTGATTTGCACATGCCCAATTACACCATAAGCAAGCAGAAAAGAATGGGGAGACTTGGGAGCAAATCGATTATTCATGAATCCAATTACAACTAACAATTCAAGAAAGGCCCCTCTCAGATGCCTGTAATAATTCATGCAGAGGACAGAGGGAATGCTGCCAGGTTGGCATCTGGACCTCGAAGTGTCAGGGAGCTTGGGCCGGTGTGTGGTGAATCATCCCACGCAGGCCAGCTCAACTCCTTAGACCCAAAGCTGACAGGACCAAGGTCAGGTTCAAGTCCTCTTGGGTCAGTTTGCAGCACAATGAGGCATCCTTTTCTGCGGTCAAAGCCTCTACCCCATTATCCAAGCCAGTGGCCCCAGCATTTATCTCATTTGAAGGGCAGCACCTTCAGATGCATGATGAGGTGATTAAGGAGATGGATTTGACAAAAATTTCTCCTGCTCATGTACTGCAGTGAACTCTCAAACAAGGTGAGTCAAAGCGATAAACATGCCTAATGTTTCAAGACCATGGACAGTGCCTAGGAGAGGGTCTATTTTCCTCTATTCATTTGAAAGTGTGGGTTCCAACCCAGAAGCCCCTGCTCAACCCTCAGTAAAGAGGGGTGGGTATGGAAACCCTTCCCATGTTTTTCACCATGAATGCAGTGAGAAACCAGAATGAGCTCAGGGAGGCTGAGGCCATGCCTTAGTCACCACACTCAGTCTGGCCCAGCTGCTACTCAGCATGTGTTAAGGGTCAACAATTGTTAATGATGATGAATGATTATTTCTGTTTTGATGCTGTGTGGGATTAGGAAGAACCCAAAGTCTTTTTGTACTCTATTGTGAGTTCCTCATACTGCAGAAAAAACCATTCTGGCCACGAGGGCAGAGAGAGACGTGTATTTCAAATGGAAAAAAAGAAAAGTACGTACTTTAATACTGAAACCCTGTTTTTTATCAGCAAGACCAAGGCAGAGTCCCATGAGGTCTCCTTCCTGTTAAGTATGTGACAGTTCCAACGTGCACACAGAGGCTTCCCTTACTCAAGAAGCACATAGGACACAGGAGCAAGGCCTCTGGTTAACTTTTCTTTGTCCAGGAGGAAATGGTGCAAGGGGTGCTTGTTAAAAAGGACTTTTGCTAACATGCAAGAGTCAGGTACATTTTCATCTTCCTTCCAATATTTAAAACAGTCCAGAAGACTGTCATAAGATAGGAAGAAGCAAAACATTTAAAAACAAAACCCCTCTCGGGCCGGCCCCGTGGCTTAGCGGTTAAGTGCGCGCGCTCCGCTGCTGGCGGCCCGGGTTCGGATCCTGGGCGCGCACCGACGCACTGCTTCTCTGGCCATGCTGAGGCCTCATCCCACATACAGCAACTAGAAGGATGTGCAACTATGACATACAACTATCTACTGGGGCTTTGGGGGGAAAAAAAATTAAAAACAAAACCCCTCTGAAGCCTGTCTCCTGTCTCTAGGGGTTTGCACAGCTAATCCCACAGGGGTGAGACTTGGAGGTTCTAAATCTATATTCTCTGTGGTCAGCAGGTCACCTGTTCCAGAATCACCTGGTACCTGTTAAAATGTACACTCTTGGGGAACACCCAATATCTACTGAATCTTAATATATGGGAATTGGCACCACAGCCTAACATTTTTAAATAAGCTCTTCAGGAACTAAAGTTGGCAGACAGCTGCTCTAAGCTATAATGAATGGCAGCCTAGGAGTCTGAGGACTCTTGGCCCCTTTGCCCTAGTTCTGATGAGCTCTGTGTTTCCAGACTGTTCTTGTGCTCTCCTTAGCAATAACCTCAGAGCCTGTCAGGTTATTGAGTCCACGTGAAAGAGACTGTGAGTGTCTTTCCTTTCCAGTGCCTGGCATATAATGAATTCTTAATGAATGGTGGATGGTGAAATAGGTGACTAGACTATATGGAGAGATCACATAGAAGCACAGGTGATTGAATGGATGAAATAAAGAACAATGGAGGCTAATGGAGAAATAATAGATTTCAATATAGCAACTACCAAATATAAACTTGGAATGAATTTTTTGCCTTGATGACATGGAAATCATAAATAAATTTCTCTCCAGCCATTCCATGTCATGCACTTGAAACAGGGAAAGAAATAGTGGAGACCACTGGTTTGAGGTATGTATGCAGGCATGTGCTATGGGCATGTAACACACACACACACACACACACACACAGAGCCACCCAGGGATCCAGCTGCCACACTCAATATTGATCAGCCAGCTTCAAATGTATTTACAAAGGAAAGGCTCAGCCTCGGACAGACAGTCCCCTAGGTAGAAAGTGCAGCTCTATATTTTGATGGCTTTGCCACTTAACCTGGGGGGCATAGATAGAGCCAGCAACTGTCTTGCTGGAAATCGGCTGGGCTGGGCTGCTGTTCTTCTCTGATCCCTAGCCTTCTGCATCCCAACCTACCACAGGGCCTCCATTGGGCACTTTCTTGTTCAAGGCACTGCCTAGAGCCATTCAGATGTGGCCTCTGCCCCCTGGAGACTCTCAAGCCAAGGCAAATACTGTCAGCTAAGATGTCAAAGGCTACCAAAGAGAAAAGAAAGCTCAAAATAGACTATAATGTGGCTGAGGTTGGATTATAGACAAGACTGTAAAGTTAGCTTCTGTTTGGGCAGAAAAGGGTTAGGAGAAATAATCATTCCCCTTCAATCCATCCTGCATTTTAAAATTCCCCAGCATGTAGGTGGAGAGGGGAAGGGAATTTAAAGCACAGGGTGCATTTATGAATCAAGACCAAATCAATCATAGTAAGGGACTTCTTCTTTAGGTTTCCTTTCATTTTATATTTCCTTATTCCTCCTGCTGCTGGCCTAAACTTTGGTTAAGAGAATATAAAGAAAAAATTCAGCTGTCCTTCCCCCATGCTTCGAAATCAAAGGGAAGTTTCTGGTGGAAATACTCCAAATCCAGCATTAAATACGCAGGGCAATAGTGTCACCCTGACACATGGCAGGGGATGTTCAAACATACTGTATGTTGCCACATGGCCCTCCCAGTTTGCAAGCTGTAAGTCTACATTTCTCTCCTCTCAAGAAAGAGTACTGAAACACAACGAGTGAGAATGGCATTACTATAGGTATAACTTTGAATGCCATAGAATTTTTTAAAGTAAATCATCTGAAAACATTGTAGTTGATTTCATTAGTAGAAGGCGAAAGATTTATACGATCTGAAGAGAAACCAGAGTATAGTTGATTTCATTAGTAACAAGTTACTCACAAAACACCTCACAACTTATTGTGAAAAAAGAAATCAATCTATCTTAATAATAGATGGAGCACTTGTTGCTCAGGCTGTCAGAAAAAAATGGAAAGTCCTAGCAAACTGATAAGACCCTTCCCCCTGGATGAAGAAAGTGACTCCTTTCAAAAACATGTTATCAGTGCTCTACAAATAGCTCTCAAATTTGCAAATGCAGAGTTAAGACAACACCAGAGCCATGTAATGCTGTAGCTTTGCCATATTGCCTTGCTTTGAGACTTACTGTACCTAAAGAATATCCATTGTCTTTTTTGCCCACCCCACCCTCTTCCATGGATATAAACCACCTAGGCCTGGTGAGGCCAGTCAAGGAACAGAGACTGGAGAGTCCCCCAGCTTCTGCCTGGGCCCTCCCTATTCATTCCTGCAGGCAGCTCTCAGTAAACCCGAAAGTCTTACTCTAAAATAAGGGTCAGCGGTCTTGTTTTCCAGAACAATAGTGACACAGGGGTGAGATTAAAATAGTTACATCTGCAAGTGCTAAGGATAGTACCTGACCCATGGTGAATGCTGTGTGTTTCTATTATGATGATGATGACATCTCAAAGCTGCAGCCGAGAATGAGAATGATCACTGCCTAAGGCTAGGCAGGAAATTCAGACTCAATGTCCAAATTCCCTTCTTTCTAAAAGGCAGGTGGCACCAGTTTCCAAAGGGACCTGGTCAGGGCTAATGTCGTGGGTGTCAAAGCACGGCTCATCTAAGGCAGACAGACACCTTGACAGTGTAAAAAAAAAGGAGTGAAACCATCCGAGCCATTCGCCGGGTACCATGGCAGCTTCTTCACAAATCGCCTATTTAAGGGCAGCAAATGCTTTTGAGCTGAGAAGCAGCTGGGTGATAACCCAGTCTCATTCCCTACCTCTGATCTCCTCCCATTTTGAGTGCATCTAGCAATCGGTGCTGAAACTTGTCATTTTCCCATGCTTTTCTAACTTTTCCCAGTGCAGTTCTTCTGGTGTCTTAATACTTCAAGGGAGAGTCAGGGGTGGATGGGGGTGGAGATGACTTTCTGAGAGGGCAGGAGGTCTGACGTGGCAGCAAGCAAGAGTGAATTCAGTCTAGATTCCTGACCTAGCCTCAAGGGCTGCCTGGCCCTGCAGAAAGCCTCCTCCCCAGGCTAGAGCCCAGCAAACCCTCATGTTTTAGCTTCATCCTTTTCAAATGACACTTAAAACAATTTGGAATACTCACGCTGCCTACTCATGCCCAACTGTAACAAACCAAGTGGGTATTCTGTTTTCAACTGTGATCTGCAATATACTCAATAGCCATCATAACCCTCTCCTCTTGACATCATCCAGGCAGGCACCTGGGCGTTTACTTCACTTATCCTGTCTTTTTAACTCTCCTCTTCCCTATTAAAGACGAGGATTCTGTTGTTTACAAGACAGCTGAATCTATGACATAGAAGGGGCCAACTGATTAGGGAATAGGGAGAGAAGACTTGAGAGATGTCTACACCCTGCTGTTTCCTTGTGTTTTATTTCTCCAGCTAGATTGCAAGCTTTTGAAGAGCAGAAATGATGCTGAAATATTTCTGGCTCTCCCATCACCTTCCCTAACTTCCTATGAAATGTTATTTATAGATACAGTAATAATGTGCATATAGCTCTTTATATTTTATAAAATGCTCTGACACTTGGAGTAAAAATCCTGGGTCTTCCACTTTCCCCAGAGATGTTGAGAAACTTGCCCACATCACCAGGTGGGAGACACAGAGCCAGGATCCGGACCCAGGCGTTGTGGCTTCAGAGCCTGCACCGTTAACCCCCGCTGTACAGTCCCTCACAATGGTGGGCCCACTTCTCTTTTTACTCCATTGCAAGACCCTCTCTCTCCACAGACAATGTATTTACAGAGGCTTAAATAAGTGAGTTTAAGAGAGTAGAAAGCGAGTTTAAGAGAGTTACAGGAAGGAGAGGAACCCAAGGTCTTATTTCCAGTTACTGGGGGAAATTTCGTGAAAGAGGTGAGATTTCAAGAAATGTCACAAGCCCTGTGAAAAAACAATGAATGGTGTAAATTCAGATTAAATTACCTCTTTAAAAACACATATGTTGCTGTTCAAATACACAGTTGTCTGAGGGAGGCTCCGATGGAGTTCTCAGATACAGTAACAGAGCTCTAGGTACATTTATCAAACTCACAAATCATTACCTGAGCAAACACTCAGCAAGTGAGAGAATCAATATGTGAAAAGTCTCCTCTGCCTGATTCCTCCTCCTGGTTCAGCAGGGTGCTTCACCACCCACACCGAGAAGGAGAGATCACGCCTTTTTCTCAAGCACTTCTGATTTTCTGTGCAGAGCTGACTTGTGTCAGATTGGAGCAAATGAAGCAAGTAAGTGCTCTCCAGTAGCCTGAGGCCCAGTGTGCCAGAGGCATCTGGCCCCTGAGCATCTCAGAAGTCCTTTAGGAGCTCGTGAGATCAGAGGGGGCCCAGGCCAGCTGTGGCCATGAGAACATCGAAAATAATAGTGGCTGCATCCCCCACCATCAGGCCACAGCTCTGAGAGGCGCTGGCGGGCTGATGATGAATTCTCATCCAGGAACTGCCTCCCAAGCCGCACCCCCATCAGGCAGAGCCAGGTAACCCCAAGTGGGCTCCTCTGGGAGGCACTGCCAGCTCAGGTATCAACACAGCAGCCTCACATTCAGAAACCAAGTGGCCCATGAAGACACCATGAACAGGCCAGGAGAGGTGCCTGGGGAGACAGTGGGTCAGACAAGAAAGGGGCACAATTTGTGCACAACCTCCAGAGCTCTTCCCAGCTACTGGAGTCTACACTGACTTCTACCCGTGCAGAGCACCTCCAGCAGAGCATTCTTGCTCTGCACTGTGCCACAAGCCCAGCCATCTCACCTACTGTGTGTGCACGGCTCAAGGGCAGAGTCTTCCCTCTCTCTGCCTTCTAGGACAGAACCTTGCTCAGTCTCCAGCACACAGGAGGCCCCAACGCTTTCTGGATCAGGTGATGGGTCATTCGGTGCCCAAGTGCAGCAGCTGTCTGAGCTGAGTCCTTCAGATGCCCAGCGCCCTTCAATCTGTCAGAGTTGAAGAGACAAGCTCCTTTCTCCTTGCTTTTGGTGACAGAGGAACCAGGAGATCAAATTATCAATTAAATGAAGCAAGCTAAATGGTAAAGAAAGTATCATTTGGCAGCGCATAATTTTTTTCTTTCTTGCCTCAGGTTCTTAGAGAGAATGTACTTCTTTCACTTCTCAGAAAGCTGCGCGTATTGTGTAGAGACTTTCTGAGTGGAATCCAACTCAAATGAGCTTAAGTTTGGAAAATGTTCTGACTTGAGAAAGAGGAAGCAAAGCTCATGGGAATTTGGCTAAGGGTTGAAGTTTACCTGAGGGTTAACCCAGACTATGATAGATGGCTACAAAGCAGCACAATGCTGTCTGGTTATGTGCAGATAAAGTAGGGGATCTGTGAGCCCCCAGGAAGCCCCTTCCGCCTCAATGACTTTCCATACTAGCCTGTCACAAAGCGTAAACTTACACCATTAACAATTAATTGATAAAGTCCTGCATTAACATCTGTGTTTTCATTTGAGCAAATTCAAGATATCACTGTAGTTATTAAAACAGCATTGCCCGCTAAGGGTAAGCCACACCAGCTGTGGGCATGTCCCAGGGCACTCCTGGGATTTTAAACTTTGTTGGCTAAGAGGAAGCCCTCATATGACTGACAGTCAGGGGAGGGGACACAGACTCTTCTGAAGAGAGCAGGTCTGGGGAGGGCTGTGAGAGGAGAGGCTGGGGTGGGGGATACACATTCATCTGAGATGCACCACCAAGAGGGGAAGCTCATGGGAGGACAGGATAGGAGGACAAGTCTTAGCTGTTTCTGCTTCATTTTTCTTCCCTGTGCAGGGTCTGGTCATAAGTACTCTTTTACCTTTTATCTCCAGCAAGTTAATGCCTGGAGCATCTTCAACCAGTCCTTCCATTTTTCACATTTTAGAAGTCACACTCAGTTCCCCTAGAGCAGATAAAAAATCAGTCCTGGCTCAGATGGCTCTGTCCATGGTGCTACTAGACAAGGTTCTGAAGTCTTCTGACAAGGAATCTTAGACTTAAAAAAAAACACCCTCCAAATTTACATGTCTGTCATTATTTATACTGCATCCAGTTCCAAAGAATGATGAACCTACAAAGCAGATGAATTGAGGGATTCGTGGCAACTGATTACATGAAAAGATTTCCTGCTGAGCCCCTTCGAAGTAGGACCTCATGCTCCTCAGCCAGTGCTTGCTACTCTCAGGCAGCCCCCACCTGCAGAGACCTCACTGGAAGCTTTCTTCTTTGGGGGTCAGAACACTGGTTTACTGAGCTTCTTAAACTTTACCACCAAAATCTTCCAGAAAGAGCAGGGAGCAGGAGAGAAAATAGGTGCTCAGCTCAAACCCATCAAAAATGCAACATTTCTTTAAGTCTTACATTTATCTTACAATTAGCAGAGTTTGCATTCGACTCCATAAAGCATCAGCTTTTATTATTACATAACTCCCCCTCAAAATCTTGGGGTACAATGGATGATCCAGGAAGCAGCTTTTGGAGCAGAGGCAGGGACCTCCCTGGGTGGCTCAGCCTTCTCTTCTGCCACCTGAGCCACGTGCGACAGTGAGAGCCACAGGCCCTGACTCTGTGATGGCCCACCTGCTCATGGGGCTTCTTAGGACCCAGAGAGGATGCCCATTTAAACACAAAGCCTTCATAGTACCTACTCCACAAGGTTATTTGAAGGATTAAAGGAAATAATAAATCTGAAATGCTCCACGTCAAGCACTCAAGAAATGTTAGCTATTAATATTAATATTTCTCCTCCTATCTAGTTAAAAAAATGGCCATATCCTTCACCTACTCACAGCCCTCTGGAGGCTCCTCCAGGCTAGAAGACCCTCCATAACCACCCACTAGAGGCTAATTCTCTAGCCTCATTTTCTGCTTCTTCCCCCCAGTCACTCATGCCTCAGACTCCACCATTTAGTCCAAAATGATTTAGAGTCCCCACACTCCCCATGCTCTTTCACACCTCGGGGCTTTGTGTGTGTTGACTGTTCTACCTGGAATGCCCACTGCACAGCCTCCCATTCCACCAGTGAACTCCCCCTCACCCAGTGAGACCTTGTTTGTGAGACTTCTCAGCCTCTCTTGCCTCCATGGACCTAGTGTGCACCCCGAGGCAGCACCCATCATGCTCTGTTTCTATTATTTGTTATTTGTCCATCTCATCTTTCACCTGGCCAGCTCCTTGGGAAGTGAGACTTCATCTCTGTATGTCTTGTCCACATACAGAAGACACTCAACAAATGTTTGATGAATAAATACGTGTACGTGGGCGTGTGGGTGGGAGTGTGTATAATGCTGGGGGCGGGGGTGGGTGCCGAGGAAGATGGAGGATATACTTGCCCCGAACTAAAGCCTGTAAAAATGGACTGTCATGCCCCAGAGGGCAGGGATCCCATCTACAGAAGTCTGCTGGTCAGTCCTCAACCCAGTACTGCAAGACAAGAGGGCAGCCAAAAAGGCTTCAGCTGAGTGCACAGGTCCAGGACACTATGCCCTGACCACCACCCCCTCCGCCCCCCAACACACACACGAAAGGCACTTTAGCAATTTCCTGCCACTTCAGTTTTGTCAAAACTGTTTCTTTACTCCTGCATGGGTGTTTTGTTCAAGACTTTACATTTTTGCCTTATAGTCATTTTCACTATTTTATTCATTTTGCTTTCTGCAGGCTACATTTTAACTTGTCTTTTTGCATCACTTTACCTATTTTTGTTTAACTTTTGGATTTTTAAAAATGAGATTCTCCCGGGGAAGGGGAGCAGCTATGAAGATTGTCCATGACCAGGACACAGAGGCTCCCTATAGTCCTTGTTCTTGGTAATTGCCAGATTAATGGTAAAGACAGGAAACAAACTCTGAAAAAGAAGACATATCAATTCTTAAAAGGCACACAAAAATGGGCCCCTAATAGTCTCAAGCATCTCAATACCCAGGTTGCAGGCGGAGTGAAGGGGGCAGGTGAGACGGGCTGGGGAGAGTCAGGGGAGCAGCTTCTCATGCGGTCATGGCTCCCTCCCAGATTGGCTAGGCTGTAATTCTCAAAGCACTCGCACTTGCTTCCTGGGTTTTCCGCACAGCACAGACAATTGCAAGGCATGATTATGAGGCTGGGTGCCTGAACTGCTTGCTCACCCAAGAGCCTCCACTGCCCTCTCTCGTCCCTTCCCACAAGCAACATCACCATTTAGCTGAATTCCATGATTCAGCTCTTCCTAAAGGAGGCTGCAGTCATTTTCTGGTACAGGACCAAAACAAAGAAGGAAAGAAACTCTGGGAGTGGCCAAAGCCAAGAGGTGAACAGATCTATTTTCAGCTTCTCCGCACCCTAACTCCTGGGTTTCCACCAGAGAATTTTCAGTGGGAAGTAGGGAGAGAGGAAGAGTGGTCACTGGGCAGCCAGAAGACACAGCAACAAGCATCTGTGCTCAAGGTGCTGGTGGGAAGTAGTCTCAGCTAAGTGGATCAGTCACCGGGAGAGCAACGATGAGGGGAGACCACCAAAGGGAAGAGACTGAGGGAAAGAAAAGAAAGTCATCAGGTGCACAATGACAAGTTGGGCTTTTGTAGGCTGGGTGTTTTCACCCTTTTTCTTCAGGAAAAAAAGACTATATGCTTGTCTGCTATCTTACCTGCTGCTTTTAGAATTATGCACATTAGCCTTTCATTTAACTAATATGATTAGGTCAATTAACATTTATACTCTTCCACTCAGGGTTCAGACCTCTGACTTCTTCCTTTTGGTATTGGTATTTGGTATTTACTCCCCAGGTCATCTCATCTCATCCAGTCTTGTGGCTTTAAATAGTATCTATCTATCTATCTATCTATCTATCTATCTATCTATCTATCTATCTATCTATCTATCTATCTATCTGTCTGTCTATCTATCCATCTATCTACCTATCTATCTATCTAACTATTTATCTATCTATCTATCTATCTACCTACCTACCTACCTACCTACCTACTTATCTATCAATACTATACATATACTGATGACTCCCAAATTTATATAGTCAGTCCAGAATTTCTCTTTGATCTCTGATTCTGAATTCTTGATTTCCACCTGCCCTTCTCCCACACACATCCCTCAAACTGGATCCTCTAAAAGTCTTCGTCAACTTAGTAACAACTCCATCCTTCCATTTAGCCAGGCCAAAGGCCTTGCAATTGTCCTCCACTCTCTCTCACACTCCCACAGGAAATTTTCTTGTAGCATCTGACCACTTTTCCCCACACCTCCACTGCTACCATCCTGGACCAAGTCACCACTAGTCCCTATTTGGATTATTACAGTGTTTTCCTAACTGATCTCCCTGCTTCCACCCTTGCCCCACTCCACTCTGTTCTCCACATAGCTACCAGATTGATCTTTTCAAAATCTAAGTCACAGCACATCACTCTCCTGCTCAAAATCCTCTAATGGTTCCACTTGCCTTAGAGTGAGCATCAACATTGACATATTGTCCTACAAGGGTGAGTCTCCCACCTCCACCTCTCTGATTTCGTCTCCTACCACTTTCCCCTCACTCATTCCACTCCAACCATATTGGCCTCTTTGCTTTCTCGTGGATACCGCAGGGCCTTTGCACTTGCTATTGCCTCTTTATGTGGACCCTCTTCCCCAGATATCTACACAGCCTGCTCCCCCCCATAATTCAAGTCTTTGCTCAAATGTTTCCTAATCTATGAAGGCTTCTCTGACCACTCTACATCAAGTGACCCATGAAGGCACCAACTTTGTTCACTGATGTATCTCTGATACACAACACAGCCTGACACATTAGAGACACTCATTACATATTTTTGAACAATGAGGAAATCTAGCTAAAGCTGGGCATATGACCCAAACTAGGACAACTGATATTTCTCTCCTGGGTCTGTGAATCTTGAGGGATGGGAAGAGGGAAACATCAGTCGGAGTGGATCCATCTTAGCAGTGAAGCCCTGACAGTCTTTTGCCTGGTACCTGGTCTGTCCTGAATCCTATTTTTTCTCAGCCTCATTCTTCAGCTACACCTTCATTTCAATGAGTTACTCATCCTCCTTCCAATAAATTCTCTCTTTTTCTCAAATTAGCCAGTGTCATTTTCTGTTGCTTAAAACTCAATAACTCTAACTTATGGGCCACTTCATTTCCCAATTCCTGTCTTCTCTATTCTCGGTTCTCCAGCCTCTCATCAAAAGGGTTACATGTTCCATGAGAGTTCTCATCACACTAGTTCAGTTTTCTTGCTACCGACATTCTAACTCCCCTCACTCTGAAATTCCACTATCCTACTAAAAATAATGCCGAGAGGCTCCCATGTTCCTTTATAGCTCTAAAATGTGGGTCAACTCCTCATTTTACTGAAAAGTAAATGGAAGCCCAAGAAGTTGAAGTGGCAGAATGTGTGAAAAGAGTCCAAAATTTAGAGCTTGATTGCCAAAGAGAGAACACAGAATTCAGAGAGTGACTGGCCAATTGTGTGCTCAAAAATGCTCATTCTCTGTCCTGCAAGGGCTAGAACAGTGGAGTGAGTTGTCCTCCTACACAGTGTCTAGGATTGAACCCTTCATCCTGCATCACAGTTGCTGGAATGAGACAGCCCCCCAAGGCACAGCTGGAGGCCCCCACTAGACTGCATGGTTGGCTTTCTTGTCTTTGCAGGGCCACGTCTGGCTGGGGACAATCCCTGGATGATGCCAACCTGGCAGGACCCAAACCCACCATGAGCCTTATCTGTTGGGCTGATTTTTCACAATTTCTCTGACATCACCAGGCTTGTTCACTGAAAGGAGATCAGCAGGGGTCAGGGAGAAAGAAACGTTGATAAAAGCTCCTTAACAGTCTGGCATGAGTGCCCACTGACAGCTTTTCTCAACTCTAACTAAAAATGCTTGTAGTTTTGTTTGGAAATCAGCCATAGAGTTTTAGTGAAAATGAATTTCCAGTCTAAGATATCCGGAAGTTTGGAAGTCACCTTAGGTGCATGACAGATGGTGGATCAGCACCCTGGACAGAGTGTCCTCTGTGAGCCAGAGGAGGATGGACCTCTGAGTGCAACTTGAACCTAGCTCCACGACACCGGGTCCTACAGGTGGAAAAGCCAAGCCTCATCTTAGTCTCTGTCCTAAAGATCATCCCAGGATACCAGGAGGAAAAGCAAACACACAAACACAAACAAAAAATTTGAAGCAACTCTACAGAGTAAATATGTGGCTGCTGGAGGGATAAGAGCTGAGCAAAGACAGCAAAGCTTCCTGGAAAAAGTGAGACCTATCCAGGTATTTGAAGGAAGGGAGGACTTGATGTGATAGAGAGAAGGGTACACAAGGCAGGAGAGCACAGACAGATACAGATGAACAAGACAATCAAGTCCGACATACTTATTTTCGTCAATACATTCAAAGTGTTCCCCACCACACCAGGAAATACCAACTCTGAAAAGAATGCCCCACCCTGTCTTCTGTAAATTATATTCAAATATATTCTTCAAATAGAGTGGCAAAATCAACTCTCTGATAAAGCTCTTTTCATTCCCTCCTATCTTTTTTTAAAAAAATGGACTTTTACCTTCTAACAATGGTGACTATATTTAGACCTGATGAAATGTTAGCCACGATATGAGGCTTCTCACACCCAGTGCTGCCCTTCCTCTCCTGATTATCCAATTCTATCTTTACTGGGTGTATTTTTCCTTCTTTTATTCCTAGATCCTCAGTCCTACAGTCCACCAGAAGCCGTTCTCTTCTGAAGCTTTCAGAATTTTACTCACAGGCTGCCACTGTCTTATTTCCCTGGCCCTTGCAGAGACTTCATTAGGCAAATGTGAAATGGTCCTCTCCTTAGGTTAGCTGTCTTTTCTTACTCTTTCTCCCTATGTTGGGAAAAAGTCTCTGATGAAATTTTGTGATTAAAAAATATTCTTCTTGGGGCTGGCCTGGTGGCCTAGCAGTTGGGTTCGTGCACTCTGCTTCAGCAGCCCAGGGTTCAGAGGTTCGGATCCCGGGCGCAGACCTACACACCGCTCGTTAAGCCATGCTGTGGTGGCACCCCATATACAAAATAAAGGAAGATGGGCACAGATGTTAGCTCAGGGCCAATCTTCCTCAGCAAAAAGAGGAAGATTGGCAACAGATGTTAGCTCATGGTCAATCTCCCTCACCACAAAAAAAAATATTCGTCTTTATTAAAGAGCCTTTTGAGGAACCAAACTCAGGCTAGTGAGAGCCAAAACACACTCAGCATGTCTCTTTTACACGGTAATAATAGGGAGTGAGGAGGGAAGGAGGGAGCGATGGAGAGCATTTCTGCAACAATCCATAGGATGGAGGGATCACAGACCATCAGGCAAAGCACATTCCAGAGGCTAAGATATGGAAAAGGGAAGCTGTCTCGAAAACAAAATCGAAGGCAAGCCCTTCAATCATTCTAATAACAGTGACCAAGGTGCCTGCTTTCTCCTCATATGAAATTATTTCTAAAAAGACTAAGTGACTTCCACCTGAGGGGACACATATTCATTTAAATTGGCCCATTGCAGGCTTTGATAAACTGGCCCCTGGGATCCTTCCAATGGCTGGGGGTGTGAGTGAGCAGGGTGAGTGTGATTGTGAGCAGAAAAGCTTTCTGAATCACATCACCACATGATCCATGATAATGAAGACAAAAAATAATATTGCCAAACTTCCTCTTCATTTTGGCTTCTGTAAACATAAAGTTCACCAACAATAGGATGAATGAATTCATATTACTAAACTGAAACATGCTGGTAAATATAACATGCTCCATATAAACAGTGCAAGAAAATGCCAAAAGGCAATGGGAGTGCAGAGGGACCCAGGCCAGACTGATTCCTCCTGGGCAGTCTTGGTCCTCAGTCCTTCTGCTTGTACAGGTGGGGGAGGCAAAAGGAGGAAGGAATAGAATAAGGAGAGGGAAAACACAACAGCTGTAAAAGAAAGGGCCAGGCACCAGCAAAGACTCAGGCCGTTTTCCTTCCTAGGGCTCCTAGCCCTGGGATCTTGACACCAAGCTGCACCTGGGCAACTGCTCTACCCCAGCCCTGCTGCAAGGAAGCAGGCATGAGGAGGATGGAGGCACAGGTGGGGAACGGAAGGCCTCCCCGGAGAGCCCTACACCACAGATTGTGTGCCCCAAACTGCAGGGATAGCCAATGTTCTGTGTGGGGGATCTGCCTTAGCTACCAAGAGGAAAGAGTCACCAGGCCACCAACTTCAAGGGGCAGACCGGGGCACCTGCGGATCCTGCAATGATGGTCTGCATCATTGCAAGTTAATGAACTTGACATCCATGTGAGAGTATTCTAAAGAACTACGTAAAGGAACCATGTTGGGGGTGGGCAGAAGAGCACAGCTAGATTAAAACTTGTGGACATGATTCCTGGCAGGCTAGATCTTGCTTAATTTGCCTGAAGTAAATGGATGAGTGATAGTGCTCTCATAGCTCCTGGAAGGAAGACAAGTGGGTGAGCTGCCAGGGCTGAGTCAGGAAGTCACCTGCTGGAGCCGAAGGCAAGAGGGCACGGCACTGCACGAACGCAGGCCTTCTCAGAAGCACCAAGTTAGGTCACAGAAACGTCGAGAAAACTAAAACAATGAAGAAAATGACAATGGATCAAATCTAGTCACCACGAATTCCGAAGGAATTATTCTATTTCTGGGAATTTGGCTGGAACAAACCTTATTTTATTTCTGAGAATTAAGCTAGAGTAAATCTTAGCAAAAGGGGACCATTGGTTCAAGGTGACCTCTGGCCAAAGAGAGTCATCATAAAAGGATTCCCTTCATTCAACCACAAGTCCTGATGCACTAGTACCCACGACTTCTACCTCTAAGTCCCCAGGGGAACCATGCTGGGGCACGGAAGATGGGAAGAGGGATTCCTGGTTGGAGAGTTCCATAGCCCTCAATTTCCCAGGGGCTCGAGGTGGCAGCACCCAGACCCCTGCATCACTTGTATTTCTCCTCGCACAGTTCTGGGCACAGAGCAGTGCTTGTGGGATGGGGCTGGATTTGAGTGAGAGCTTTATAGTTCAGGTCCTAGCCTGCTGCCTCAGGCACCTTCGCAATAAAGGACAGTAAATAAAGGCCCTGATTGTGCCCCTAATGCCCCCACCTTCCCAGTTCTCATCTCTGGAGGAGGGCTCATGGAAAAGCAGACTGGAGGGTAATCATACCTGGGAGCAGGTTTAATGAGCTATGGGAGCCTAAGGCAGGGCAAGAGGGAGAATAATGTATCTGAGAGATTCAAGTTATGAAAATAGATCAAGGAGGCTCAGTTCATGGGGGTGTGTGTGTGTGTGTGTCTCTGTGTGCGTGTGTGTCCGTGCCTATGTGTATCTTTGTGTATTCAGGAGTGGAGAATACTACAAAAATACTTCAAAGCATTGTCAGTGGCATTATTTATAGAACATGTATTGCAGCAGGAAGGAAATAAAGAAAGAAGATAGAGATTAAAGCATTGAGAAAAAAGAGTCAAGGAAGGAGGCCATTTGTAAATGTTTCATGTGATAAATTAAATGGAGATTATTCACAAAAGATGGGGGAGAAATGTGAACTTCTGGCCAAAACGAGGGGCATGGACAGTAGGAGAAAGAGATGAGAGCCTAGGCTTTAGGGCTTGCCCACAGGACAGCCCCCATCATTTCCCATAGGTGTCAGGGAAGGCGCTGTGTAATTGGTTTCCTTCTAGTTGTTCAGAGGCTACTAATGAAAAAATGCAAGTCAATCAGAGTGCCCTGGGAGAGGCTCCTGGGTGAGATGGCAGGATCAAGGCAAGATCAGCCTTCCCAGGAAGGCCAGACTGCCTTGTGGAAAGCCTCTGGGGTCAGGTCTTTAGTCAGCTCTTCCATTCAGGTAGAAGGAACTACTCCCAGTCACCGTCTCTACCTGGGTGGTCCTGGGGCAGAGAGACTGGGGCTCTCCAAGTAGCCCTGGTGGTCTGGGGTGCTGGTTACAACCAGAGCAGTGGAGCTGAGGAACCTTCAAGGCCCCCCAGGAAGCCAGACTGACTGCATGGGAGTGAGGAATCTGGAAGTCCAGCTCAGGCACTGTTTTCAGGTGTGGAGATAGGACTGGGGCTAACACAGCCTCTGGCCTGCCCATCAAGAGAGATCATTACTGCCCAAATATTTGGGCAGCCACTAGCCTGCTGGTGACCAACCCAAATCTAGAAAAGCAGAATCAGCTTCAGAGTTGGAAATGACCCTACTCATTCACCCCCAAAATATCGAGTGCCTAGTATGCGCCAGGGTCGTGAGCAGAGCTGTCCCACAACGACCCTGGGATCTCACTCTGCATTGTCTGGGCTGTGAGCTAGCTGCGACTGGGAGCTTCTGCTTCTCTCTGTGGGAGGGATTACACCCACGCTCCACTACATAGGGGCTGGGGGCTTCCACTCTCTGTTGGAGTCGGGGGTCTACTACCAGACTACTCCTGTGATCAGCTGGCTTCCCAGATCAGCCTGCCTGTGCCAAGGCCTTTCCATGTCCCTTCACTACCAGCTTACTCTCTCTTATTCTATAGGAGGGAAGATGGGCAAGGAAGTAAGCCCCTCCACTGGAATGCAGACCCAGAATGAGCCCCAGCACCTCTCTATGAGATGATGAGGGGATCTGAGGAACCCCTATCTCTTCAGCCTATGTAAGGTTGTTCCCTAACCCCTGCTGTGGACACTGTAGAATTTGTCCCAAACCCTAGTGCAATGGTTCTCAAGACTTAGGGGGCAGCAGAATCACCTGCAAGGCTCAACAAAATAAGGTTTTTTGGTCTAGCTCCAGAGATCCTAAATCAATAGGTCTAGGGTGGGGCCAAGAATTTGCCTTTCTAACCAGGGACTACACCTTGGGAACCACTGCCTAGTGCCTGAAAGGTAAAGATCAGAGGGACCCACCCTGCAAGACATAGGTACCATTAATTACTGAAGACACAGCAGAGGACAAAACTACTCTGAGAAGCAAATATCAAACAAAGATCGTATACTTAAAATTATAAATTTTTTAAGTGCTAGGAAGGAAAAAAAGGGTGCTCTGAGGAAGACAATGAGGGGGCCAGCCAGTGGTGTAGTGGTTAAGTTAGGTGTGCTCTGCTTCAGCAGCCTGGGGGGTTTGCAGGTTCGGACCCCACAAGTGGACCTATACCACTCATTAAGCCACGCTGTGGCGGCAACCCACATACAAAATAGAGGAAAATTGGCACAGATGTTAGCTCAGGGCCACTCTTCCTCAAGAAAAAGAGGAAGACTGGCAACAGGTGTTAGCTCAGGGTCAATCTTCCTCACCGAAAAAACCGATGGGGGAACCAACTTGGATTGGGAACATGAGGGTGAGGGAAGGTCTCTGTGAGGAAATGCTTTATGTGTGCATTGCATCCCTCGATTTTCTAGGGCAGCCAGGATTCAAATATTCTGCTCCATTTTTTTTAACCTGGAAATTCTGGTATTTGGCATACCCAAAACTCCATTTCCAGATGTCCATTTGCTCCTGAAAGTAGCTGAAGAGACCTTTGCTAGACTACGTATGCCAGTTGAGAAACTATGATTACCACAGTTCAAGGCCACCTATCTGGCATAACGTGATGCAAGGTAGGAGTCATGTCACAGCGTGCCTTGGCTCTGCTCCAGGGCAGAGCTGATTTCACTCTGCCAGGGAACCACAGCTGCAAAGGCATGAAGGCCAGAGCCCAGGGTGACGCACCATGTGTAAGATACAGGAGGCCAACAGGAACGAACGCGCCGTGCTCCTGAGTCCAGGCGGACTGTGGGAATGAAGTGGGTATTCAGGTTCTTTTATCCCATGATCTCCACTTCTTCACACCCAACCTTGACCATCAAAAAACAAAACACACACACCACACTCAATCTTCCTCAGAGACAGTCACTTTTGAAATACCAGAAGGAGAAAGAAGCCCTTGGTTAATGGAACATTTATTGAGCAACTATTATGTGCAGAAGTACATAAAATCCCCACATCATAATCCGTACCCTGAAGTCCTTAGCTTTGTGTGAGAGACAGCACGGTGCCTAGCATAGGGTTGGATATTAGGGAGAAACTCATTACTGGGAAATGGTAATAAAAAGAACCAGCAAAAGAAGGGAAGGGGGTTGGGGGATAGGTATAAGGGATAAAGGGGTACATATACATGGTGACTGACAAATAATAATGTACAACTGAAATTTCATAATGTTATAAACTATTATGACATCAATAAAATTTAAAAAAAGAACCAGCAAAAATAAAATGTTATAGTACTGTATAAATTATATAATCACAATAATAGCGCTACCAAAACATGGTGCTCCCCCAGGAGGTACCAGGCCAAGATCAACAAGCACAGGGCCTTTCAGAGGAGAACTAAACCCTTGTACCAAGGACCCTCCTGGCCCACCCCAGGCAGGCATCAATTCCGAGGTGCTTTTCTAACTGGGAAGCTGGATTTGGCAGTGTGGAGACCTGCCCACCCTCCCTGGCTGGGCTGTTGGACCCCACATGGCTCCTGTCACCCCAAGGCCTCCCTGCACCAGGCCTCCTCAAGCCAGGCCTGCCCCTCTCCAGCTTTCTTCAAAGCCTCAGGCCTGAAACCCTCCCACTGCCCCACCTGCTCCCACTGCCCCCAGCTTCAGCCTTCTGAGGTTCCCTGTTCACACCTCTTCTCACACTGGTTCTGCTTTGCTTTCCACCTTCGGCCTCCTTGCTCTGCCCCAGACTGAATTCTCCCCCTGGCTCTACTGCTTTTGGCAGCCTGGTCTTGCCTGGATCTGGAGGCCCAGCCCTTGACACCCTCTGGTCTCCCATCCCTCTCAAGTGCCCCCAGCGTTCCCACTAGGTTCACCCAGGCCCTCGAGAAGAAACCAAAGAGGACAGGTCTCCAGTTCACCTGGCTGGGCAGGAAAGTTACCCACAGCAACCTCAGAGCCCAGGCAGGTCCACCGCCTGCACATGGAGAGGCTGACGGGACGTGGAGTAGCAGAGAAAGCTTTCAGAAGTGTTTCCAACCAGGCCTTTAAGTAAGAGGGCATAACAGTGGACGGGCAGATTTTTACTTGGGGGAGAGCAAACCCCTGGTGTGGGGGACGCGAAAAGCAAAGAAAGGACAGCATTGGCAATAGTCGTAGAGCCCTAACGGTGACAGTCAGCTCTGTATTATGCTCAGCACCTCAGTGTCGGGGGGAGAAAGGGCCTATGAACGTCACCTACTCCTGCAGGCCCTCACCTCCCACCCTGACTGTGGCCCCCTGAGAGACCGCCTTGTTTTCACCGTCTGAGCCCCAGGTGATGACAACCGTGAACATGTTTCTACATAGGAACACTCCCTCTACACTCCAGATTCTCGGCCCTTTCCCCTCTGCATGTGTCAACCAGAGCTGTGTACAGCCCTGCCACTCACCTGTGCTCCTCAAAGTGCTGTCAACCAGCAGCACCAGCATCAGCTGGGCGCTTATTAGGGATGCAATGTGACCCCTCCCCAGACCTACTGAATTAGAATCTGCATTTTAACGAGATTGAAGCTGATTTGTGTGCACATTAAATATTGAGAGACACTAGTTGACAGAACTAAGCCGGGGACGAGGCAGCTCCCCTTGGCCGCCTCTGTCAGTAGAATGTTCCCAGGGCCCTTGTGTGGGGGGGATCCAAGGCCGTTCACCACCCCACTGCAGGCACACACAGGCGGGGCAGGCTAGTGGAAAGGACGTGGGGTCTGGAGTTGGAGGATCTGAGTTGAAGTTCTAGTCCTGCCACACACTCGCCGCTTCACTTCTCTGAGCCTCACCTTCCCCATATGGAAAACAGGAGCGATAACAGTATCAACTTCACAAAGCTATCACAAAGATCAGATGAGATAAAATATGGGAAAGTGCTCTGTCCAAAGTAAAGGGGGGTGCAGATGTAAAAAGTACATGTGCACACACACAAAGATGTGCAAACGTTACAGAGTCCAAAGCCAGAAGGTCACCCAGTCCACGGCTTCAACAGACTCAGCTACATTGAAAACACCCAAGGGCAGCAACAAGCAGGTCCTGACAAGTTAAGCTGGGGCACAGAGGGAAAAATGAGACATAGCTTTGGGTCTCGTGCAAACGTAGCCAGGAACAGGGATCAGGAATTTAACCTCACCTCCCATATCTTCAGTTTTGTAAGCCAAGTCATGGGAAAGGAATCATGGTCTTCTAATTGTACTTTAAAATCTGTTAAACTGTAGGTGGTGGCTTTTTTGTCCTATTCATACCTGAATCAGGATGGGATTATGGGGAATCAAAGGACAAAGATGGGAATTACAAATCAAGTAGGGACAGGTGGTAGGCGATGTGCCAAGATTTCAGAGGCCTCTTCCCAATGCCATCTTGCTTAAGACATTTGTTTCATATGCCCTCCAGAGCAGACAGGGTGGGCAGATACCCTTAGAACCCAAGTTCAGAGCTCATTTAACTTTCTCATTTTATAATTAACAAAACTGAGATTAAGAACGTGTCCTAATGGTAAACTTGGGGTAGAACCCAGGTGCCAACAACTAGTCCAGGGCACCAGGTACTTCCCCCAAGGGGTCCTGCTCCATTCAATCACTTAGGAGCCTCCAGAGGAAGAGTGAGGAGTGGTGATGAGCTGGTAGGAAAGTTTCCTGGGGAGAGCTTTATGGAGGAGGCATCTTTGAGTTGTGGCTCTACAGAGGGGAGAGTTTTGTCTGGGATTCAATCCTCCCAGGCCCTCACTGATATGATAAAGGCAGGGAATTGGGAGGGAGCCAGGGAGGGGAAAGGTTGCCTGGAAGGGTCACCTACATGGATCAGATTAGAGTTTGGGCTGAGGTGGAGCAGAAGACAGAGTAGGCCAGGAGGCTGATGAGGTGGCAGAAAGTTCCGTCACATTTATGAGACTGCATGTGAGGGAAGCCTTGGGAGGGCTGTGCAGGGCCAGGGCCAGACCCCCATCTGTGGGTGAAGAAAACAGTTTTAGCGGCTATATGACAAATGACGAGAGAAAGATGGAGGCTGACATACAATTCAATTCATGGAGATTTTCGGCAAGAGTCAGCAGAGGGAGAGTGTGGAGTAGGGTGACCAGTTTGCCCGCGACTGAGGAGTTTCTCAGGATATGGAGCTTTAAATGCTAAAACCAGGACAGTCTCAGGCGAAATGAGACAGCTCGTCACCCTGGGGGAGCAGTCTGGCTGGGCCTGAGGGTGACAGCTGGAGGGACGTGAAAGAGAAGGCTGGCCAAGAATGAGGGGCTGGAATCTTCACCTGCAAACCTTGGACTTGAACCGCAAAGGCAGAGAGTGGCAATTTAGCTGTGATTCTAGTAACTTAAATTACCGTCTACTAAGTGCCAGGCACTGCATGAAGAAATCAAGGAATAAAAAATGAAGAAGGTTCCAAAATCCAGAGGAAAAATTAGTCATGTGTTAATCATATACGAAAGCGCCTCTAAAGAACAAACAAAGTACCATGGAAAGAAAAATTAAGGAGAGAGACTCTAGCTGCACACAGGCTGAAGGAGGCAGTGGGAAGTAGAATCCGAGCTGGGTTTTGAGGCTGGATTGGGTTTTGATGGGAGGAGGTGAGGTAGGCTGAAGGACATTCCAAGGGAGAGGACATGTGCAGAAGTAAGCGCATAGCATGTTCTGTAACTGTCATATGGTGGGCCTGGCGTCAGACAACTGCATGAAGATGCAATCTGCGTTGTAGCTGGAAGTATTAGTTTATATGAGATCCCTGGGTCTGGACTTTATTCTGAGGCTGTAAGGAACCATCAAAGATTTTAGAACAAGAAAATGACAGAGATCAGAGCTAGAAAGTCAACAAAGGGTTGTTCTTAATCATCTGCAGTGGAGTCCATAACCCCCTTCGGTATTACTTCCCACCATCTTATGACCTCCACCAGCTGGAATTTCTCTCTAATGTCTAACACAAAGCTCTTTTCTGAGATCCTGATGCTTTCTGTGCTTTGTGACTCTCTCTGTCAAGCAGAGAGTTCTACTGGGTTCTAAGTAGACATTACTCATAAAAAAGCAAAGGAAAATGATATTTTACTCTGAGATTCAAAGAATGAACTAAATACTTGGACCTTATTCCAAGAACCATCCAGGAGAAGAAACACAACGTCCGCAAGAATATTCCTTATGAGAAAAAAAAAATCCTGTTCTGGGAAGTTGCTCAAGGAGGAAAAGAGGAAAAAGAGAGGGAAGAGGAGGAGGAGGAAAAAGGTGGTGTCCTGAGTTAAACTGCAGCACCCCAAAAGATATGTCCAAGCCCTAAGTCCCAGTGCCATGAACGTGACCTTATTTGGAAATAGGGTCTTGGCAGACGTAATTAATCTAAGGATCTCAAGAGGTGATCATCCTGGATTTAGGGTGGGCCCTGAATGCAGTGTCTTTATGAGAGAAAGGAGAGGGAGATTTGACACACAGAGGCAAGGAATGAAGGCCATCTGCACAAAGAGGCAGAGATTGGAGTTATGCTTCCATAAGCAAAGGAATGCCAGGAGCCACCAGAAGCTGGAAGAAGCAAGGAAGTGTTCTTCCCTAGAACCTTTGGAGGGAACGTGGCCCTCCAACACCTTGATTTCGTACCTCTGGCCTCCAAAAGTGTGAGAGAATAAATTTCTGTTTTAAGCCACCTAGTGTGTGGTAATCTGTTACAGCAGCCACAGGAAACTAACACACTTGGGGATCTGCCGTCTGAGTATATGCTGGGAGGTGGTGGGGAGATGCCGCAGCACCACTCTCAAGAAGCTCCAATCTGATGGTTTTCTTTTCCTTGGGAAGCTCCAGACTGCTAAGGGAAATTTAAGATTGCTAGACCATAGAAGACATATGCAAATAATAGAAAAGACATGCAAATAAAGTGGAAACTAAGTCAACAACAATTGAAAGTTAGAGTCTGGATGCCTTGGAGAGCCTAAGAAAGCCAGAGGCCAGGCTCCTCTATGGGGCTGTCCTTGGCCTCGGTGAGGGGAGGAAGCAGGACCTGCCCTGGACATTTGTTCCAAGCTCAGGGCCGGGGCCTTGGATGTACCGCTTCCCACTGTTTCAATGGAGGAGTGTCTTTTGTCTCCTGAACCAAAGCCTCAGGATCACAAATAACCCAGAGTACACTCACTGGGGGGTTGCAGGAATGAATTATTTGCAAACGCCATGAAAGGTCCCTGGCCTAAAAGACCCTGCACCCAGAGTGCTTTACACGTACAGTTTCTGTTCTCCCCAGGCCCTTTCCCACCCCTATTCTCAGCCCATTGTAATTACTAAGGATTTGAGGTTCAAGCAAGTGGCCCCAAATGGGGGCACTGACCCTCCATAAAGTACACATGTAGGCAAATAACAACTGACCACCACATGGCACATTCCAGGGTTTTCAAGCTTACAGATGTCAAGCTAATCTTTACCTCTAACACAGAGGGAGAAAAAAATACTTCCCTAGCCAAGCAAAGCCGACCCACAACACCAGCTGGTAAAGGAACAGGATGCTTGGGGTGCCTGGATCCAGGGGATGATTGGTGGATTATCCAGCCCTCTTCTCCTTGGCTGCCTCCTTTAGAACTAATCACTAACAGAAGGAAATGCTGCATGCTGCTCTCTCTCTCTCTCACACACACACACACACACACACACACACACACACGACAGCAGCAACACTGAACACTGCTGGCAGAGAGACCAGTCCATTGGGAAGCCTGCAAACTTCCAGCCACAAGTGTGAGAGGGGCGTGCATGCACACGTGCAAACACCGCCTGGCTCTGCAGGAGGGGATGGTAGTAGCCAAAACCCATGCAGTGACAAAGGGGCAGCTGCTTATGCTCTGGCCTGCCCATCACCCCAGAGCACACAGAGCAGTCAGCAGCAGTGGGAGAGAGGGAAGGAAGAAGCAGAGAGCACAGGGGGTGCCGCCCCTGTGTGGGGCGTGGGATGCAGCTCTACTACGAGGTGGTTGGGGCTGGTGGAAGTGGAAGCGCTGCTTGAAATGACTGGTTATAGATTCCAAGGAGTTTTGTCGCTCATGACCACAGATAATTAGGAGCTGCCTTCAGTGCGAGTCAACACGCCACAAGCTGACAGCATCCCAGTTCAGGTTCTAACCTGAGAGAATGTCAGAATGGAATTAGGAGGAGCTTAAACACAAAGACCATCCTGGCAGCTTCCCAGCTGCCTCAACACGCAGCCTAATAGCAAACCAAAGCCACGCCGCTGCTCTGCCCCTCTGGCCTGGAGGCGGAAGGACGGGAAAATTGGGTTTGGCATGCAGGCCCTTCCCTGGGTTTTTCTCCCAGACCAGCTCACAGTTTGGGGTTAGCAAAGGCCTCTACCTCTCTGGGCAAGACATTTAGCTGTGCAGAGCAGGCACCAGGTTTCTGTCTTCAATAAATAATGTCTGCAAAATCCACTCAACCTCCTGAAGCTCTCCAGTCTCGGGTATCCTTTGCCTTTATTTCTCAGGCCCCTTTCTTTCCCTTAGCCCAATTCTTTCCCCAGATCCTCACTGTCCCAGGGCAAAAGACAGTGGCTCCCACTCCGGACCAATGTTCTGAGTCCTCCCCAGAGCCAAGTGCAAACCAAATAGAGATGTCAGAGAAAAGCAGTGCCCTTCACACCTCCTGAGTCTTATATAATCATTCCATCATCTCTTTTATGAAATCAAATTCCTATGGCAAAATTCCTCCACTTGCTTCAGTGAGGAACTTTTGGGAAGGAAAGGTTGCCAGCTTATATGCTGGCATGCTGTCAGCTACAGAGCCCTCAGTAGAGCACTTTTCTTTGCCAGGATTTTCAGTATTGTTTTAAATTGAGATATAATTGACATATAACATTCTATTAGTTTCAGGTGTACAACATAATGATTCAATATTTGTACATATTGTGAAATGATCACTGCAGTAAGTCCAGTTAACATCCATCAGCAAGGATTTTTCGTATTCTATGCCATTTCCTAACTCTGCCAGTGTTCTCTTCTTTTTCCATGTTATTCTTCCGCCCCCTGCCATCTGCCAAAGGATTTGTCCCATGCCAGGGGAAGCCCTCTCCCTGCTTACAGTCACCGGGCCCAGCTTCACTTCTCTATTCATCCCGATGGTTAGAGAGGTCCCACAGGGTTAGGATGCTGACCCTAGATGCTGATCGCACCTCAGCAACAGGAAGTGCCAAATGTATGCATGCTCCAGCCTGGGGAGCGAAGGAGTTTAGGTGCTATGATATGAACAAGTAGCCCTCTTAAAAATTCATACTCTGTGAACCACAAGCTATTTTCGTGTCTGGTTTAAGCATTTGCAAGAAGTGTGCTGGGAAATGCAGCAGAACTCAGGAGCTGTCTGCAGATAGATCTCCAAAGGGTAAGGCACCATCTTAGCAGGCTGCCTGTAGCAAGGGGCTTTTTAAAAGTTAAATCTGTCATGGAAAATATGCCGGTTCTTGCTATAGCAAGGGGCAGTCAAGGAGCAGCCCGGGGACAGTCAGGTGGATGTAAAAGCCTGGCAAGTGAAAGGTTTGAGGAGCTGCTGGGTTCCTATAACATCGTGCAAATGAGAGTAGAAGAGACATCAAGCCCACTCTGGCCCCCTGAAAACATCATGTCCTAGTCCACGTTGATCCACTTCTCCTTGAGTCTCTAGATACCTCCAGAAAAGGCGAATCCTGAAGCTGCCCTACCATGTCAGTCTGAGACAAATTCCCATCTGGAGTCTTCAGGCAACCTCCTCTTAGGTAAAATCAGGTGGGGAAGGAGCAAGAAAAAAACTGGGGGATGGGGAAATTGGCTAGTGGTTTCCATCAGCAGGCCCTCTCTTCTCAGATTCTTACTGAATGATGATTCAGATCCACTGTTCTCCCATCATCCAGGCAGACACCTTCCTGATTAAGTATCAGTCATTTAACCAACCATCTCTGTGCCCTGTCCATGATGAGGCACAGGGGTACTCTCCATGGGGCATAGAGGTGCCTTCCATGAGGCATAGGGGTACCCACAGAGAACTGGATTTCTCTCCCAGTCAGGTAAATTCCCACCTCTCCATCAAGATCCAGCTCAAAAGTTACCTCCTCAAATCCTTTGCTAATTTTGCCCTGGCTAGAAAAGGCCTTAGACTTACGGCTATCAAATTCCCATTCTGACATTAAGGCCTCTCTCCAGCCCTTATTCTGGGCCACGGTCTGACCCTTCAGGGGCCTGCCTAGCTGCAAATCTCCAGTCAAGCTGGCCATCCAAGTGACAGCTGGGGGTCATTCCTCTGGCCTCTCATGATGGACTGAAACAAACCGCAGCTCTGAATATTCCTGCCACAAACCAAACATTCAAATGTCATCAGCCTTCTAGCCCTGGTGCCTCCATGAAGCTCAGACGCCCTAGTGGCCGAGGGCCTGCTCTCTAATGGAATTACACAGGAAACAGGCAAGGCATGCCACAGCCTCCAAAGCCACTGTTTGGTTGACAGCCTCCTCCAGGGAACCGAGGGCGCCTGAGCCAGGGCTGCTATCCCCAGATCAGTCAAGTGGGGTCCCCATTCAGAGAAGTGGCACAAAGCAAGAATATGGTCTTGGCAATTGCCAGACTTGGGCTCAAATTCTAGCTCCAATTAGCTCATTGGATCTGGGGCAAACTATTTCACTTAACTGGGCCTCAGTTTCCTCAGCACCTAAATGAGATAATAATGCATATAAAGTCTTAAGCACATACTTAGCCTGGGAAACACTTGATAAATGGGGGTAATTATTATTACTTTATGTTGGCATCAGTGGTACCTACAGAGGCTGAGAGACCTCTACACCCAGGGCCTGGGGAAGAGAAAAGGGGAAAGGGATGATATGGGATATGTGGGCAAAGCTTCAGAGGGAGAAAGAAGGAGAAGTGTCTCTACAGATTCATATTACAGTCAAGGCTTGAAAAATTTATAACTAGAGGGAGGCACATGCCCTGTATCCGTTGGTAGACTTGCAGGTACATTTGTTGGTTGGTTGGTTGGTTGGTTGGTTGGTTGATCAGCTGGTCTGTTCATTTGTTCATTCATTCATTCATTCATTCATTCATTCAATTACTAAAGGCTTACTTTGTAACAAGCTCTAAGAGAGCTGATCAGGACAGAGAGGTGAATCAGGCAGACAAGGCCCAGCCCTCATGGAGCTTCTAGATAGCAAGAAAGACACAGTGAACAGTTCATTGGAAGTATAATGTGAGCTACAAAAAGAAGGTGACCAGTGCTTATTGGATCAAAAGAGAGGGGGCCTCACCTACACTAGAGAGATTTAAGAGAAGCTATACGGAGTCAGGGCCCCACTGTGGATTCAGAATTTCACAAGTAAACTGCAACCAACAAAGTTTGCAGTGAGAAGCACCAAAATTGTGTGGGACCGTGACACACATTATACCAGAAACCATCTGTAGGGACATCTGGGCTGAAATAGATTTCAGCCCAGTATGTGAGCTCCTGATCCAGGTGTTCAAAGCCCCCTTGGAGGGGTTGAACTACCATTTGCTTCCATTAATCTAACATCTTAGGAGGTAGGTATTATTATGACAGGCAGCTTGGGTTCAAATCCTGACTCTCCACTTACTACAAGCAGGGGCTAGAATAAAAACCTCCAGGACTCACTGGCAAAATTTATAAGGACATGCTCAAACCAAAGAGTAAATTTTCAGGAGTGGAAGGAGCACTTGAATGGAAACAGGGAAGCACAGAAACGTGGCAGGTGAGGTAGGAACACGAAATTTGACTGAGCCAATAAAAGAATGAGAAAGTAACCTGCAAGGAGGGACTTTGAAGCCAAGGAGCAAACATCCTTCAGCAGCCTTCTTTTAGCACATGTGCTGCCAAAATGAGGACAAAATGCTCTTGATAACATAAGGCTGGCTGCTCACTGGAAAAGGAAGGGGCTACTGGGAGAGGCAGGGGAAGGTGGGGGAAAGCTGAGTTCAGGAGAATGTTCAGAAAGCAGGGAGACTCTGCCAGTAATCTCTGTTTGGGATTTTACCAAGGACCGAGTGAGCAAGACGCCCACTGCTAAGAGTATCTTTGGCTTCTTGATGTTTCACAGACAAGACCTGTCCATTCTACAGGTCACTGACCATTTGAACCAGAAGAGACATTAAAGAGGATCTAGTCCCTGTTTTCTAAAGATGTTCTGCAAAATACTAACTCTGACAAATGTTAATAGTTATATTATAATAGATAATAAATACTTAGTATAATTCAAAAAAGTGTTCAGGGGCTAAATAAACGTGAGAAATCTTAGGCTAAACATTGATACATCAAGAAGCCAACTTACTCATCTGGGGATTGAACCCATGATCTGGGACTCATTAGCACCCCTCTATTTATTGTGAGTCAACCACACACTTCTAAGAAAGTATTAGGAAGGTACATTACTCTCCAAAGGACTGCACTGGCCTCACGGTCCTCTAAAGTAGGCCAGATCTTTTCTCACTTGCAGCAAACACACGATGTAACAGTCCATCAAGGTTGATAAGTGTTAAGATAAATTACAACTTCCCTCCCCCAGCACCTCCCCCATGTTGGACTCTACCATTTCCTCCATCCATTCTGTCGTAGGGGGAAATCAGATCCATGATGAGTCCAACAGCGCCATTCTTTACCAAATCTCACTGAGGAATCACTTGGTTCTCTGGTGCTACTTGAGGGGTCCAGGCACAGATCTCGGAATCATCTGGATGGGAGGCTTCTAGGTGTTAAAATTCAGCCCCTACTCCTCTTTTAAAACTTTTAGCACCTGGTGGGTTCTCTGCATTTCCAAAAAAGCTAAGCTCATCAACAACAATAACGATAACAACATATACATTGAGAACTTGCTACATCAAAGCACCCTTCTAAGGTACTGTTACTGTTCCTATTTTATAAATGAATGAATTTTGGACCAGAGAGTTTAGGTAACTAGCCCCAGGTCACTAAGGAGAGCCAGGATTTACACCCAAGTACTTTGACTCTAAAGGCCACAGTTTTAACCAGCACTCCCTACTGCCTCCATTATTCTATGAGCCAAACTATTATGGCTCCTGTCATCCCTCTCCGCTGTGCTGCCTTCATTCCTACAGATAATGGAAGGGAACCAACTCGACTGTGCACCTGCTACATGTAAGGCACTGTGCCCAGCACTTGATCATCCTTCCCTACAGCCAGCCTTTGGGGTAGGCAGTATGAATCCACAGAAGAGGAATAGTAATGCTTGGTCAAACTCCCCCCCACCCCCCCATGCCCCCAACTAGCAAGTGGCTGAGCCCAGATGTGACAATATAGCTTTAAAGCCCATACTCATTCCAGAACTTTACCGCTTCCTTGGAAATGGCCAGATATAGCCTGACCACCTGCAGTTTAGGCTGATTTATGCATGATGAAGCATGGAACACTTCCATTATCTCCCACCCCTGAGATCATGATGGGGTTCTGCTATGTGGTTTGGGGGGTATTAGGGAGGATTCCTGGGGATCCATGGAAGGCTGTACAGGTCCCTAACATCACTCTCTGATCCCCTTGAGGAAAAAGGGACTTGGCTTTGATTTACATTTTGTTGTCCTGAAAGAACTATGGTCATATCACTCACATCATCTGTCCCCTTTCCCCACCCCTAATTCCAGCACTCTGATTTTACTACCTTTATGGCTTGACAGTCTAATAGATGACTTTAACTCCACAGAAGCCCTCACCACAGAGGGATGACAAGGTAAATATAGGCTATGTAGAGATCATTTAAAAAACTTAGGCTATGATGATTCAGTGGGGAAGGGGATGCATTTCTAAGCATCCAACTTTGTGTCCTTTCTTCCAATCTTACCGGCCTTCCACACGAATTTGTTCAGGGAGAAAATGGAAAGGCTTTCCAATGCCACTTATGAGCAGAGCTCTCTCCAAACCTCCAGTGCTTCGATCTTCTCTTCTCCAGAATAAAATGCTCTTTGGTTAAAGTGGGCTAGAAATGTACACAGAGTATTCAAAACAGTTCACTATGGCAACCTCAGTTTTAGAAAACAGCATTAGGAGGCCTCTGCTTTTAAATCACCGGTAAGTATAGTTCCGGCTCCCTCCCAAACTCACTAGGTTGGAGCCTTATCAAGCGAAGGAAAATCCATCCTGGAATAAATTACTATAAGCAAACACTATGTGAAACATCACAAGAACACAACAACACTGGCTTTAAAAATAAATCCCCACACACAGAGAATGAGAACCACCCTACCAATTAACTACGTGCTAATCATCCCATGCGCTGGCTGCTGTTAATTACCCGATTGCTTGTCTGCAATACATCATTTAATTGTGGTACATTTCCTCTACTGTCCTAACAATGAGCACGAGGACCCAATCCCCTAGCTATCACCTGGGAAGTGAACCCTCATCCCAGTTGAAAGGAGAGTAGAGCCCAGGTGAAACACTGATTAAACAAAGGGTCTGGTTATAAACAAAGGGGAGCAAAGCATGAACTCAGAACCTCCAAGGGTGAGGGGGGATGAAGGTGAAGGGAGGGGATGGATAGTGGGGAGGAGAAGGGAACAAATATGTATTCAGTGGTTCCTACAGGTACTATGTCACTTTTAATTTTTGTTGTTGGTGGTGAGGAAGATTGGCCCTGGGCTAACATGTGTGCCCATCTTCCTCTACTTTATATGTAGGACACCTGCCACAGCATGGCTTGATAAGCGGTGCATAGGTCTGTGCCTGGGATCCGAACCTGCGAACCCAGAACTGCCGAAGCGGAGCGCATAAACTCAACCACTATGCGCCACTGGGCCAGCCCCTAATTTTTGTTGTTTTAATGTATGTGATCTTCTCAATAAACCTAACTAGGAGGGACTTTTATTAGACTCTTTTTACAGATGAGAAAACTGAGGCTTAGAATAGTTCAGTAACTTGCCGAAGGGCACACAGCTAGTCAGTAGTCAAACCAGGATTCAAACCTAGGTCCTTAGCCCCAAAGCTGGTGTTCTTTTTAGTAAGTTACTAATATTATGGCCAGGTCAGCCTGCTGCCTAACCGAAGTGAAGCGTGTATGCCTCCCCTGGACACCCAGCAATGGCGTGGCTGTCCCTATGAGGGGCACGTCTCCCAACCTGGGATATTACTGTGATTACTATACAAATTTCTGAGTGTGCTGGGGGCTGGGGAGAAGGCCACTGGAGATACTGTGGAGACAACCCGTGCCAGCCCTGAAAAGTCAACAGACTGGGAGAAAGCAGAAGCCAAAGAATGCCAGCATGGGAAAAGCTGAGAGCCATACTTCACAGAGGCCTACCACAGTATGCGACACTCCTTAGCGGGAGGGGCACACGCAGGGTTTGGAATCTGCCACTTATTAGCCGAGTGACCTTGGAAAAGTGATTCTCTTCTCCACAGGGTCCTAGTGTATCCCCTTGAGAAGCGGGGTTGATACTGTAATGTCATGAGGCTGTTCTGAGGACTTAATAAGCTGACATAAAACATATACTGACTGTGATATAGCTTGCACAAGGTCTGGAGTTGGGAATAATGTTACTATTAATATTGTGCTAAGCTCTGATTGCAGACAGAAGACGACTCAGGGCCCAGAGGAAAATGCCCAGAGAGCCTGGCACCCTAGAGAGCCAAGAGTCTGGGATGAGGAAGGCTCCACTTCTCTTCTTTTCATGGACAACTACACGCCGCCTCCTTCAGAAGAAACAATGATGCTGTGCTTTCCTCTTGGCAAAACCCTGACCCCCTGGTGATTGACCTGAGATGTCAGAGCAGCCTAATTTTTCCCGCCATGAATGGAACTGGCCAAAATAGAGAAGTGAGTGCTGACCTCTCCACTGGCAGGAGGTAAAGGGACAGTGAGGCAGCACTATGTCCCTTTCCAGAGAAGATGGCCCCTCCTTTGCTGCAAGAGGTGCAGAGAACCCTGGATAACACCCACCTCACAGAACACTCTGCAGAGCAAGTACCCTGTATAAACAAAGGCAGAGGATCTGCCTTCTTTTTATTTTCCAAAAGGCACAATATAATATAAAGTGGAGTAGGATGTCAAGTAGACAAAACAAAATAATAATCCACAATTTAATTGAGCACATACTACATGCTAGACCTTGTGTGAGAGATTTGTAAGTATTATCTTATGTAATCCTCACAATTATCCTGCAAGGAAGAACTTTTCATTATCCGCATTTTACAGATGAGGAAGCATTTATAACTTGCAGAAGCACTAAGTGGCAAAGGCAGGACGCAGACCGAGATCTCTTCTGGTTCAGAGCCCACAGGCAAGGAAAACCAAAGGTCAAAATGCTGGATTTGACTCCAGGTTCTGCCTCCTTCATCCTCGCCTATGACCTTAGGTGTCTTTGGAGGAAATGGAGGAAGGCGAATGGGTCCCTTCCTGAGTTGGGTCACAAGAGCAGAGCTGAGAGTTGGGTGGTGCTCATTACACATGGGCTTAGAGATAAAGAGATGAGGCTTAGAATAGAGGCCAGTGCAGGCCACGAAGCTGTGAGAAGCAGGAAGAGGCCTAGTCAATGAGTTATTTCTGGCCCCAGTTCTTTCACTACTAATACAGCTCTGTGGCCTTTCTATAAAATGTCGTTTTTTGTGAAATAAGGGTGGTGGGGAAACAGAGGAGAGACTGGATGGCCACTGAGGCACCTTCCAGATCCGAGTTTTTGCCGTGCACTAGAGGAAGTCTACAAGACCAAACCACTCCCCAAACAGATGTCAAAGGCACTGTGTTCTCAGGAATCTCTGCAAATAACACACTTGATTTTGCCAAGATAGAAACAGCCACAAGAATACACTTCACTTTGCCAGAAAAAAAATAGCTATAAGAATAATTCATGCATGTAATGTTCTCCTCTTATGCTCGATGTAACTATGAATTAATTCTCAGAAGGACACAATGAGAGACTACAATGGCAATACCAAAATGACAAGCCTCTTTTTTCCAAGAAAAGAATGGTTACCCCTTTATATAAAGGATCTCACTAAAATTCTCTTGGATGCATACCAGACTCACAGGCATTTGAGATTGGAAGGAAATCTAAAGGTCAATTGATTTGACTTCCCATTGGGTGCCAAAGTCCCCTCCACAATGTCTCTCAGGGGTATCGAGGGGAGGCCTTAAGGATAAGAAGCCTGACAGCACTTAAAGCTGCCTATTGCACTCATTGGGCAGCTCTGATCTTTTCCAAGTTCTTTCTTATACAGCCCACAGCTTTGGTTCCTCCTCTGCACCTTGTGGCCGTGCAGACCATGCTTAATGTTCCTTCACAACAGCCCTTCAAAAATGTGGCCCCGAGTCTTCCATTCTGCACAGGTGTCAATCATTCTGTACTTATAAAAACAATATGACCACTGAGGCATTGCTGTTTTTGTTGTTGTCCTTGTTTTTTTAAGACAGATTTACTTGATCCACAATTATTCCAAGATGATTACTCCTCAAATAACCCAAAGTGTGCATTTTTCCAACTTATATTATGAGCAACACTGAACGCTGATTATAATCAACTTGCTTTCATAACAAGAAGGAATAAATCAAAAAATAGACTTTATGAGAATCCACTGGGCTAAAAGTATCACCAGCAAGCATCATGTTCCCAGATAATCAAGGAAGAACTGTGAGCGTACACTTCTCCACCACTGCCCATTCCTCACTGGAATTTAAATGACCAGCTTTCAAATCACAGAACCATAAAAATCATCTAGCCACAACCTCACATTTTATGATGTGGAAGCTGAGGCCCAGATATCCCATCTCTTTCTCCTTGCCATCCCAAAATGTTTATTAATTTTCTGTACTGAGTTAGGCACTGGGGTACCAAGGCACCAAGAACTGGGGCTATCAAGGCACCAAGCCCCTGCTCTCCCAGGTCTCTGAGCAGGGGCTCACAAGGCAATGCAATTCAAGGGATTTAAAATAGGTGGGGGCATATTGTTGGGGTAACCCAATGAGAGGCATTTGGAAACTTGTACAAAGGCCTTGGAAGATGAAAGATTATTTCCTTCCTCTGTGTCTTTGCTCAAATTGCCCCTCCAACTGGAATACCTGCTCCCTCTCTTTGTTTGGCAAACTCATCCTTTAAGACTCAGCTCAGATATCACCCCCCCACACTTTCTCCCCAACTCCCCCTTTAGCTGCCCTCCTCCTTCATGCTCCACAATACCTTGTACAAATCACACTCATTGAACTTAGCATCACGTACTGCCCTTATCCTTCCCGTGTCGATCTTCTCTGTTAGACTTCAGATCCTGGAGTTAGGGAACTGAGTATTACTCAGTTTTATGTGTCTAGTCTAGTTCAGTTGGCATGTACTGAGTTTGATGAATGAACTAGTAAACACATCAGCAGAGTCTTAAGGGTTAATAGGAGTTTGTCACACACAGAATGAGAGAAAAGAATTCCAGGCCCAGGATGCTGCATGTAGAGACACAGTGCTCTGAAACGGTGTGGTGTGCTTGGAGAGCTGTGCCGAGTTTTCATGGTGGGAGTGTTCGGGGTGGCAGAGGGGGCTGTGGGAAGAGTGACCGAGACTGGGGCTTGGGGGTCAAGTTTGGGCCAGATGTGGAAAAGTGTACAGACGTTATCCTGTAGTTAGGGTGGAAGCAAAACGTCTTTAGAGAGGGGAGTGACATGATGCAATTTGTTTTTAAGGTCACACCAGTGGCCACAGGAGGAAGCACTGCACTGAGGACAGACACAAGACAGGAGGGTGCGTTTGGCACCTACTGCATGATCCAGGACATGGGGAGGGTCTGTATCAGGGGCGTTGTGTCCCAAGAGCTCAGGGAGAGCTCTAAGGGTAGAAGCAAAGTGTGGACTCAGGTTTAAGAGTTTAGGTGAAACCAACAAGATTTGATGAGTAACCTGAAGTGTGGGAGAGGGGGAAGAAGCATCAACAATGAGGCCAGGTTTCTAACTTGGAACCCCAGGCAATACAGACAATGTTAATAGAGACCAGGACCATGTGAAGAGGAACAGTTTGGGGGAAAGATTCTGAGGTCATTTTTGGAAAGATTCCTACGACAATCTTTCCAGTTGATTTCTATAGGTCCAGAGCTACCTCGTAAACTAAAGAGATAGATGAAGTGCTAGAAAATCCATCATGAAAACCTAAAGAGTACAAGACAAATATTTTAATCCTCACAGAGACAGATGGAGCAATTCTGATGATTTGAGGGCAAAAGAAACAACTTCAGACGAGAAATCTTCTGGTTCTTAAAACTACTAACCACTTCTCAACTAGGTACGTTGGCAGTTGCATACAACATATTCTCTAGGCAATCTGATTCCACATCTTTCTTACTTTCTGGACTCAACTGAGTCATTTTCATATCTTTTAAAAAATCATTATTACCAGCTGGCTAATGGCCTCACACCATTTAGCGGGTCCCAGTCACCAGGGAGAATTCAGTTTAAATTAATTAAGTGGCCCCACTCAGCCATTTTATTGACTAACGACCTCAATTTTTACTCATCTTTTCAAAATGCTAGAAGGTCCAGATATTGCTGGGGAGAAGCCCACAGACACACTCATGAATGAATCCCTTCTGCACCAAAAGTGACCCATCTTTTAATCTAGCACATTCCTTTTTCCCTCATTTTACAGCAGAAGCTCTGAAGAGCAAGCAATAAACAGAACCTCTATAGAACAAATTGCTCCACTTAAATATACAGCGCAAGGACTTTCCCGGCCCACGTGGTTATTCTAAGCGTGCAGGGACTGTTCTTGGTAGAAAAGAAACTGAAACTGCCAGCTCACCCTCTTCCTCAAGTTGTAGGTGAGAATGAGGTTCCGGGAGAAGGAGTGGGAGAAGGCCGTGTAGAATTCTAGCACTTTCTGCAGGGCATCCCTTTTGATCACATGCAGGTCACAGTAGGTCAAGGCTCTAACGTTGGCACAGGACTGGGCCAGGGTGGCTTCCTTCCAGAACACGTCTCCAAACACGTCTCCTTTCCCTAAGGAGAGAAAGTAGTGATGAGAAAAGTGTCAGCCAGGAGGGGTGCAGCCATCCAGGCTGGCTTCCTTCTGTCTCCCAGAATCGCTGTCCATTCAGCATTCTGCAGCTTGAGGCCATAAAAGGCAAAAATGATTTTAATTTGAACCTTAACAACCTGCAATTTAAGAAGCTTTAAAATACCATATAATACATGTCCAAGTTTAACCAATGACTTTGGGATCATTAATGTTGCCTCCTAAACATCCTATCCAAAATGGTAACCCCTTGTTATTCTTTATCACATTCCCATTTTTCCAAAACACCAATCATTATCTGTCATTATATTATTTGTTTACTTGTTTATTGCTGTCTCCCAACATGAGAGTTCATGGCTCTCATCCCTCCACGTAACACAGTGTCTGGCACATGTCAATATTTGCAGGCAAAGGAGAAGTAGGAAGGAAGGCGAACCGTGGCTCTCCATTAGTGTGACTAACAGAGAGGTGAATATTAGGCTGTTATGGGGAGGGTGTGACTCCTCATCGGGAGCTGAAGAACAGGAGAGGTCTCCTCTGTTTAGGATGATCTACATGGAAGAAGACAGGCGAGAGTGAGTTCATCCTCTCCCATGCTCCGTCCCCTGCCCTAAGGCTTACGTTTGTATGGCACCTCATTCCTCCCCCTCTCTCCCATAGCTCCTTCCACGTTCCTCACCCCCTGCCAAATGCCCTCCTGCGAGTATAAAAATGTGGGCCCTAGATAAATGGCATCTCCAGGATCCTCTATGACCAGCATTTCACAAAAGTATATTTAATAAGCCCACATAGCCATATTCTGGATCAAACTTCTATCAGTCTCCTCTAAATATATGCTTTTCACACCTAGGGATATGCTTTCTACCTTTTCCAGAGACCAACATTTTAACATATGTCTATGCAGAGCCTAATTCATTCCTGGCACAGCCTCTGGTTATAAATAGCTTGAAATGTTGTTTATCTTGCCTCTAAATTTTCAGCACAGATAAACACAAATTTGAATCCCCAAGGAGCCAGAGAGGAGTATGCAGGGGGAAGGAAACAATGCTACAAGGTTGAGAAGTAACCCTGACAACCCTCAAGAGAGTTGTCAGCTCATGAATCCAGATCAGCCACACTCCACAGCTGGAAGCCAGGTACCTGTGACTCAGCAGGATTAACAGGGCAGCTGTTTTCCTGATTCAGGCTAAAGAGGCCATTAGACTTTCAAGCACCTGGACAGAACCTGACCTTTTCTCAAACACCAAAAAAGTATATAAGTATATAACGTACCCCATGGGCATAGCCTTCTCTAAGCACCTCCACAATGTGAGCTGATAAACAAGTGTACCAGACACATGACTTCACAGTTCTCTATTTTTTTGTGAAATAAGTTATAAACATGGTTTTACTGACTCAATATGAGTAGGGTACATGCTTGGGGTAGCTCTTAGGTAAATATGTCTTCATAACCATGCTATTTAAATTCTCTTATCAGGTGTTTTTCAATCATCTGTAATATGAATGGGCTAGTGTAGGGCTGGGGGCAGTGGATGGGAATGTTTCTACCTGGCTTTCATGGAGATAGGCTCATTCAGTGTGTGCTCCCTAGTCCTGAGTTCTAACCAACAAGGCTGGCCAATTCGTTCACACCTGTTAAGTGTTCGATAACCTCCCTAGGCTGCACTGCACTGCCTCTCAGGCCTTTCATAATTATGTGATCTTATTCTCCTAGAGAATGCCCTTTTCCTGACATGCAGTATGGTAAAAATGGATCCCTTTGGGGCCGGCCCAGTGGCGCAAGCAGTTAAGTGCGCACGATCGGTTGCGGCAGCCCGGGGTTCGCCGGTTCGGATCCCGGGCACGCACCGACACACCACTTGGCAAGCCATGCTGTGGCGGCGTCCCATATAAAGTGGAGGAAGATGCGCATGGATGTTAGCCCAGGGCCAGTCTTCCTCAGCAAAAAAAACAAAGAGGAGATTGGCAGGTGTTAGCACAGGGCTGATCTTACTCAAAAAAAAAAAAAAAAATCGACCCCATCTGTATGCTGCAACTTACATCAAGAGGCAAAGCCTAATTTCCTTCCCCTTGAATCTGGACTCACCTTAGTCCCTTGCCTTGACCAAGAGAATGTAGCAGAAGTGATGTTCTGGGATCTCGAGGCAAGGTCATAAGAATCCTTGCAGCTTCTGCCTGGGTCTCTTGGAACACTTACTCTTAAGATACTCCCTCTTGGAATCCAACCACCATGTCTTAAGAGGACCACCCCACACAAGAGGTCACATACAAATAAGTGCTCTGATGGACAGCCCAGCCCAGCTCCCAGCTGACAGCCAGCCACCACCAGTCATGTAAATGAGCCATCTTTGCCATCCAGCCCAATCAAGCCTTCAGATGACTGCAGCCCAGCCAACGCTGGAACTGCAACCACATGTGGGAAGCCCAAGTGAGAACCAACCAGCTAAGCCAGACAACCCATGGAATGATGAGAAACAATAACAAACCTTGTAAGCCACTAAATTTAGGAGTGGTTTGTTAGGCAGAAATAGATAACCAGAACACACAGAATCATGTGACTCTAGGCTGAGAGGCCCATGAGAAATTGTTACCTAATATTCCAGCAGAACATCACACATCAGCCCAGCTCGGAGCTGGTATTCCATTTCCTTCCCTGAAAGAATGAGACAAGAAACAGCTAGGAGTGGTTCTACCAGGGATAGATTTTCCTGAGTGAGCGTTTTGAACATAAGTGAGAAAACGGAGAATTGACAAATTTTGCAGTCTCCTATTGGGATGAAATGTGGTATAACTAAGCCAGAACTATTGAGAGTATAAGACCATTGGTAATCTTAGCTGATTCTTGCTAAGATTACTTCATTTAAACAAAATCCAATATATGAGCATTCTATCTCTCAAACAAATTTGGGAGTAGTTTTTCTAATTACAAAAGAACTCAGAAAGTAAAATAATAGCTCCTCGTGTATTTAACATATGAATTTATCTGTAAAAATTCAGTTTATAAACAACTCTTCAGGAGCATAAAACAAAGGGCAACCACACTGTGGTTGAAACACACCATGAAATAAATAAATGTATCTTCAGAAATGACAACATTCCCGTTAAAAAGTTTTCCAATCAAATGTTTTGACAGAAACAATAAATGAAGAGTAGTTCCTACTACAAAAAGTATTTCACAGTAAGATAATCATGATTAATCTGTAGGGTCTAGGAAGTCTCTGTGTTGTCATAACTTGGATCTGATTTTCAACCCAAATGGAAAATCATATTTTCTTTCTTCCTCTCAAGGCAGCATTTTTGATATAAATGATCTGTTGGTGAGATTTAAGAATGTTGTGTCGGAGGACCTGTCAGATTCAAAACAAACCCAAGACTATTCCAGCAAATGAGAAATGTATTTATGACATACATAACTTGGGAAAACTGTCAAAGGGAAGGATACAGAGCATCTGGCAGGCTGCTTGTAAGTTATACACATCACTGGGAATAATGACTTCCCAGGTCAGGGTTACGAATCAGAGGCCAGGACAAGCCCTACACCCACATTCATCTCTCGTTCCCTAGTGTGAAACGATCATTCACTAAAGAACGAAAGGTACCCCAATGCACAAGGCAATTAAACTACTTGAGGCAATCAGCTTATTGATTTATTTATTACACTGAGTCACTGGGTGCAGAATGTTAAAACCTAATGTTCCAAGTTTCTAAACTACATTCTGAGTGGATGTTCTGAGCTGGGGAGGAAAAAGGGGAAGTAAGGAAAGGCAGTCTAATTAAAACTCCAAGCAAACATCCCTGTAATAATTAATCCTCTTCCCCCTTCCAGCCCCAATTATATGCAGCTGTCTTTACTGCACCTCCACTTTCGCAGTGGACATAAACCACCATGGGGTACAAACGTGGGACAACTGAAGAACATTCACAAAACGTAAGTGGGAGGTAGGACATGGGGCCGAGGGAGGTGGCACAGGGAGAGGAGGGGAGATCTCTGCAAGGAGCACAGCGCAGGAGAAAACCAAGCCGCTGTAGACAATTTGGTTTAATGAAGGCCAGATGGTACAGCCACTTGAGGAGGCTGAAGGGGGGCAGAAGGTGGGAGTGGGGGGTTGGGAGGGTTAAGAGGGGTGATCAGAGCAAATTCAAGAGGTGCTGGAGCTGGGGCCCTGGGAAGATCAAACAGCCTACCAAAATGTTCAAGAGTTGCAGGGAGACAATTCTGCCCTGAAAGCGACAACTGAGTTTGGAACACTCCAGAAAAGGCCCTATTTATTCAAACATAGGCTCTGAGCGAGCTTGGCAGGCCAGAGGGGTCAGAGAAAAAATGAAATTACCCACTGCTTCTCTTCACTATTCTCTATCCTGTGTTATTATAAGGACCACTCACAGTGGTATCTTGTACTGAGCAAAACATAATCCCGCAGTTAAAGTCACTGTCTGCTGCTAAAATCATCAACCATTTCTAACCCAAACCAATTAGAAAGGACTCATTCAGTCACTCATGCAACTTTTGGCAGGCACTGTTCCACGGGCTGAGGTATAGCAGTGGAATGACAGACACAATGTAGTGAGATAGAGACTCGGGTGATTATAACTTATTAGGGGCTATGATAGGGGAGAGTGCAGGAGCGAAACCAGCTCAAGCTCCAGGGGTAAGGGAAGGCTTTCAGGAGGAGGTGATGTCTGAGCTGAGACCTGAAGGATGAGTTCCAGTTAACCACCATAAAGACATAGTACAGAGATGATTCCAGGGATAGGGAACAGCATGTGCAAAGATCCTGAGGAACAGGATATGGCTCTTTAGCAGCACTGAAAGCCATTCAGAAGCCTCTGGATTACACCATGTTTTGATTATTTGCTCCTTCACTCACCTATAGAGATGAGCGTTGCCAGTATATTCTGTAATCCTTTGAGGAAAGGGCCTGGTCTCCTCATTCAGCTGCAAACTCACCGAAGCACCTTCCATAGCTTGTACACTGAACGTGCAACACCAGCTTGTTGAGTCACTGTTTAAAGACCTGGATTCACTACACCATTGGGGGCTCCACTAGGGGCTGAGAGATGTACCAGGTACACCGGGTGCAGTGAGGGCCAGCCCCTCAGCCCACCCTACTGCCTTTATTCCTCCTCTCTGGGGCATCAGGAAGTCCTTTGCCCTCAAGCCATTTCAGGACTAGAGGGGCCTTGTCACCTACTCATCAAGATGGTGAAATGTGACTGCAGAGATCATAGCATAGCTGAGAGAGGCTCTGAGGGAGAGCCACACTCTCTCCTGGCCCTAGGAATAATTTTGCTTATGAGACACAGAAAAGCGGCTGGATTAATCTTCCCAGGCAAGCCCTGAGCAGACTGTGTGCACACCCATTGAACTCAATAGTTCAGGAGGACACAGACAGTTAGACCTCCTGGATTCATCATATATGCCAGGCATGTTAAACCCAGGTTCTCGCCTTGGTCCTTAGACATACGTCCAAGACACAAAGAGAATTTGCCAAATCTCCTCCTCCTTGGTACTGCCCCCAGCACATTTTCCAACTACTTTATCATCCACTCTCTCAACACGAGCTTCACGGCCAGACACGCTGGCTTCAAGCTCAGGTCCATGCTGCTGGGGGCTTGAACTGGCCCCTGCCCACCTCTCCGCCTCACTCTCCGCCCTCCAGTCACACTGGGGTTCTTACATTCCCTCCAAGTCCTGCTCCCCTCTCATCTCAGGGCTTTCCCAGCACTGCCCCAGAGATTCTACTCTGCTCCTTGGCCTGGATAACTCCTGCTCATCCTCCAAAATATGCCCAAACCTCCTCCCTGACCCCTGGACCAGAGCAGCTCCCCATGACATGTGCCTCTGCACTCTGGAAACACTCCTCATAGCTGGAACTGCTGCATCCCCAGCACGGTCTCAGGCACACAGCAGGCACTCAGTGGTTGTTGAATGCATAAATAAACCAATGGCACCTGGCATCTTACTAAACCTCTCCCAGTCTCAATTCACTCAGCTATAAAATGTGGATAACAGTACTCACCTCACCAGGCTGTTATAAGGTTTACATGAAATAATGTGAACAAAGCACTTAGCCCTGTGCTGGAAACACAGCAGGTGCTCAATCAATAGCGGCCAGAATAAAAGAAGAATCTTCTTAACAGCCTGGTGAAGCAAATTCAACAGCGATCATCAGCCCCATTTTAAAGAGAGAAAGTGAGCTCTGGAGAGGTTAGACGATGGCCCGTGACCCCACAGGCTTTCCCCACACTGCCATGTGGCTTCCATACTGGGAGAGGCTACCGGTGCTCCCAGTGGGCTGTCCTCTGCATCCCCTCCCTCAGGCAACTTTCCTCTTCAGTCAACATTTAGGGAGATCTACCTTGGGCGGCCACTATGCTAGGTGATGGGAAAAAGGATAAATCAGAGACAGCTTTGATCTTAAGGAGCTATGGCCTAGGAGTCCAGGTGTTCCCCAAAACCAGTTGTCTCCTTTTATGGTCATGGAACCCATGGCTTTCAGCTGGGCACAAAGATGAGCAGGATAGAGACTGCAACACAGCAAGGTGTGGCCATTTGTCCTAGTGCTAGTTAAGGGGAGGGGGGCGGAAGGGATGTGTGCAATTTCTGGGGTCATGCTCTCCCCTTCCCCTCTCCCCCCTTCCTCCTGGCTGCAACAAGGATGTGAGCTGTCTTGAACCAGGAGGCCAAGGTGACAACCTACTTAGGATGAAGCAACAGGCGAGAAGGAGGCTGGACGCCTGAGACCATGAAGTTGCCACACCAGCTCTCTTATACCTGGACGGCAATGTGAAAGAAAAACAAGATCCTATCTTGTCTAAGCTTCTACTGTTTTGGGTTTTTGTTGGAGCAGCTGAACCCACATCCTAGCCAATTCAGGAGTCCATGGGGGATAGTTCAAGGTGTTGAGCTCTATGCAGGAGGTGTATACACACATGCTTTCCGCACCTGCTCCAGGAAAAAGCACGGGCTTCGAAGCATCTGAAGGACTGAGTGGTAACATGATGATGGAGGCTCTGGCAGAACATTCAGAGCAAAAGCTCCATGAACTTGAGCTAAATACCTGTGATATCCACTCACTTCCCAGCCCAGCCCTGACTGTAGATGAGGGAGCCAGGATCTGCTGAGGACCCACTGTGCATCAGGACAGGCACTAGCCAGGGACCTTGCTCTAGGCACCCATATGTGCTTCACCCCAAAGGTGCTGAAGTCCAAGCCTTCAGGTTTATTTTGAAATATCTAATAACTCTCCCACATGCATTTATGGCTGCTTCCCTTGGATTGTCTGAGATCATGGAGGAGAGTAGGTGAGAAACATTTCGACACCTAGTAAGTTTTGCCATCTCTTCTCTGTAGTGAAGCTACAAAGCCCTTCTTCTTGTTCTTACTGAAAAAAATAAATGCTGCTGGCTGTGCATCTGTGACCTCTGCTTCATCTGCTACAGTTTAGAGAAGTGAGAATGCAGAGCAAAGACAGGCAGACCTAGTGGAAATCTCATCAATTTGCCTTCCCATCCATGTCATGGAAATATACTAATAGGAATAAAGCCTTGGCTTTAAGTACCAGGTCTTATCTGATTGTGTTGTGGTGTCGGGTGCTGAGCCAACCTGTTTTATTGGATTTCTTTTACCAACAAAGAAAGCGGGGACTGGAGATGCTGAGGAGGCCTTGGCTTCAGGGACGGGTGTATATTTCACCACACATTTCAGAGGGTATCTCCTTCTAGAAAGGTTTGCTCTCATTTTAGGTTTTGTAGGAGAGCTCAGAGAGGTTCCAGAAACGTTTGTTTTCTTTTGAGGTCAGTACAAAGGAGAGCAATTGTTACGCTCTTCTGCAAACCATCTCTATGTCAGGGATGAGATACTGGTGTGGGTCAGCCACTCCTCTGGTCAATGAAACCCACACGGGAACCTGTAACGTCACACGCCAGGTCTAATGTGAACTGCATCTGACTCTCTTTCCTAGGCAGCTATTAGATTGAGAGTTCCCAAAGGTGGATTTATGTCTCACCATTTCTTTACACACCGTTCAATCCAGTTTAACAACGTGGCCTCGCCTAGTCAGGATCAGGCAGTGTTGTAGTGATTAACGGAGATATAACAGAAGGATATGACATCGTGTCTAAATTCAAATGGCTTACAATGTAAGGAGACAAAGCTTGCACGTGTGTGACAGTGAAGTATAAAACAAACAAAAATGTAATACCAAGACATGTGGGAGGCTGGGCTAGGCAGGACTATGGAGATTTCGTAGAGAAAATGGGAATGCAGCTAGCATTCCATCGAGGCAAGAGAATTCAGATAAACGAAAGAGATGGATAAGTTTCTAAACAGCAGAGGAAAGAAGTTGGGAGGTTGGGAATGAAGATAGCTGGTTTGGGCTATGTTCTCCTTTCTTTTATGGCTCAATTTCTGGGTAGTGTTACTGACATCATCTCTTTGCTCTTACTGTTAAGGGGGAAAGATTTATTCCTGTTCCTGATGTTTCCTTCCGTGTGAAAGCAGCTCCAGTTGCATCACACTCTTGGCCTCTCTCTTCCCTTCATCTGATTGATGAGTTTGGAAGGAGACTGCCACGTGTGCAGGCCAGCCACTTGCTCTCTCCTCAGGACCTGTCTGCCTACAGGAAGCATGTTCCCTCTGTCCCTCCATGCCATAAGATTTACAGAGTAGACTCGCACAGGGGTAGGCTTGTGCTGGTCAGCACCACCAGGGGTGATGCTGGGGCTCAATACTGGGAAGCCTTCTTGGATGCAGACATAAAGCACATTCTCCAATATTAGCTTTTCAGAGAAATAAAAGGTGATATTTTGACTTGTACTTATCTTACTTACCATCTCTCTTGGTTTGGAACTCTGGGGAGATCTATGCAATTTATAAGCACTCCTGCACCCAACATTGACCTCTCCTCATTTCTCAACCTACTCTCATCTTGTCTCTGACCCCCATTCTCCACTAACACTACTTTCACTGTAGTCAATAATAACTCTTTTCCTGATAAATCTAAAAGATTATTTTTTAGTCCTTAATGTATTATGGCCCTTTGATTCTGATATATACGTAAGTTGTTTAGCATTTTTTTCCCTCTGAAATCAGAATGTGTCTTACAATCAATGCTGTGTCACCATTTAATTGGCAGCATTGTTTCTTAGTGGGCCGTAAAATATTGGCATGTCTTACAATCCACAGCATCTTCTACTCAGTGAAATAGGGTTGTGTAACATTTGAAAATGCCCATTCGCCCTCCTCCTTGTCTTCTGTGATATCCCACTCTCCTGGTCTCTCCCCCGCCTCTGGCAGTCCGTCTCAGGCTCTCATACATGTCCCATATAAACTAGTATTCCTCGGGGCTCTGCTCTAGAATGTGTTGCTTCTTATCCTCCTCTCTTTCCTCTGGTTTTCTCAGCCTCTTCTCTGGCTTCAATTGCCACCTGGATCACGGTTATCCCCAGGTTTATACCTTGAGTCTAGATCTCTCATCTGAGTCCAGAATCTCCCCCTGGACACTTTCATTTAGCTCAAACCCACAGATCCAAAAATGGAACCGGTCCTCCTCCTGGGTAAACCTGCCCGTCCTCCAGTGTTCCCCATGCCAGTGAAAGTTGTGTGAGTCATTCTAGACTCCTCTCTCTTGCTCGTCTGCATATCCAGTAAATGACTAAGCTCTGATAATTTTATCTACCAAATATCTCTTGGATCTGTCTACTTTTCTCCATTTCTACTGCCATTAAGTCAGTCCAGGCCACTCTCATTTCTCAGCATCCTTCTTGCTGGTCTCCCTGCCTGTTATCGATTCTCTTCACAGCAGCCAAGGTGATCTTTCTAAACGCAAATGTAATTCTGTCACTCTTCTGCTTTAAAGTCTTTGCAGATACCGTCCCCTCTGCCTGGAACACTCTCTCTTTAATTCCCTATCCAAACCCCCACCACCACTGCTGTACTTGGTAGAATTTAGTTCATCATTCAAGGCTCAGCTCAGACACCACCTCCTTCCTTGATTTCTCCTGGCTGGGCTGGATTAGATGCCTGTCTTACAACCTCCCACAGTATGCTATTCTTACTCCTATTACAACTCCTGGTACTATATTATAAAGCTGCCTATTTACTCGTCTGTCTCCCTGATGAGACTGTAAGCACTACGCCAGGTGTATCTGTTGTATCTCTAAGCCCTACCCCTACAGCTGGCATGTTTATGGAATGGACAAATCAATAAATCAATGAAAAGATGGGTCTGAGTAGAACAATGTAAGGTGGCCCAAGATATGAAAGATTTAGAATGCCTCAGGATGGATGACTTCAAGGAGAGAACTGGCCCCTAGTCCTAATGCAAGAACCTGGGTTTCCTCAGGTGGCTACACTGTCAACCTGACTCAAGGAATTTGCTGACCTTCTCAGAAACATTCCTGTAATTCACTGGACCCAGCCTAATGCTAAGCTGAAAAGTTATAGACAAATTTAAAAAGAAGAAATAAAGATAATGAACATTAGAAATTACCCTAGGATACAAATGCTCTCCTTAAAGGAATCAAAATTTCATCCCAATATGGGTCACCAGCCTTCCTTGTGGAGACTATACTGAGCAGGAGCAAACAATGCTGGCATGTCTATCTGAAGGGGTCCCACCCATAAATGGTTAAATTAGAGCAATGGCTTGGAAACATCATCACAATTCGCCTTCTGTTCTTCACAAGTGCAAAAGATAAAATTAAATTAGCCAAATGTTTCTCCACTAAGTAAACAGATCACAAATCTTCCGCTGAAAGCAGGTGATCATTTTCCAACATCACTACAGAAAAGAATTGAAAATTGACTTGATTTTTCCCCTCTTGTTTATAAAAGAATATAAGTCCACTGTAGAAAATAATTGAAATATATTGAAAAATAGAAAATATTGGCTCTTAAGGCCACCATCCAGAAAACTGTGGTTAACATTTTGGTACACTTTCTATCTTTCTCCTACTCGTATATGAATTTTTATGTAGTTGAGTACTGCATATGTAGTTACACATTCTGCTTTTTCCTCCACTTAACATTACATTTGAAATATTTTACATGCCAATAAAACCTCTTATATCATCATCATAACAACTGCCTTAATTTACCATAATTTTTTATTTAACCTATCCCCTCTGTCTGGGCACTACAGTTAAGAGAATTTCCTTTAAAAAGATCTATTAACTCTCCTAACTATCAGTGTCTTCAGGGACCGCAAGCCCATTTTTTTAATTGCTTAAGCAAAAACCAAATTAGGGGGACAGCCCCGTGAGCAAGTGGTTAGAGTTCCACGAGCTCCACTTCGGCGGCCCGGGTTCGCAGGTTTGGATCCTGGGTGTTGACCTGCTCCACTCGTCAGCCATGCTGAGCAGCCATCCCATATGATTATTCATACTACAGCTCCTTGCTTCGGTTGATGGAACAGCTATACGCATATTAATGCTTGGTTGGAGTATTTAGAGAGACACTTAAATATAGCGTCCTCTCCTTGTGCTGAGCATGAGCAAGTGATATTATTACATGACGCACAGCAGTAACATTCACCTGGCAGCTTCACCAAGTCCCCAGGGCAAAGTGGAGCAATGCACCGCAGAAGATGGCAACACAGGAAGTGGGGAGTATCCTCTTCATCCCCTCCAGGTCACAAGAATCTTGGGAAGCATCTCTGTGAAGGATTTAGCTTCTCCATTTCTAAAATAATGAGGGTTTACATGAAGTGGTTGCTGTTTTTTAAATCTTGTTAGATAGTCATTGGGTCTTCACTGTGTAGCCATCTTCCTTTCCAAGAACTGTTTGAGGGAGAGGATGGGTGGTACCTACTAAAACAAATGTCATTTTTTTCTGATTGGATCAGTAAATAACAAAAGAAATACTGTCAAGACTTCTTTTTGGGAAAAAAAAATGTTACTCTTTCAAATTGTACCCTAATAACCAAAAGGAGATGTGAAACTTGGAATGATGCTGACTTTCTCAAGATCAACTTTAAAATTTAAAAAAAATAGTTTTCCTGATTTAGAAAGTAGTGTATGCTCTTTATAAAAAGACTTGAAAGATAGACAAATATAAAAAAAAGAAAAAGAAAATCTCCTGCAGCCTCACAAACCAAAGTCATCCACCCTGACATGATGGGTAAGATGTTGTGAGCCTTTATCTACGAATGTTTCTTCCCACACGGCTGAGATCAGGCTGTACTGAAAAATTGTATTTTGGGGCTGGCCCAATGGCGTAGTGGTTAAGTTTGTGTGCTCCACTTTGTCGTCCCGGGGTTCGCAGGTTTGGATCCTAGGCGCGGACCTACATACCACTTATCAAGCCGTGCTATGGCAGCGTCCCACATACAAAATAGAGAAAGATGGGCACGGAGGTTAGCCCAGGGCCGATCTGCCTCAGCAAAAAGAGGAGGATTGGCAACAGATGTTAGCTCAGGGCTGGTCTTTCTCACCAAAAAAAAAATAAAATTGTATTTTACTTACTTTACTTATCATAAGTTTCTAATATCATTTAAAATTCCTTGTTGAGTATTTTGAATGGCTATGCTCCCATTTCTTTTAAAATGCTCTGAAATACTTGGTCATTTAGAAAAACATTCATATGTTCTCTCTGTGCCTGTCATTTTTTTTTCCTATTTCCTATTCCTTCATGAATCCTAAATCTCTGTCTTGAACCCTCACTTCTTTTCCCAATTCCAGACCCACTTCTCTGAGTCACTGTTGAACATGCCACTTGGTGACTCCACTAGTCTTTAAATGCAACAAGTCAAAACCAAGTTCACTGCCTTTCTCTCCGTCCCTCCTGCCTTAGCCTTGTTCTGTTGCCAATGCCTCCATCTCCCCACTTATCCGGACCCCAGAATTACCTCTCTCACCTCCCTCTATCTGCTCCCCACATCCTATTATTTACAACCTTTCAGACTTTCGTTCCAGAATGTCTCATCTGCCTGTCCCTCTCATTTAAGATTGCCAGATTTAGCAAATAAAAATATAGGACGCCCCGTTAAATCTGAATTTCAGATAAATGGATAATTCTTTAGTATAAGTATGTCCCATTAAATATTTAGGAAATAATTAAGCTAAAAATTACTCATTGTTTATAGGAAATTCAAATTTAACTGTATGCCTTGTATTTTATTTGGCAACTCTACTTCTGCATCAGTTTCTACTGCCCACACCTTAATACCTCTCATCTCTACTATAAGCCATAGTCATCTAATGGCCTCCCTGTCTCCATGTCTAATTCATGTATCTTTACAAATCACAGCTCTCACGGTGTCATACTTTACTCACCACCTTCGGTGGTTCCCCCCTGCCTAGTTCCTCATACTGACATTTAGAAACATCTACAGACTAGCTCTGACCTGCCTCATCAGCCCCATGTCCCTCTGCTGCCCCTAACGGCTCTCAGCTCCAGGATGAAGTGCTGGTCTTATGGTTACGAAACATACCCCACACATTCCTTCCTTAGGCCTCAGCTCACACCATTCTTTCCACCCAGAATGCCCTACCTCATATGTCCAAATCCTGATGCCATCTTCACAGAGCCACCACCCTAGGCTAGGCCTTCCTTCTCTTGTTTATAGATCACTAGATGTTTATCCTACCATTTTGGCAGGTCAAAAAAAGTTGAAAATAGGCCATTTCATATGGTTTAGATTAATGTAATAAAAGGTCCCCTACCTGGTGCTTCCCTGCCTTCCTACCTTCCACAGGTCATCATCTCACCCCATTCCACAAAAAACATCAAGTAGTGACTGCCTAAAGCAATGTTTCTCAAGGTATAGTCCTTTAACCACATGTAACAGAATCACTTGAGGGTAGGGAGGGCTTGTTAACAATGCAGATTCCAAGACTCCATCCTAGAGCAGTAGAATCAGAATCTACAGTGGAGGGGCCTGGGAATCTGAATTTTGAACAAGCTTTCCAGCTGAGCCTCATGCTCAATAAAGTTGAGAACCACTGGCCCACATGGAAAATCTTCTCAGTCTACTCTACTCACGCTGGTCTCTGAATATGCCTACACATATTTACCTCTAGAGACTCCAGAGGCTCACGCTGCTCTTTGCATTTCAAGATCCAGCCTATTAAATACTCCCCCTGTTCCTTCCGAGCCCAGTCAACTCCTACCTCCTCCACAAACACTTCTCTATTCACTCCAGGCAGTCTATAGAAAGAAATACCTGTGTTACTTATTGTCTCTAATCATGCATTTGTCTCCCCAAAGCGGACAGAATATTCATCCAAGACAAAGATTTTCTCTACACCCTCCTCAAAGAGATTAACATTATGTTATGCTATGATAGTTACTAAATAAATAGATGCTACATTAATATCCAAACAAGGTCAACGGACCCAGAGAAACTATCTCAGCAAAGATGAGAGTGTCTTCCAAATCAGGAACTGTGAGAAGGCGGTGCTCATTTAAAAAAAAAAAAAAAAGACTTGATCTGAGAACAAGCATTTGCAACTTTACATGTACATTTAAGGAGAATGTACATGTAAATCCTAGTTCAATAGTGACAGGACTGCACAAAGAAGATTAACTCAGACTATCTGAAGAGCCAGAGCCTGCCCATCAACTTTCCCCATCGCTGCTCCCCTTCCTTGAACAGGATCTGGCCAGTCCACAAATAAAGAAAAGTTTCCTCTAATTGAGAGCCATGCCTAGAACTGTTCCAAAAAGCCTGCAAACTCAACAGAATAAACCCATCATCTTTCATCCTCCTTATCTTCCTCTACCTCTGGCTCTATTGCCTATCCAGCTGCTGCTGGAAACGATTCCCTCTCTTCAACTCTTCTCATTCTGGAGGTTCTCCCTCCCCTGATATCTCCAGACTCGGGCTCTTCTTCCCCATCTCCCTTCCACCACCTTACTTAGGCCCTTGGTATTTCTCACCTGAACCTCCTAGCTAGCCTCCATGTCTCTATATTTGTGGAACACAAATCTTTATGTCACTCTCAAGTTTAAAACTCTCTCTGGGCCCCTCAACCCCACAAGATACAGTCCAGACCCTTATTCTGGACCATGGAGCCCTTCATAGCCCAGTCTCTGCCGGTCTTTCAATTCAATTCAATTCAATTCGGCAAATAGACCCTGGTGCCTTCCACGTGCTGAGCCACGCCAGAGATATGAAATCAAAGGGTCTCAGCTCACAGGAAAGACAGATGAGTAAACATGCAATTGAGGCAGTGTGATGGGCCTAGCAGAACCACAGGAGGCCTTGGAGACTTAACCAGTGGTAACTCCTACAGGGAGTTAGTGCAGACCCAGGACTACAGTTAAATCTCCAGGTCCAGGTCCAGGGCTCTTTCTACTACTTGATGCAGTCTGGCCAAAAAGACCTCTGTCTTCCCCAATAGAATGAAAACAAAACAAAAAGAAAAGACACAAGATGATCCACGATTAAAATATATATTAAGTATTAAAATGTAAAACCCATAAACGTTATTACAGGGACACTAAATCACAGTGACACAAGATCATGTAAATATTGCATTTATAAGATGGAAACACAGGGAGGTGGATCACACTCAAGCACAGCCCTGATGGAAGTCCATGACTCATCCACTTTGTCAAGTAACACAGAAGTGAGGTAACAACTTACTTGCAAATGCTAATATTACCACTTGGGCAGGGGCAAAATGGGTACCTGTGCCTTTTTATTCTGCTACGTATGAAAAATTAGAAGAAAATTACTTTTAAAAATATAATTAATTAAATGCACATATTAAAGGCTTGAATTTATTTCAAAGAGCCAAGAAACTAAATTTGAGAAGATGTTAAGTGATTTCTAAGAGAATTCCAATAGGAGATTGGGAGGGTGTCATCTCAAAAAGAAGGCAGAGAACATCAGAGGAAAAGGAGATTGTAAGAGATTATCTAGTATATTCTCTGTCCTCAGGAGATAGCATAGCTTTCAATCAAAGGGAGATATTGTCTACACTTGTGGGACCACGTTTTTACATTGTCTACATTTGTGGGACCAAATGTTTTTAAACTGTGGGCTGCGAGCAGGTCAAGAAAGCAATTTAGTGGGTCATGACAGTCAATTTCTTTTTAAACAAAAGAGAACAGAATCTAATAGAAAATATCAAGTTGCATTTCATGTAGCAAGAGTAAGCACTGAATTTTATGTATAACCGTGTGTGCACACATGTTTATTAGTTCATGATATAATATACATTGCATATGGTAAGTTGCAGTTGAGAAAGTTTGAAAAACACTCTTCTAGAAAACTTATTAGAAAGGGTTCTATTTTTAACACATACTAAACACACTCAGTTATGAGAACTGACATTTTTCCTCATTCTTGGAGTTTATGCTAAAATTAAACAGAGAATGGGGGTGGAATATTAGAACTGGAAGGAGGAAACAAATTAGCAGAATGTAAATGAGTGAACTGATAACAAGAGATTAGAGATCAAATGAATGAGAGAGATGAGCTCTGACCTTTTTTCTAAAGCCTCCTGCTTGATGATAACTAAGGATTCCCTGACTATTCTCCTTGCTCATTGGAGCACTAGATACACAGTAGCTGCTGAAAAATTACTTGTCCAATGACCCTCCAGAAGGACCCGTATTCTCTCTATGGTAACACTTATCAAGCAGTGTGATTGTTGCCTTTTTAATAATGTCAGTCTCATCCACATAGATACAGAGATTAATTGGTGGTTACCAGAGGGGAGGTGGGGAAGGAGGAGGTCATAATGGGTGATAGGGCATATGTGTACGGTGATGGATGGTAATTAGTCTTTGGATGGTGAACATGATGTAATGCACACAGAAATCAAAATATAATGATGTACACCTGACATTTATATAATGTTATAAACCAATGTTACCTCAATAAAAATAAATAAATAAAATAAAAAGAAAATAATATCAGTCTCCTCCACTTGTAGAAGCTCCTTGAAGGCTGGGCTAATGTTTGGTCCACTGCTGTATCCTCACCTCCATGACAGTGCCTGGCAGACAGTAGGTGTTCAATAAATTTTGGTTGGATTGAACTGAAAGGCATCAAAGGGCAATAAAGATCTAGTTCTAATAACCGTTTAATGCTTGAACTGTCTTGGCAAGAACAAACTGATTTCAGTTAACTGAGCAAAAGATATTTTAATTAGAGAAAAATAACAACAACAAAACTCTGAACTTAAGTTTCCAAGAGGCAAATAGCTTGTAATCTCTTATGTGTCTTGCCCCAATGGTCAGGTTGGCTCAAAAGACTTATCTGATCCTTTTATAGAACAAGAGCCTCTTGAAAGGTCACAAGCTCTTTAGGACGTCAAGCTTGGACCTACCTTTGGACCCAGTCTGGCTCCTGGGGACATATAGAAGATGCTTTTTCTAGTCTGGATGGTTTGAGGGCAATAACCACTTTGAATCTGAAGCTGCTGGGCTGTCCCTGTCCACATTGCTAACTGGAGCAGGCAGTATACCCATGAGGTCCTGCAGCAGAGGGCTGGATTTAGAGAAGTAGTCAATTGACCAAGTGAATCAACAAGGAATCAAGCCCTGGTTGCTTGTCTACAAGAAGCCCAGGCTGAGGGGAAATGAGACCTGCTGGGAAGTGATCATTTGCCTTTCTCACCCTCTGCAGCTCTGTCATACCTCCATGACTAGGTGTCCAAGCCCAATTCCTAATAGTGCAGCTGGTTAGGGCGGGTCCATAAGGATGCCTTGAGCATGAGTATGTAAGGGCGATGGTGCTGGTCACCAGGCTAGATTCTTTGGAAGGGCATTTGGTGGGTTATCAGTGGCAGGATGGGTGACAGATGCCATACACCAAAGGATCAGTTCAAATTCAAATTAAAAGGAGAGCCCACTAGTCACTAGATACTCTTCTTAGCCAGGCAAACACCCTGATTGATGTTACCAATGAAAAGTCCTCTTTATCAAGGACACTGATGAGTACCAAAGGTAGAGATAAATGTTCTTTCCCTACAGCTACACTAAAGCAACAGCTTTACCCTTCATGTGTTCTGTTCCTTATACAGTCAAATGTCCTGTCTCTGTGCATGAGGAAGGCAAGGAATAGAATAACCTTGTCTGTGGAGTTCAGTGGATACCAAGAATCCAGAACACTTATTTAGCAAACAGCTTCAGCCTCCATCCCCCACCGAAGCTCTATCCCAGTCTCCGTCCGACCATTTGCCAGCACACGCTGAAGGAATATACATCTTCCTCGGGTTAACCTGAGCAGAACGTAATCAAGAGGGCAGGTTGGCTTGGGAGCAAGAGGAGGGATGGGTACCATGCACTCCAAGGTCAAGCAGGAACAAAGTCTGGTTTTTTTTTTTAATACTATGTCTAGACACTTAGTTTGAATCTCAATTGTAACTTCAGTGTAACTTAATCTCTCCTGGTCTCAGTTTCCTAAGAAATCATATGCAAAAGATAAAACACATGTCTACAATGTCTAGCAGTGCCCGGCAACTTAATGGGTCAGCAAACAACACATATTATCATTAGGATTGCAGTATTGCAAAACGGATCAGAGCAGAGGTTTTGGAGTCAGAGAGACTCCAGGATGCTGGCTCCATGGATCTCATCAGCTGTGACACCTTGGGAAAGTTCTCTAACCTCTCTGAGCTTTCATTTTCTTATCTACAAAATGGAGACAATGAAATCAGTTTATAGGGCAACTGTAAGTACTAAATGAGAATCTGTATGTAAAATGCCTACCACAGAATAGATGACCATAAATGTTGGATATTATTATGATGGCTTACTCCCTCAGAGAGGTAAACATGCCCCCAATAAATCCGTAGCTACCTCAAGCAATCAGATGAATCTCTCAAAGGTTACTGATGCTCAACATGCCAAATACTAACATATTCTCCAATGTCCCTGCTCCTCCTCTCATGTTCCCTATTACAGTGTATGGCACACCAGCTTCTCTGTCATCCAAAGCAGAAACCCTGTAGTCCTCATCAACTCTTGCCTCTCCCCCTAAACAAATCCGTCATTGGGTTCTGTTAATTCTACTCTTAAATATGTCAACTCCATTTGCTTCTCTCCATCTGCCCACCAAAAATATTATTTCAGGGCACCATTAACCAGATAATATGTCTCCAACCTCATCTCCCTGCTCCAGCCTTCCTCCTGCAATTCACTCTCCAAGCTGCAACTAGTCATCTTTCTAAAGTACAAATCTGAGCATGCCTTTCTCCTGCTTTAAACCCTTCATTGGCTCCCAAAATAAAATCCAAGTCCCTTCACATGAACTCCAGAGCCTGCCATGATCTGCCTAGTGCTAAGCTCCCTCCCGAGCCTCATCTCTCACCACGTCTCTTCTTGTTTTGTGTGCCCCGGCCACACCAAAGTATTTGCAGTTCTACAAATTAATGATGCTCTCCCTCTCTGCAAGGATTTCACACTTGCTTAGTCCCTTCTCTTCTCATGCTAACTCATTCTCAATCTTTAGGTTTCAGCTTAGATGTTATTTCTTCCAGGAAGCCTTCCCCAACACTTGAATACTGAGTTAGATGCCTCTTCCACTATATGCTAATATCTGCTTATTTGATTATCCCTCCAACTAGATTGGGAGCCCTTTGAGGACAAAGCCCAATTTTGTCATTGAAACATCCCAAGTGCCTCAAACAATGACCGGCACAAAACAGGCATTCAAATATTTGTTTGTTGGATAGACGGATGGATGCTAATAATTGGCCATGCTCTGTGGAGCAATTTCTGGTGTCGAGCTGCCCAGTAGCTAAGCCAGCTCCAGGGTACCAGAAGGTGTCCTATCCAGCAAAGGCAACACTTACCTAGAATGGCCACCACCTCATCATCCTGGATCACCTCTAGGGAGCCGGAGACGACAAAGCAGAGGCTGTCCACACTCTCTCCTGCATGGTAGATGAGGTCCCCCGGGGCACAGTGCACCGTCTGGAACTCCATGGCCAGTGCCCGCAGGCAGCCATCGCTGGCCAGTCGGAAAGCTGGGTGCTCCTTGAACACCTTGCGGTTCAGGTGCACACAGATGTCGGCTCTCATGTCCTTGGGGCAGATCTGCAGGACCTGGCAGGGCACAGGAAGAAACAGTGTCAGGGCCCTCCCTGTGGCCTCCAGCCCATGGCCCCTCAGCACCCTGGGGGCAGAAGCAACACTTACTGGCTAGACTACACCCTTCAAGGCACTGGTAGACAAGACAGTCACAGTCCCTGTCCTCACGGAGCTTACTTTCTTTTGCGAGAGACAAAAGAAAGTGCCATTTTTGTGGCAGTGACCACAAAAATCTATGCTAAATGCTCAGGACAGGGGCCCGAGAGTCAGGGGGCCGGGAGTATGTGGGACTCTTTAGACAGGTCAGGGAAGGCCTCTCCCAGGAGGTGACAATTAAACTGACACCTGTATAATGTGTCAGAGTGACCCCTGTAAAAGAAGAACACTTCAGCAGAATAGCAAAGAGAGGACCTGAGCAACAGCCAATGTGAATGAGGGGAAAAGGATAAGAGACGAGGTTTTGGGAGAACACTAAGCATGAGAGCGGGCAGAGACTTTCAGGTTATGAGAAGACTTTGATTTTATTCTGAGTGTGTTGGGGACACGTTGGAGGATTTCAAGCAGGGGAGAGACATGACCTGACATATTTTAAGAGGATCGTCACAGCTACAGAGTGAGGTTCAAGCACCCTACCGTAGGATGCAAGAATGTAGCCAAGGAACCGAGTTAGGTTATGGGGAGAGGGGACGGGACTTGGACTGGGATGCTGGCAGTGGAACCAGTGAGAAGGGACCAAGTTTAGAATATATTTTGAAGACAGAGTTGCCATGATCTGCTGATGGACTGAGTATGGGTGTGATTTAAAGAGAGATATAAAGTAATATTTACTGACCACTTACTATGTACCAGGCTGCTAAGCACTTTAGGGTCATTCATTCATTTCATACTTATCTATCGAGCACCTTATTATATGCCAGGAATCCTTCTAGGCTCTGAGGATGCAGCAGTGAAAAAAATGGACAAAAATCTCTGCCTCGTGTAACTTACTATCTAGTGGAAGGAGGCAAATAATAAGCAAAACAGGTAAAATTTAGCAGTAAGTGCTAAGGAGACTAATGAAAAAGGAAAGAAGGAGAGGGAAAGTCAGAGAATTGTGATTTTACATTTTTAACATTACACGCATTAGCTAATTTAATCCTCACATAAACCCTACAATGTAAGTGCTATTATTGTACCATTTTACAGATGAGGAAACTGAGGCAGAGGGAAGATAAACAGCTTGCCCAAAGTTGCACAGCCAGGAAATGGCAGAGCTGGGATCTCAAACTAGGTAGTGTGACTCCAGAGCCTAGTTGAGACACTAACCACTTCCCAGATTATGCGGCACCCAAAACAAATGGGCTTGTCATTTGACTCTGAGCATCCAGCAACTCAGGGCAAAATGGGAACTGTAAGAGGCCATGTGGGTCTCATCTTCCAAAGAAATGAAAATTTCTCAGCATTTCTAGGAGGAGAAATATTTCTCTGGACTAAATTTTTGCAAGAAACCATTGCATGACCCTGTATGTGGCAAGCACTAAGTAACATAATAGGATACCTTCAAGTGGACTTTTCCAGAGAAATCAGGAGTGTTCCTAAAATAACGCTTTCTCCCATGCTAGCCTGTGAACAAAGCTGGGGGCATAAAATCAAACGGGTCACTGAAGACATTTCTTTGGGGTGCAGGTGACTTCCCCACTCCTGCTTCTCTGCCTTAGCACAGACCATTTGCTTCTGGGTCTGGAGCTCACCTCAGAACTTGGAAGTCCCTCAGCCTGGCTCAAATCTCACCTTGCGCATGCCAACTCTGCTCCTCTCCCACCCTCTCAGGTGCCCCCTGTGCTCCGCATGGAGGTGTGGCCATGTAAAGAGGAGGTCGACGGTTGAAATTTCAACTCCAACCCCTCCGTGCGACTTAACTGCTCTACACTTCAGTTTCTCCTGTAAAATGCACACCCTAACATTGGCTTGTGAGGATTAAATGAAATTATATCTACCAGTACACTTCCCTGGACAGTGCCTGGCCCCAGTAAGGGACTCAATAAACTCCGGTCCCCTCCCTCTGTGTGTCTCTGCATTCTCGCTCTGAGGTTGCAGGATGCCAAGGAAGTGAGCATGTTCTCCAGAGTGGGGATGGAGGACTGGCCAAGGCAGAGGAGAGTTCGGACTACCAATGCTTGGGCGGAGTGCTTGCTAAGTTCTTCCCTCCTTAAGGCTCATTAGAAACAAGACTCCTGTAGAGACGCAGATTTAATTTGCATCCTCTTCTCTCCAAGCAGAATACCAAGGTGTGGGGAACACTCACAGGTCATGTCAAAACTGTGCCCAGCGGTTTGAAACCAAGATTTATTCTCCAGGTGAGTTCACCTTTAAATATCTGGCTTCTGCTGGGCTAGGCTTTGCTGGCAGAGAGGCTGCTAGTGAACGAGGCCTTGGCATGGAGACAATGTTTTATTCATGGGCACTGTTCCCAGAGCCACTGGAAAGCACGTGTGAGGAGGAGAGGGAACGTGGAGTGGAGAAATTACGGACTTTCAAGGCCATCAGGCATCTCAGATCATCATTCTTCTGTTGGCTTCATGCTGGGCAGGGTCGGGGGGTCCTGAACTCCTCTCTGTGAGGGAGAGCGTCAGCTTGAGACCCCATAGCCTTCCTGGGCCACCTTCCCTTCTGCTTGGTATGAGAAGAGAGCATCCTTGCTGGTCCTTGAGGCCTTGAAGGCCACAAGGAGATGTCACCATGGAGGCTCATGGAGCCTCCCCAGGCTGGGCAGGACAAAAGCGTGGTTGAGAGAACAAGCTTTAGGATCAGGCAAATCTGGATTCAATTCCTGGCTTCAACATTTACTAGTCGTGTGAACTTGAAGCAATACTTAGCTTCTTTCCCCAAGTCTTCATTTTCGAACTTGAGTATAGAATTTTTCTGAGGACTCCATGAGCTGCTGTGTGGAAAGTCCCTGGTACAACGCCCGGCACACGCCATTGCACAATGCATGTGAGCTCTCATTTCCAATGCTATTATCACAGCAGGTCAGAGGGAGGCTTTGAAGTCCAGAAGGTCATAGCCAAGAGAGCCTTAGAAATCGGCCATAGTCTTAAAAGTTATCTAGTTTCCATGTGTTACAGACATGGAAACTGAGGCTCAGAGGGGCAAGTGATGTGCTCAAGGTCATCAGCCAACTACCAGTAAAACCAGAGTTGCCAGCACTACCACTTTCCCACCTCACACACACACCCTAGGCTCCTCTGGTCATCACTGACCTTCCGATCCAGAATGGAGGGGATGGGAACCAGGGAGAGGCATGGGATCACGGACTGGTTCTCTCCCCAGCAGTTGCCCGCCAAAAGCCCCTGCCAGAAGGAGTGGCCACCCCAGGCCAGGCTGGGCTCTGCAGTGAGTTACCATAGTATTCCCTTTTCCATCGGGATCAGGGCCTGGGGCTAATCCCAAAGCCCTCCAGGAAAGTGAGAGAGCAGGGAGGGGAAGGGAGAGCAAATGCTGACAATGCTGTCTCCCAGGGCAGCCGCCCAGCCCAGCCCTGCCTGAGTGGGGAACTGCTTCTTTCCCACAACCCGATTTACAAAGGCATCTAGGCCCCTGGGAAAAGGAGCCCCAGGGCTGAGAGATCAAAGTTCTTTCTGCTTCATCAGCTGCCAGGCACCCACAGAACCTACCGGCCTTGTTGAGAGAGCAGAGCAGAAACAACAGGCACGGTTGGGGCAGGTGCTTGGCAAAGCAGGGACTAAGTCCCGCCCGACCGATGCCCTGCCCATCTGAGAAATGAGGGCAACTCCATCTGGACTCGTCCTTCCCTCCAGCACATGTTTTAAATTAAAAAAAAAAAAAAAGGTAATAGTAGGAAAAGCACAAGCTTTGAAGTCAGACAAAACTGCATTCAAATTCTGACTTTACCATTCTTAACTCTGTGACCAGGGGCAGTTAATAAATGAATTGGGCCTCGGTATCCTCATCCTTTCTATAGAAATAACAGCAGCTCCCTCCCAGAGTTGTTGTGAGCTTAAATGAAGCATGAATGCAGGGCCAGGCGCCTGGAGAAGTGCGGTCAATATTTGTTCTTAATGTCCGTGCAAGGAATGGTAGCTGGTGCTGTGGTCGTGGTGTTTGATGTTATTGTAGTTATTATTCAACAAATAACCAACCAATATTCAACAAAACCCAAGTATTGTTCCTTCTAAGTTGGGATCAGTTAAATTTAGTTCAATTTTTCCTTTTAAACTGTCAACTCTCAACTGACTCTTGTAATGGAGGGAGACTAGGAACATGGAGAGCTGGTCCAAAGCCAGTTGAATTTGGCTTCGAATGTGTCATAAGGTATTTCTGCAACAGCATTATCTTTCTGTTTTCCTCATTCAAACAATGAAAGGGATCAGTACTTACAGATTAGAGATAAAAGTACAGTCAAAAAGACTGAGAAGCAGAGAAAAACTGACCTAGGACCTTAAAAACTGACCTTACATTTTTGCTTATAGAAAATATACAAAGGAGAGACTTCACAAATGAATAATAGAAGGTCCACTGTAACTTTTCTCTATTCCTTCCAGTACCACCAAACTTTCTTCAGTTTATCGAAATACATCTAGAATAATGCAACTCTTAGAGAGCAATAGGGATTTATTGCCATTTCCATTTTACAGGAGGGAAAACTGATGCCTAGAGAGGAGCCTGACAGATGCTCTGCTCAAGTCAACCCACCATTAAGGCATAAGCCCTTGATGGGTATTTCTCAGACTTGTCTGATGAAAAGGATCACCTGAGCACTTGTTAAAGATGCAGATTTCCAGCCCCCCCATGACATCCCCCCAAAATTCTGAATCTATAGATCTGGGATGGAGGCTGGGAATCTGCTTTTAATGACCACATCATGGGATTCTTATCAGGGTCAAGACTAGGGCCCTGGGCCACAAAATTGAAGAGGATGCTAAAAACTCAATAATCAAGATAAATCATAGTTTAATACAATATTTAAAAAAATCAAAATTCATGCAAAAAATCCATGATGAACAACATATCAAAGTTTGAATAAAGACAGGATCAGCAGCAGTGCTGTGCCATGTTGGAGCCTGAGGCGAAAGGTAAATCAGTAATACCGATCGCCTCACCCTAGGTGGCCCTGATTTTTATCGTCATACAATTTTGGGAAATTCTGCCCTGGACGGTTAGACTTCCAATTCCTCTCTTCTCCAGGAAACACACCTGTCTTTCCAATTTCTTAAATAAGGGCTCTTAATTGCTGGTTCTTGAGCAAGGCTGATTTGGAAGCAATCAAAACCTCTGGAGGTAGGACCTGGGAACCCAAAAGTACCCAGGTGAATTCTGATGGACAGCTGGGATTGAGAACCACTGCCCTATGAGAGACTCAGGTCTTGCCGGAAAAGCCATGAGACAAGTGGTTTACCTGAGCTCAAGGCCCTCCTTACCTTCTCTGTGTCAATGCCTCTGGACATGGACCAGGTGGACACGATATAATCCATGACTCGCTCACTCAATCCCTTCGGCACCTGGTAGAGCTTCAGGAAGTCCCTAACGCTGTTGAGCATCTCATGGTACCTGTTGGTGTTGGCGTACATCTGTTGGAAAATGGTCGTCACATTCCCAAAGATGGTGGCATAGAGAAGTGCTAGAGGCAGGAGGAGGAGAAGAAACAACACATGAGTGGTGCCTGAGCCAGGCCCAAGAATGCCCAACTTGCCCAGAGCAGGCCAATGGCCAGAGCTACCCTCCCCAGTGTAGACTGTCCTGACCCTCCTCAGGAGAACCTTACCCCAGAGCCTCTGGGAGTGGACCCAAAGAAAGAGTCTCCTAACACCAGGCCACTAGGACAGGGCTGGGGTAGATGGCAGCTGATAGGACTGGGGCCAGAAATAGGAGACAGATAGCAGTGGAGGGTGAGGGGTAGGGGCAGTTGGACTTCTTCACTTTATACTTCTTGTCACAAAAAGTTTGTGCCATGCCTGAGGCCACCAGTCAATCATGTTCCATACCACCCCAAATCCAAACCTGTCAGCAGGTGATCTTTATCAAGCCCTGCTATGTGCCAAGCACTAAACTACCTGCTGGGGACAAGACAGTGAATGAAACACTCAGTCCTGGCCCTCACGCAGCAAACAATGTAGTGGAAGGACAGACCTTGAATACATAATCACAATTCCCATTTGCCCTTGAATGCTGAGCTCAAGTGCCACCACTTCCAGGAAACCTCCCCCGCACCCCTCCCCTCCATTTGTCCCCATGAGAGTGACCATGACTCCCCAGGCATATTTCTATAGAGGTCATGTTACATATACCATCTTGCAATCATATGCTTCTTTCTTTGCCTGTGCCCTCACAGGGTATGAGTTGCTTGAAGGCTGGACCCATCTTTTCCTTGCTGTTTTATCCCCAGTATCTAACACTATTCCAGTACTACATAAATATTTGTCAAATTAGTAAATTTCATATGCTTTGGCTCTGGCTTTTTAAAAAGTTTGAGTTATTATTGATGTATAATAAACTGCATATGTTTGAAGTATACAATTTCATAAGTTTTGACACATGTAAACACCCATAAAACCATCACCACAATCAAAATAATGTACATCTCATCACCCCCAAAAGTTTACACCTGTCCTTTTATAATCCCTACCCACCACCCTCCCCACTCTCTATCCTCCCATCCCCAAGCAATCAATGATGTTTTCTGTCACCATAGGTTAGCTTGCCTTTTCAAGAATTTTATATAAATGAAATCATACCGTATGTACTCTTTTTAAACATCTTTATTAAGATATAATTCATACACCATAAAATACATCTATTTAAAGTATACAATTCAATGGCTTTTAGCATATTTACAGAGATGTGCAACCATCACTACAATCTAAGTTTAGAATGTTTTCATCCCCCTCAAAAGAAACCCCGTACCCATTGTCAATCATTCCCCTTCCCTCCACCCACCACATCCCCTAGCCCTAGGCAACCACTAATATACTTTCTGTCTCTAGAGATGTGCCTATTCTGGACATTTCACATAAATAAAATCATACAATATGTGGACTTCTTTCATTTAACACAACGTTTTCAAGGTGCATCCACATTGTAGCATGTATTGATAGTTCATTCCCTTTTATTGTTGAATAATATTCCATTGTATGGATATGCCACATTTCATTTATCCATTCATCAGTTCATGGACATTTGCGTCATTTTCACTTTTTGGCTATTATGAACATTCATGAACAAGTTTTTGTATGAACATGTTTTCAATTCTCTTGGATATATACCTAGGAGTGTAATTGCTGAGTCATATGATAACTATGTTTAACATTTTGAGGAACTGCCAAACTGTTTTCCAAGGTAACCGCACCATTTTACTTTCCCACCAGTGGTGTATGAGTGTTCAAAATGTCTCCATATGCTTATCAATACTCGTTATTATCTGTCTTTTTTTTTTTTTTTGAGGAGGACTAGCCCTGAGCTAACATCTGATGCCAATCCTCCCCTTTTTTCTTGAGGAAGATTGGCCCTGGGCTAACATCCATGCCCATCCTCCTCTACTTTATACGGGACGCCGCCACAGCATGGCTTAGCAAGCGGTGCGTCAGTGCGCGCCCGGGATCCGAACCTGCGAACCCCAGGCTGCTGCAGCAGAGCGCGCGCACCTAACCGCTGCGCCACCGGGCTGGCCCCTATCTGTCTTTTTGATTATTGCCATCCTAGTGAGTGTGACCTGCTATCTCATCACAGTTTTGATTTACATTTCCCTGATGGCTAATGACGTAGAGAATTTCTCTTTTCATGTGCTTATTGGCCATTCACATATCTTCTTTGGAGAAATGTCCACTCAAATCTTTTGACCATTTTGCAGTTGGGTTGTTTGTCTTTTTATTATTGAGTTATAAGTGTTCTTTATATATTCTGGATACAAATCTTTCAGCAGATATATTATTTGCAAATACTGTCTCACATTGTATGGGCTGTCTTTTCACTTTCTTGATGGTATCATTTGCAACATAAAAGTTTTTAGATTTGATGTAGTCCAATTTATCTATATTTCTCTTTTGAACTCTTTTTTGACTGGTATAATTATTTTGAGATTCAACCATGTTGTTAAATATAAAAATACTTCATTCTTTTTAAGAAAAAAAAGTTTATTTTGAAATAATTATAAAATCACAGAAAGCTGTAAAGATAGTACGGAGAGATTCCATATATATATCTTTCACCCAGCTTCCCCATTGGTTACATCTTACATAACTAGAGCACAATATCAAAACCAGAAGATTTACACTGCTATAAAGTATGCATATAATTCTGTGTCATTTTGTCACATGTGTAGATTCATGTAACCAGCACCACATTCAAAATACAGAACTGTTCCATCACCACAGACATCTCCCTGCGCTACCCCTTTATACTCACATTCCCCCTGCAACTACTAATCTCTTCTCCTTTTTTATAATTACATCCTTTCAAGAATATTACATAAATGGAATCACACAGTATGTGACCTTTTGAGATTGGCTTTTTCCACGTAGCAAAATGCCTTGAGATGCATTGTTGCATGTATCAATAATTCATTCTTTTTTGTTGACGAATACTATCCCATTGTATGGATATGCCACAATAATTTCTTTCAAATAATCTTATTCAGGCTTAGGTGACAGACTAGGGGAAGGGAAAAAATAAGAGAGAAAGGCATGGATCTAGAAGTAAGGGAAGGAAATCTTCAGTTGAATCTGTCCAGCAGTGCTGGACACAACTGCCTGAACAACTGAGGACGCGAATCCACCTGAAGAGAATTGTAAACGAGGATGGGAAAGCTTGCTCACAGCTCTAGAAATATACCAGGGAGTGGTGTCAGTCTGAACAGAGGAGCCAGATGAAAAGTAGTAGTCAAAGCCTGAATAATGCAGACACCAGTTCTTCTAAGCTCATAAATAACCTCATACACGACAGGGTCAAACCTCCTACCTCTTCCATCCCAGCAATGTCACTGAGTGTGCTCAGAACCAACCTCCCAGGGTCTGGGCTGGCTGCCTTGTTCCCAGTGAGTCTGACTCTAACTCAACAAGCCTGCATGGCCGTCCTGCCTCAGCTCTGTTTTCTGGTCCACAATGAACCAGAGGTCACACATGAAGGGTAGGTGCCTTTCTCAGAAGGCTGTTGGAAAATTAATTTAATCTTGATCTTAAAGAAATAGTAACACCAAATCAATACGGTAAGACTCGCCCTCCTGCCCATGGTCTGAGAACCAGGCGCAGGTCTGAGACACTGGTGTGCTGGTCACACAGTTAAAGCAGTAATGTCATATCTGTCATTTATGGCCCAGGGCTGCTCCCATCCCAGCCTGTTTCTGAGGCATTCTGGAAGGTTAAGTGTCCTCAGGGGGGCTTTATTCAATTTTTATTATAATTATGAAATATTATTATTATTAAAAATGAATAATTCTGCTCTCAATGCCCCTTCTCTAATTTTACATGAAGTCAAGGTATATGTTTTTTATGTACACGTTTTCTCTATTGATACCTATATATAAAGCATTATGCCCTTAAAAAAATCACAACCTAACTGGAAGAGAAGACATGTAAGTCCAGCTATCACTTGAATAGATATTTGAGTGTGATGTGGGGAGGAAGAGAAGGAGATTGTAATGTCACGGCCACGACTGGACCTCACAGTGCAGAGGATGCTCTGGATGACTCTAAATGTGGATTAGTTGTGTCCTTCCATTTTGGGAAAGAAGTAAGGAGACCTCCCCCAATCCGAAGGCAAAATGCTGATTTGGATAAGAGGAGGTTTCTTTCTTTCTTTGAGTGGTTTAGAGTTAATATTGTATCATAGCAAGAGCTCTGGGTCCCCCCCAAAGAAAAACAGCATAGTATACTTCGGCCCTTGATTAGAAATTGCTATATGGAATTTGTGGGGAAGGCTGGCAAAAGTGTTTGTTTCTCTTTGTAAAATTTAGTGTTTATTTTTATATACATTATACACACACGTAGTTTAAAGAGTTAAATGGCCAAGACATTTTTAAAAAGAACCTTGTCTCATAGGCCTTATTTCTTTTCCCCCAATTTCCTGTTCTGCAGAAGCACCCACTTTCAAGGGTATTAGCTGACTCTTTTATTTTTTTATTTTTTATTTTTTGAAATTTTTATTTATTTATTTTTTTTCCCCCAAAGCACCAGTAGACAGCTGTATGTCACAGCTGCACAGCCTTCCAGCCGCTGTACGTGGGACGCGGCCCCAGCGTGGCCGGAGAAGAGGCGCATCGGTGCGCGCCCGGGGTCCGAACCCGGGCCGCTGGCAGCGGAGCGCGCGCACTCAACCACCGAGCCACGGAGCCGGCCCGTTAGCTGACTCTTTTATTATTGATCTTCATATTTGAATGTCATGCTCAAATCATTATGCCCTGATATTTCAGTTATAGGCATTATCCATTGACCTCTGAGAATTTAGCTCTTTTCCCTCCTCACCTCCAATCGCACACTCACCTCTCACTGTTTTCCCACTGCCCCATCCTCCTAATATAGTTATATCATTATTTTGGTTAGATGATCATCTGCGTTTATAGTACTATAACTAGATGAATGCTATCCACAGCTAAGCCATGTAGTATACTGTGTTACTTTTCCTTTTCTGCAATGTTTTCTTTTTCCTGTAGCTAATAGTAGTCTTCATCTTTTCATTTGTTTAGTTTACTTATCACTAATTTGACTCCAAACTCTCCCACAGATAAATGGGCCTCTTCTTAATATATTAAAACACATTAGTCTATCCAATTCATTTTCATAAAGAAATCTCTCATGGAGGCTTCTGAACTGTTCCATTGCCAGCTGTATGAATGTGTCCGCCCCAGCATCCTGGGAAGTCGCTTCACTTATTTGGGTTAGATCCCCCGATTCCTGCACTCCATGTCTTCTGCTCTTGATTTACTCCTTTTTGTCGGTAGAAGACATCTCTAATAGCTTTCTGAGAAAGGGTACATTGGAGCAAAAGTTTTGAGACCTAATATGTTCACTTTTATACTCAATAGCTTGGCTGGGTGTGGGACTTTTAGATTAGAAATCATTTCTCTCAGAATTTTAGAAACATTTCTCCATTGTCTTCTCTTGCTGTTGAGAAGTAAAAGCATTCAGATCCCTCGTCCTTCATACTGAACCTGCTTTTTCTCTCTAGAAACTCTTTTTCCACAATGCTCTGAAAATTCATAATGATGTAGCTTTTGCTGCAGTTCAGTTTTCATCCATTGTGCCAGGCTTTCAATAAGCCCTTTCAATCCATAAATCTGTGCCCTACGTTTCAAGGAAATTTTCTTGGGTTATTTCTTTTTCTTTTCTTTCTTTTTTTTTTTTTCACTTACCTCCAGCAGATCAAAGTAAAAAGAAAAGAAGAGGAGAGGAGACAACAGAAAGAGCAGATGAGCAAGGTGGTGATAGCAGTCATGGGATGGGGTGAGGGAAGGATAAACATAATAAGGACACTTTTCATGTCTAATCAGCTTTCTTTTTTCACTTTGCATAAAATTCCTCACACTTTCTCAAAAGGCAAGGGGGAAGGGAAATTGAGAGACTGTTCTATTCTATGAACCCAAGATGGAGGTAAACCTTAGTCAGAAGCAACAAATTAAGGGCAATGGAAAAGGAAGCAGGTAGCTCAACCCCTAGGACCTTTGGTGGGGCAGAAAAGAGATATTCAAGGAGTGAGTCTGGAAATAAGAAGCCTGTTTAGCAGGTCATAGGTCCTAAGACCCTGGCTATTGTCTAACCAGCTCTATAGCTCCCCATTCTCCTTAGCACCCCAGTCTCCAGAGTCATCAGCCACACTCCTCTCCTTTCTCTCATATCTGTCTCTTTTGGACATCTACTCCAGTTTCCAGAAACTGGAGGGGCCACCTAATCTGCCTGCTACCAAAGGGAAATAAAAAGGAGAAGAGCCCGTCCCTGGGTTAGCAGGGTATGTCTGGCATTCTGGGTAATCACCTTCTGCAGAGCTGTCAGAACCTCACCAGCATACTTTTAATAATCAGTGGGTTAAACAGACTTGTGGGCTTCTCTAGGAAGTTGGTCATTATTCATAAAATTATTTCTATTGGAAAATGCACCCCAAGTTCTAATAAACAACCTTGCAGAGCATAATTTACTCCTAAACTTAAGAAGGCTGGAAAAGAAAAAAAAATAAGTTGCCACTTTTGCAGGTGGATAAAAGCTTAGAGATAAAGAAAGAATTAATATGACTCTTTTTCCTTTTTGTCATAATTAAAAAATTATTGTCCTCTGTTGGTAGTTTATAGGTTTATCCAAACTGATTTTTTTCTATGCAGAATTCCTGATGATATGTTAAAACAGAATTTAAAGAAGACTCTACCCTCACCCATGCTTGTTTCTGTACTCTTAGTTCCCAGCAAAACGTCATTAGGCCTTTGTCAACCCTTCTCATCATCTGGCAACTCCATTTGGCAATCAATGACAGGGACATCTGGTCATGGAAAATGGGTTGATATAGGTATAGCCACACTGACTCTGACATCTTTTTTTTCCCCCTTTCATGCCAAATGCAGAAAAACAAAAGACTAAAAAGGCATGGGCTTAATGAATACATAGAGGGAATAACTACGGATGAAAGATATAAATCAGGGAAAAACATAATAATTGAAAAGAAAATTCTTAAAAAGGGAGGTAGGCTTTCAAAGTGATATTGGTAAAAGATTCTCTTGGTCCATCTTTTTTTTCCCAGTTTTATTGAGATGTAATTGACATATAACCTTGTATTAGTTTAAGGTGTATAACACAATGATTTGATATATGTATACATTGAGAAATGATTATCACAATAAGTTTGGTTAACATACATCACCTCACATAGTTATTGGGTTATTTCTTTGATGGTTTATTCCATTTTTTATTCTCTTTTCCCAGATCTCCTATTATTAGGGTGTTGGACTTCTGGATTAATCTAATTTTCTTATTTTCTCTCCTGTTTTCTATCACTTTATGGGAAATTTCTTCAACTTTTATCTTCTATCCCTTTTATTTAATTTTCATTTACTCTTGTACTTTTAATTTCCATGCGGTTTTTTGTTCTCTAAATGTTCCTTTTTAATAGCATTCTGTTCTGTTTCATTAATGTAGTATCTTCTCTTATTTTCTTAGGATATCAATGATAATATATTTTTAAGTTTTCTTCTCCCTGCTTGGTCTTTGTTTCCTCATTTTTTTTATATTTGTCTTCTTTTGATATTAGAAATACATGGTAATCCTTAGATACTGGCTCATATTTAAGAGTGGGGCCCTAGAAAACTGATTAAAAAGCTTTGTGTGTATGAGTGGGGACTGGCACCTGTGAGAATTCACTGTAGGCGGACCCGGCTGGAGTTTGTGTTGAAGAACTCATGGGTGTCATCAACTTTAGGAGTGTCCTTTTGGACTTCTCAGAGTCTCCAGAGAAGACCCTCTCAATCTGCTGTCTGGAAAATGCTAGCAGCATTCAGCAATCAAGTAGGGAGGTTGAAGGTCTCAACATTCCATGTATAAACTTCCCGTCTAACCCTGTTTTCTCATGGTACCTCTGCCTTCCATTGTGTATGGCGTCCCCCAGTTCAGAGATTCTCTCAGGAATAAACCAGGCTTCTGAGTGAGTGGAGGAGGGAGAGTGAACCAGCTTCATGGAAGGAAAGGATATCTGGGTGTCTAAATGCTTCTTAGACAAATTTTAAACTGGGCTCCTTTTCTTAGCCCTCCTTCGCTTTCACTTCAAAGGTACTTATTGCCACTAACGCCTGAGTCTTTGGGGGGTTCTGTTGTAAGTCTAATTATTTTTTACATTTCCCCTCTGCCACCTTAGCGTTCAGCTTTCTTGAGTCAGCCAAGTCAATCATTGCTTTCCTGCTTCAAATTTTTGTTACTCTCCTCTCATTCTCTTTGTCCTTATAGATTTATGCCCTAAAAAAACCTTTCCTTTGCTGTTGGTTTAGTGGGGTTTCAGGAGTGATTAGAGGTAAATGTGTGTTCAATCAGCCATGTTTAACAACAGCAATATTAATGGTTTGTAAAGGCAATTAGGAATTGCTGGCTTTGGCCCAACATGACCCTTTTAGAAGTGAAAAATAGTTTCCAAATCTTCAAAGCCAAGAGTGCAGAGCAATGTAGTAATAAACAACAACACTACTTCAAGGTGGGTATTATCACTATTTAGCAGATAAGGAAACTGAAGTCCAATAGCAGAGAAGGAGTAGGCAAAGAGGCCAGCATCCAGGGTCTCTCTGATTCCAACACCACAGACTCACTAAGTCATTCATTCTTAACCTTCAGCATGTATCAGAATCACCTGGAGGGCATTTAAAACAGTTTTGGGGCCTCACCCCCAGAGTTTCTGATTCAGTAGGTCTTTGGGCAGGCCCTAAAGAATTTGTATTTCTAACAAAGTACCCAGGTGATACTGTTACTGCTGGGAACTTTGAGAAGCACGGTACTATGACTTTCTATCTTCTATTACAATTCACATTTTATTTCAGAATATGTTGTTAAACTCTATGGGCATAAACGTTGGTTTTGATTTGTTCTTCATGGTCAAAGCTCATTGGATTATTCACCAATTTCTTTTTTAGAGTAGGGTAGATCAAAAGGAAAGAATCGCTTATCCATAAAAAGCTCATTTTCTGAATGTAGACTATAACATTCTCTCTCTCTCCATCCCTCCCTCCCTCTTCCCCCTCTCTCTCCTTCAACTCTACTCCCACCCTGGCTACCCTGCCATCCCCAGATCCCACATCACCCTGTGAGGCACCAATAGGACAAACTGAGGAAGTAGAAGCCCTTTCCAATCTCTGATTTTAAACAGATAGTGCCTGAAATTCAATATCCATTAAGATTACACCACATTGCTACTTATTTTAATGAGACTTAGTTTCTTTATTTTTTTGAAAAAAAGAAAAAGACTCCTGTTGTATGAATTTCCCTTAAAATAAAATCACCACTCTTATGTTCCTCAATCCCCTGCTGGCCAGCCATCTGATTAGGAGGAACTGCTCATTAAGTCAGATAGCTGCCCTGGTGGGTTTGGCAGGAAGGTCATTAACACACACAACATTGGCAGTAAGAGCTCAAAGCAGTCCAGAGACAACCTCTCACATCCAAGACATTAATGAGATACAGCAAATAGAGTCTAAAAAGGCAGAGAAGGAGCTCAGAAGTCGATCTTCTGCTTCCCATGTTAAGAGCAGCCCAGCAAATCCCAACAGGTGAACCTAGTGACTTCTGCACCCATAATATTATCTGATAAGGAAAAAAAGATAGGGTCTTCAGAGTTATACCTTCCTGGGTTCAAATTCCAGCTCAGCCACTTAGAGCCGTGTGGCCAGAAGCAAGTTACTTTATTTCTTTTTCCCTCTGTTTCTGTCAGTCTGACAAAAGGAAAAACACCTGCTCACTTCCCTGGACTGTTGGGTGAACGAGATACTGTGCAAGTTCCCAGAGTACCGAGGTGGCACACAGAGACCCTCAATGTTATCTTGTCTTTCAGTTAATTATCCTGGAGTCAACTGTCAAGAACACACACATCAGAGAGCATTTTGTTAAGACAGTAACATGGAACACAGCCTGAATGGCGACTATTGTCTTTTAATTGCATAGATGGACTCAAATTTTATCATTGCAGGAAAATATTGGAGTCCAGAGAGAGAGGTTTTAAATCAAGCTCATCCTGGCAAAACAAAAGCCTTCAAAAGAATCTCTAAAATCCATAAATGCTAAGAACTTGACACATCAGCTAAAATACTGATAATTTAGTGACTTTGAATGAAGCTATTCATGAATTAGGACGGACTGAAGAATAGGTATAAGCGTGGGGGAAGTGAGAGGGGGTAGGGAAGAAGGCCTGGGAACTAGACTTAGTCCTTTTTCTATTTCACCTGGCCCACATGACAGCAACATGTCTAATTTAGTTAATGTAGTATTTTTGGTCTTTGCTGCTATTGCTTTTGCTTATTCTAATGTGATAATGATGGAGTGGGTGAGAGAATAATGTTTATATTGGCATGGTAACTGGCAACTAATTTCTAAAATCTTATTTCCTGTGACTTGAAATCCATAGCTATAAATCTCATTGTCTGGGAAGAAATGAGTAGTAACAATGGAAAACAAAGAACTAACTACTCATTGCCATGATAGAAGATCAACCCTGCATAGAAGAACGCAAAGAGTCTGTGCTTTGGAGACAAAAAGCTGCAATTTGGAATCCTGGGTCCACTACCAACCTCATGATAATCATTCACCCTCTGTAAATTTCATTGTATATAATGGAGTTAATAATTGCCTTATAGTTTATTTTTTAATAAATGAGATAATGTAAATAAAATGCCTACCGTGGTACCTGGTACATTATAAATGCTCAATAAATAATAACAATAATTAACAGGATGATTAAGGATAACCATCTCTAGGTTACCATTTTCTGGAAACTATCCCTCACTAACTTAATCATCAGATGTCTAAATCCAACAAACATTAGCTGAACACTCAGGCGAGTCATGTGCAATGCTGGGAAGCAACCTGGTATAGTGAAAATAACCTGGGCTCTGAAAAGAAAGGACCCGGGCTGTGACTTATTGGCCCTGCCACTAATTCAAGTTGTAAGAGCCTCAGTTTCCTCGTTAATGAAAAGGAGAAGATAATCTCCACCTCTCAGGGTTTCTGTGAAGATTCAATGAATTAACATGACAAATGCCAATGACAACACCGGCTGGCGTGGGGTAGACCTGAAATAAATCTTAGTTTTCTTTCTCAAACCATCCAATGTTAATTAACATCCCTCGATCAATCACCCCTGGATTCTAGTTCCCTCAGCCATTGGCTTTGAGTGGGTACATCCTACTATGATATGTAGACTGGTGCTTTTCATTAAATAGAAAAATTTCTGGAATGCAGGAATTGTGGTGGGGTCATTTCAGGGGCATACTCCCTTGCATTCAGTGGGTGCCCAATAAATGCTGAATTTGACTACCTATTGAAGAGACTGTCTCAAAGAGGCGAGTTTGCACAGGTTCAAGTATACAAGGTAAGGGTTCTGGATCCAAATACAATGTAGGTGGGGTTTTTCCAGACACCACCACCAATTCTCCAACATGAGCTGGGTGTCCTACAATTCAACTCAATTCTGATAGCATCAGATTCCACAAGCCAATGACTCAGTCCCACAGACTGCCCTCCACGTCAGATGCCAATCCCAAGTGTAGGTTGTTACCTGTGCTTCTGGCTGCCTGGCTATATAAATCAGAGGTTCCCACGGCCCCTTCCTTGGGTTTGATTAATTTGCTAGAGCAACTCACAGAACTCAAGAAACTCATTTACTCACTAGATTACTGGTTTATTACAAAAGGTATTACGGGATAAGAATCAACAGCCAGATAAACAGAAACATAAGTCAAGGCTTCAAACAAAGGAGCTTCTGTCCCTGAGAAGTTTGGGGCCCAGTACAATGGCACAGTGAAGCGTTCTGGTTCACCAACCTGGAAGGTCTCCTTTGGAGTTTTATGGAGGCTTCATTACACAGGCATGATTGATTAAATTATTAGCCACTCGGGACTGATTCAACCTCCAGACTCCCCTCCGCTCCCCAGAGGTCAGACTGGTGGGACTGTATGTTCCAACCTTCTAATCACATGGTTGGTTCTCCTGGGGAGGAGCTCCCATTGTTGGGTGAGTTCCAAAAGTCATCTCATTACCATATGATGGGAGACACCTTTATTGCTCTCATCATAGGAAATTCCAAGAGTTTTAGGAGCGCTGTGCCAGAAGCAGAGATGAAGACCAAACATGTATTTCTCATTATAAATCACAATATCACACAAGGGCTTCTCAAATTTGGTCTGGGACCAGCAGCATCACACCACCTGGGCATTTGGTAGAAACACGAATTCTCAGGCCTACACCAGACCTACTGGATCAGAAATCTCTGAGAGTGAGGTCCAGGAATTTGTATCTTCTCAAATTCTCCAGGTGATTTTGAGGCACCTTAAAGTGTGAGAAGCAGTGCTTTTTACCATACTGATCATCAGTATTTCCCTAATAAGTTTTAAGTATAATGCCCCACCCCAAGGGATGATGGTCAGAGGGGAAAAATAAAAAAAGATACTGGGCCTTACTGAGGAAGCAGAAAGAGGCTATGAAGGCAGTTAACCTTACTCTACCAGGCAGAACAACGGCAATAAAGCCAGGAGAGAATGAGGGAGGGAGCAAGCCCACAGGTGAGGAATACCTTGATGTATGGGATACTCTGACGGAAAAGATTACACTCAGCTCTGAATTTCCTGCCAGCACTGGGCCCTCATTCCTCCTCAAGCTGGACAGCTATTGCCTTGGGCACAGAAAATGCTCCCCAAATCAGAGAATATAAAACACTCATACATTCCCTATTTTAGAACAAGAAAAGCCTGAAAACTCTCATTTAATATCTTGCTAAGAATAGCACAAATTCCTATACCACACTGAAACTCTGCTGCGTTGGTGAATGTCACTTAACAAGCAAAATTCTTACAGGGGAGACAGGTTATTTTCAGCCACTTCTCATCTGTCGAATAAAACAACAGCTCCCACTCCACGGTAACCCATTAACAACGCAGCCTGTGCCACCTCATTTCAACCAGTGTTTTAATAGCACCATAGATAAAAGCATAGCAATTTCCACAGGCAATTACTTCTGCAAATGAATCAAGAAGGTCAGACCCAGGTTGGAAAGGTCTCCAAATAATTTCCTTATTTTACTTATTTTGTGCTTGCTGAGTTCTTGATTGCAAAGAGAGGACCACTCAGTTACAGTTATACCTGGCTAAAGGTAGACGGGCTTGCAGGTTTGCAAACCCAGGTCTTGCTTTACTTCATAATGAGAGCCCTGAGTTTATATTTCTCCAATATGACTCATCAAAGAGAATCTAACTAACCAACCCATTTAAAATAACACATAATTTTTAAAGCCATTTAAACAAGCATCTTAACCTTAACTGGACTCATTTTCCAATAGTGGTTATGTCTACTTCTAAAGTTATAAGCTCTCACAAAGCTCAAACTTTATTTTCCTTCTACATCTCAAAATGAAAAAGAAAAACTTTTCAGAAGGCACTACTATCACCACGATGAACTAAATTGGAACAGCACAATGACTGCACACAGTGCCTTTTAAAGAAATACTTTTTCCATAGCCAACTTGGAAGCAATCCAAGTGTCCATCAACAGATGAATGGATAAAGAAGATGTGGTGTATATATATACAATGGAATACTACTCAGCCACAAAAAAGATGAAATGGTGCCATTTGCAAGAACACAGATGGACCTTGAGGGTGTTACGCTAAGTGAAATAAGTCAGATGGAGAAAGACAATCACTGTACGATCTCAATCATATGTGGAAGATAAACAAACACATGGATAAGGAGAACAGATTAGTGATTACCAGAGGAGAAGGGGGTGGGGGGAGGGTAAAAGGGGTAAAGGGGCACATATGTAGGGTGATGAATGGCAACTAGACTTATGGTGGTGAACACGATGCAGCCTATAGAGAAGATGAAATATAATAATGTACACCTGAAATTTACACAATGTTATAAGCCAATATGACTTCAATAAAATAATTTTTTTTAAATGCTCAAATAGGGGCCAGCCCCATGGCATAGCGGTTAAGTTTGGTGCACTCCGCTTTGGTGGCCCAGGTTTGTGGGTTCAGATTCTGGGCATGGTTCTACACCACTCATCAGCCATGCTGTGGCAGTGACCCACATACAAAACAGAGGAAGACTGGCACAGATGTTAGCTCTGGGCCAATCTTCCTCAAGCAAAAAAAGAGGAAGTTTGCCAACAGATGTTAGCTCAGGGCTAATCTTCCTCATCAAAAAAAAAAAAGAAAAGTTCAAATAAAGAAATACCGCTTCCAATAAAAATAATAGAAAGAAATTAAAATCACTTTCTCCATTGTTGACAACTCTGATCGCAGCACCTCCAGCATCTGTTGATTTTCCTCACCAAACAACCATCAGTCTCTTAGTTTTCAAAGGCAGAATTGGAGTTATTTAGTTGCTAAGTGACACTGTAGGTCACAGTGTCTCTCTCCACATTGTCTCCAAAGTAATAATTACCCAGAATGATAGATCCCCCTGCTTTCTACCACACAGGATGGAAGAAGCGGAGAGTAAACTATCATACCAGACAGAGCCATCCTTTCGTGAGTCAGTGGTCCTAATCCAGAATCTGCCATCTAACAGCTGTAAGGCAAATGACTTCACTTCGTTGGGCACAGGAGGCCCAAATATTTGTTTAATGCATGAATAAATGAATAATGATAACAGCAATAATAACAACTAGTACTTCTATAGCTTTTATGATGTGCAAGTCATTGTTCTAACCACTTTGCATACATGATTTATCTTAATGGTAGATACTACTACTGTCTTCATTTTACTGATAAAGATTCTGAGTCAAGAATGTTTAAGTGACTGCTCAAAGTCACACAGCTGGTTAGTGGCAGATGGAGGAGTCACACCCAGGCAGGCTGGCATGGCAACCAACTCGACCACTGCACCAGATGCCTGTCTAAACACGTCTACTGTGTGCCAGATACTGTTCCAATGCTTCAAATATATTGACTCATTTAAATCTCTTAACAGCCCTATAAGGCAGGGACTATCATTTGCCTTATTTGCAGTTGGGCCACAGAGAGGTTAAGCAACTTGCCCAAGGTCACACAGCTAGTAAGTATGGAGCTAGATTCAAACCCAGACAGTCTGGGTACAAAGTCCCTGCCCTGAACCTTTACACCAGGGTTTCTAGACTCAGCACAATTGATATTTTGGGCCAGGTAATTCTTTGCTGTGGGAAGCTTTCTTTTTTTTTTTTTTTTTGTGAGGTAGATCAGCCCTGTGCTAACATCTGCCAATCTTCCTCTTTTTTTGCTGAGGAAGACTGGCCCTGGGCTAATATCCATGCCGATCTTCCTCCACTTTATACGGGACGCTGCCACAGCATGGCCTGACAAGTGGTGCGCCAGTGTGGGCCCGGGATCCGAACGGGCGAACCCCGGGAGGCTGCAGCGGAGCACGCGCAATTAACCGCTTGCGCCACCAGGCCGGCCCCTCTTTTTTCTTTTTAATTTTTTAAATATTAAGATTTACAAAGCTTCTTTACTGTACAGAAAGTAAAAATGCTGTTACAATCTTAGTGTAACTGGTAGCCACAGACGGTTGACTCACCAATCACAGCTATTCATGCGAAAGCAATAGTCTTACATGAAAAACTAACAACGCTTACAGTTCTGTTGGGGTGAAGTCCCCATGATTGGTGGTGGATTTCCAAGAAGAACTAAATGAAGGAAGGAGGAATGTCACAGGAACTAGTCTTTGGCTCTTTGGGTGGGTGGGTGTCCTGGGGTTTGTATCACAGTTACCCTTTTTTTTTTAACAGCTAACAAATCTAAACAAGCAGTCCAACAAATACCTAACAGTTATTTTCTTGCAGGTTATTTGGGGTGTTAATCATCTTCTCCTTCTTCATCTGTTTCTCTCTTCCTCTTTTCACCTTTCCTGTTTTCTTTCTCCCTCTTCATCCTCATCTCATCGTCTTCATCTTCACCAACTTCTCCACCTTATCCAAATCCTTCTTCCTCCCACTGACTTCATCTTCAATCCTCTTCCCCTTTTACATCTTCATCCTCTTTGACGTCAAACTCTTCCTCCTCACCATCCTCATTCTCCTCACGTTCTCCTTCTTCATCTTCCTCTTCTTGGTCTACACCATGGACCTCTGCATCTGAGTCAGGGGCTTCCCCATCCTCTTGGTCATAGCCATCCAGGCAGGTCAGCTGGGGCAGGAGCTTGAAGACACTCTGGGTAGTCATTCAGGTTAATAACCTCACACTTAAACAGATCCGGGCTTTTCAGACAGTCCAACTTTTTCAAAGATTCCAAGGTGCTGATAGCTTTCAATTTACATCCACTTAAGTTTAGATGTATGAGATTTGGACGTTCTTCTGCTAACATATCCAGACTTTTAAACACTCTACTGTCCTGAGCTCAAGCTTTCTCAATTTAGGTAGTTTGTGGAGATCTGAAACTGAAATCAAGCCTACATTTACTAAACTGAGGAACTCAGTTCACAAATGCAGCTGAGGCCTCGCTTTTCCCATCATTTGATTTGCAATTGTCCAGGACAAGGTCTTGAACAGCTGCCAGGGTATCATTCTCCACTCCAGGTGGATCGTCCTCTTCATAACCACGTTTCCCTCTTCCCCGTTCTTCAAACTTTCCACGGCGGGAGCGGAGAAGAGAGACGGTCCTGGCTTGCGCAGCTAAGGCCATCGGAAGGGGCTCGCTCGCAGCAGAGGCCGGCGGCGTGGTCCGGGGCGCGGTCGGGCAAGCGAGCGGAGCCCCTTGAGCCGAGGTACCCACGGGAGTGGAGCGAAACCATGGGGGGAAAAGGGGGCTGGGGCGCAGCGCTGGTCTCCCCCCGCCGCCCCCGGCCAGGCCCCCCACTGCGCTTAACCTGGAGACACCGCGGCGACGGCTGCTCTGCTCCACAGAGGCTCGCAGGGCGCCGCTGGGGAGCTATTCTGTGTGTTGCAGGATGTTTAGCAGAATCTCTGACCTCTTCCCACTGATGCCATTAGCACCTCCCAGTTGTGACAACGAAAAATGTCTCCATACTTTGTGATATGTCCCATGGCGAGCAAATTCACCCCTGTTGAGAACCACTGCTCCTTTCCTTGCATAAATCAACCTGCCAAATGAGGAAGTCAGACAAGAAACAGGACTGCATGGGCTCTGAAGTCCCTCTGATCTCCAATAAATGACTATGATGATGAATCATGATTATGGAATTAGAAATAAAAATTGAAGTGGATGATAATATACCAGGTCTATTCATGATGATAAAAACATGGCCTTTCTCATCTTCTTAGAGACAAAGACAATTTCCAGCCTAATGGTGTTGTCCATAATTGACTTTGAGGACTTCTTATAAGCCCAGGTATCTGTCTTCCACAAAGATTTTGATCAGATAGGAAATAATTCTCTGGCCATTACCCACGCCATGAGTCTCTGTTGCTTCCCTCCCACTAAATCTGACACTCCATGGCCATCAGAGCTTTGGAGTCACACCGACTGAAGGGTTAAACACCAACTCTGCTACTTACTTTCTGTGTGACTTTGGGCAAAGAACTTGATCTCTCTGAGCTCCATTTTCCTCATCTGTAACATGGGGATAACACCATCTGCCTTACAGTAGGATTCTGGGGAGGATTAAATGTGATGATGTATTTGAAGTGCTCCATGCAGTACACGCTCAACACATGTCAGTGGTTGCTACATTATTATTATTCAAGATGCAACTCAAAACATAACTCTTCCAGAAGCCTCCTAGAACCATCACATCTGACTTCCCCACTCTGCTCCCCAGTGTAACTCGTGTGAAATCAACAATACTCAGATGGGCCCTATCTACCTGGAACCACCATGACCATGATTCTCAACCAGGGAGCATATTAGAATCCCCAAAAGAGCTTTTTAAAAATTACATTTTCCTAGGTTTAGTTATACCCAGGGGTGAAGTGGGGTGAGAAGATGATGAGCAAGTAGATTTGTAAAAACTTCCCATGATTCTTATAGGCACCATTATCTCATCCCCATCTGTGAGCCTCTAAATTAGTCTGTGAGTAACCACTGGATGCCTTGTTTTGAAAAAGTCTGGTTATGTTCAACTATTTTAACATGTTTAAGGAAAAGAGTGTGATGTCTTTATGAAACAGATTATAAAACAACAGGCTTACCAGGAAGTACTTAATGCTAATTAGGTACTGATGATGAAAAAAATTAAAGAGGGGAGTAGTTAATTGAAGGAATTCGTAACTAAGTTGATAAATGAACTTTTTCCTAGCTGAGAAGAAATAATCATAGGCTAGATTCAGATTGTAGAGAGACTAGGAAAATATCGCAGTCTTTATTTTGTTTTCTCTTCTCACTTGAAAGAGAAAAGATTAAGAAATAGAGTGTAAAGAAAAAGGTAATTTTAGGCTTTGAAATAACCAAGGTGATTATTTTTCATGAAGAGAGATGGCTAAGGAGGGCTGGCCACGCGGGAGGGGGAGGAAACGGAACCTTCACCAGGTCTATGAACAGCCAAGCTTTGAGTGTCTGCCGTGACACTTGGACAGGCCAAGGGTCCTGGGCTTCCTGTCCTGAATCACGGGGCTGCAAGACAGTCAAGGTTACCCTGAAGGTGGAGAGAAAAATAAAAATTAAGCTAAGCAGTGGTGGATATGTTGAGTTTAGAGAGGGGGAAAAAAATACAACATTCAACTTGTATTTAGCTGTTTGATATAGTATTTACATATCTTGATAAATTTGTCCAAAAAAATAGCAATCAGAAATCATTGGATTCTACTCTTCTGTTGATAGTGTTGTTAATAGTAAAGGCCTGAGTGGTGAATTTCTCTGGATTTCTGCTTCAGTTTCACCAGAGCATCCCCACTGAACAGTTGACTTGGTGGTAGCTATCAGGGACTGTTAAGACTAGTGCTTAGCAAAATATAGTCAGCCTTGAGATAAACAGAAGAAACAACCCCAGAGAATTCTTCTGGTGGGGCAGAGCCAAGGTTAGAAGGAAACAAGCGGAAAGGTGATCTAGACGAAGGAAATAATGTGTGCTAAGGTGCAGAAGGCAAGGATGAGGACAACGCGGGCTGGGAGACAGGTGAGGTTATTTAGCTACAACATAAGGATATGGAAACATAGTCTGCATTAACTGACCCCATTTGGGGAACTGAGCAAAGCAAGGCCTCCCGCCATGAGAAGATGCCAGAACTTAGTCCTGAATTATTCTGGTAAAAAAAGGAGTGCGGTATATGGAAAATTCCAGGCAAAGGAAATAGTATGGCCAAGGTGGGCAGGTTGAGAGAACAAATCTTGTCTGAGGAACTGCAAGTCTCTCAGCATGGCTGGTGCCTAGAATTCAAAGAGGGTGCTGGGGAGATCCTCAGAGAAGAGGCTGGGGTTTGACAGGACCCACATCATAAAGGGCGTCTTTGGGTTTTATCCTGAAGGCAGTGGAGCTCCTTGTCTATACCTGGTATCTCTGCCCTTGGGCTCAGCACAGACATGGCAAACCTCAACCAGCATCCTAGGATGTGGACCCTGCTCTGCTCACAGGTTCCAGGGGAGAAGTCAGAGGAACCCACCAATTGGGAGCTCATTCTAACAGCTCACTAAAGCCAAGGGAGACACTAACTATCTTGGTGTTTATAAGTGATGCACTGGTATTACCACCATACCTTTCAAACTGCTAATTTGGTTTGCCAAGACAGGGTATCAATATACATTATAGAATTAACTCGTTGTTTGCTAATTCTGACAGTAAAAGTTTTCAAACTGGCATAGCTTCTGTAGCTTTTGAAATATTTTCCAACTTAATCCAGCACATGGGGAGGAGTTTCAGAAAGATGTTTTCACTAAGTGAGGTCTACAAGTTATACATGTGCTAGTAAATGGAAGACCAGACATAGACCCTCATCCCCTCTCTTAGACATTGCTCCCCTCAGGCATATACATAGGGCAGAGATCCTGGTTCCATGATAGCCCTGCACTTCTCTTCTAAAACTTAGATTTCACCTCCACTCAGAGAGGCTCTTCTGAGCCAATCGACCCTCTGGATGCCTCCCTGAATCTGAAAGGAGGGATGGAGAGAACCCAAGAAGTGACAGGTGTGGCCCTGGAAGGGCGCTATGACACTGCCATCAATATGCGGAGGAAAAAAGTTCTGAGGGGCCCAAGCTTATAGAAAGAGCAGATAATAGTCTGTATTCTGCCCTGAGAGGCATGCTTGAAACCCTGTTCTGCTCCCCAGTAGGGCTCCTAGGGGAACTCTGGGGGACCAGTGGGAGAAGGCAGTCTCTGAGGGGGAAGGGTATTTTATCACTGACATCATTTAGAATTGCCAGCTCATGATGATAACAGAAACAGTCCAACTTTCAGTCAATAGTTTAATATTTTTAAATTCTCTACAGACAATCCACTAGTGTGGACCCCTCCTACCCCCATGTCGCTCTTGAGATGGCCCTGCTCCTCCCTGGTCTCTGGTTACTACAGGTGGGCTGGGGTGCCAGAAGGATCAAACCGAGCCCCATTTGGCACTTGGTTGTTTAATCAGCAGCAGTACACGTTCTGTTGCTTAGAAATTGCAGATCATGTGCCCTCTTTGGAACTAAAAGCAGTACAACTATTTAATGCTTTTAGTTAAATTGAGTTAAATTTAAAGTTAAATCGAATGGGCTTTCAATCACTTCAGTCTAACGGACAAATTTGGTCTCTTCATTCATTCATTTATTCCACAAACATTTACCGAGCATCTCCCTTGTGCTAGGCACTGTGCTAGCACTCAGATACAATGTCTGATAAGACCTGGTCCCATAAGAACAAACAAACGAGACTTGGTGTGGTCAGGGTGCAATCCAGACTGGAGGTGGAGGAAGTGGGCAGGGTGTGCAGTATGCCCAGAGAAGGGTTTTGAAAGATAAATGGGAGTTAAGGGTATGGCAGTGGAGTGGGGAGGGAAGACTCCCAAGGAAAAGGAAGTGGTTCAGCCCTGGGGCACCAGGTATGGATGAAGAGTGGTGAGAGAAGGGGCTGGACATGTAGCCAGGGGTCAGGCCTGAAGCCTTATACCAGGCTAAGATGCTTGGATTTACACTTAATCAAGACTTGCTCAGCAAACCACTAGCGTGTGCTATGAACCCACGGACATTTTCAGAGCTTCATTAAATATAATGAGGATATGGGAAAGGCCCTTTGCTGAAGAATTTACACATACTCAGTTATTTCCACCATTTAACTCTTATTGCTTTGGTTAAATCCTAGCAGAGTAATGAAGTCACTGCAGATAATCAGCCAATTCGTCAGTCAAAGAACATGGATTGAATGCCCAACTCTCTCACCTACCAGCTCTCCTTTGACTGTTCTTGTCAGTCCTATCATGCAGCCTAAACATTTTGTATCATTTCTGCCTACCCCTTTCCTCAACTTTCCCAATTCAGTTACCCGAAATCTCTACTTCTGATATGTGTCTGGTGTCCATTTTCTCCATTCCATTCTTGCTGCTTCTAGTGTTCAGAACCATTCCTTCTCAAAGGTCCACATTCCAATCGCTTCCCAAGCCCTTGTCCTCTCTTCAGCCCCTCCCAAACCACCTCGATCCTGCCTCTACACTGCAGTAGCCATCTTTCCAAAACACTCTTTTGATCATATCATTCCCAGCTCACACTTCAGAGGTTCCCCACTGACTCAGCATCCAGTCCATCCTCCTAAGCGTGGCACCCAAGCATGTGGCTCCAACCTGCCTTTGCACCCTTGCCTTCCACTACTCACTCTCCCATAGCTATGCTTCAGACAACCCTGAGTCCTCCCCTTCCTCGCATGCACGCTGCATTCAGGACTGGCTCCAGGGACACGCAACCTGTGCAGTCACATGGCCTCTGCCCTTAGACAGTCCCACATTTGGCTGAACGCTCTGCTGTCGCTCTCTTGAAATGTTTAATGATTTTTGAATAAGAAGCCTAGCATTTTCATTTTGCACTGGGTCTCACAAATTATGTTCTGATTCTGCCTGCTTTACATCCCTATCTTTACTCACGTTGTTGTCTCCATAGAAAGATCTTTATCTCCCTTTTCCCACCTGCTAGAACATGACCCCTCTTTCAAAGCCCAGCTCAAATGCCGTCAAGTTGTTGCCAGCCTCCCTAAGCCTGAAGCAAGCTCTCCTCTGGGTTCCCAAAACACCCCACTTTTACTTCTGCTTTAGCACTTGTCACACATAACGCACAATAGTTATTTGCAAACATGCCTCATCCCCTACCGAAAAGAAGGCCCAGCTTCTCTAGGATGGGGGAGTATAATGTTTCATCTCTGTTGCTCCTCAGGGCTTGGCACAGAGTAAACTCTCAATATGTTATTGATGAATGAATTTCACTCTCCGTAGTAACCCAGCGATTTCTTAGCCACCAGTGTCTCTTCTCCCCATGAGCTGCTCCCGGCCCAGCCCAGTTCCACTGACTGTGCCCATGGTAACTTTTGGCCACCCCAGAAACTATGGTAATGTAAGAATGGGCACCAGGCAGCCAATTACTTGAGGAGAGCGAAATGATTTTGTAACTAGTAATGCACATGAAGAGCTGTCTGAGTGAAAAGGAGAAAAAAAATCAACCCAAATTTGAAAGTTAATAGGCCCGCATAATTTTCCACAAAAGAGAACTGATTCCCAGTTGTATATAAAATTGTTCCTGAAGTAGGCGGTGCACTGGGATGTCCAAGAGGCTTCCTGAGGCTGAAGACCACAAAAGTCAGTGGAACTCAGCCATGACTGTTTTCCCCTGAGGACCACATTGCATCAAGAAAAGTCCCAACCACAACATGCATTCTCTCTGTATCCTTCTTGCCGCACTTCTTAATCCAGTCATGTCTTTTTCTTGTTTAAAACCCTCCCAACACTCTCCTCACTAGAGAACCTTAGTAAAAATAGCCAACATTTATTGAGTGCTTTCTTTGTGCCAAGCACTATGTCAAGTATTTTACAGAGATTATTTCATTAAATCCTCACAGACTTAGATGATAAGTGTTATTATCATCCCTATTTTAAATATTAGAAAACTGAGATACAGAGAGGTTAAGTAACTTGTCCCAAATCACACAGGAGCTAAGTGGTAGATCCAAGAGTTGAACCAGGCAGTCTGAGATCTGAGCACTTGATCACTGATCACTGCACCAGCCCTTGCCTACCTGGCCAGCTGCATCTCTCACACCTCTCCTCTGTCTCCTGCTCCTCACGGATGCCCACCTGAGCTTTGCACGGCACTCTGAATGTGCCTAGTTCTCTTATTCAGGCTTCTGAGCCTTTGTTCCCAAAATGTGCATTATTCTGGTGAATGTGACCCCCTTAAATTTGGGTTTGAAATGTGGGCCTTAGGACTCCTTTCACTGATAAAAAATTGAGGACAAAAAAGAGCTTTCATTTATGTGGATTATATCTATCACTATTTATCATATTAGAAATTAAATCTGAGAAAATTTAAAAACATTTCTTTATTCACTTAAAAATGACAATAAACTCTTTATATGTTAACACAGAAAACATATTTTATGAAAATAGCAATAGTGTCCAAAACATTAAAAAATTAGTAAGAAGAGTGTTACCGATTTACATTTTTCCAAATCTTTTTAACATCTGGCTTAATTGATGACAGCTAGATTTTTATACCTGCTTCTACACTCAATCTGAAATGATATGTTGTTTTGACTGAATTATATGAAGAAAATCCAGTCTTACACCGATATGTACGCAGTTGGAAAGGGAAGGAATATTTTAACAGCCTTTTCAGATAACTAAGGACATTCTTCTTTGATACTATCCTAAAATTCAACAAGTTGTAGTTTCTTATAGTTTAATGGGAATCTAATACCATATCAATGAACTTTTCATACTCTGTTACATTAATACATTGGTCTATCTTGCACTTTGAATGGATCTTTTACCCACGTATGGTTTTGTAACATCATGCATTAGTCTTTGGAAAATATGGGTTCACTGAGTTATGCAGATCTTCCAAAAGTCAACACATTTCATTAAACAATATCAAAAAATAATATTTGTTAATATCACCATCAATCTCATCAAACAGTCTTTAGTATTAGAAACTGTCAAACTCATGGTGGCAAATACCAGTTTTTCTTAATTCTAATTTTTGCTTAAAAGCTTTAATTTTATAATTGGCAACAAATATTGTCAGTTTTCCTTGAAGTGATGGGCTCACCTCACTGATTTTCAAGAAAATGTTTGCCAAATACCCTAGTCTGGATAACCATAGCTTGTCTGTCAGTTGTTCTTTCAGGCAAAAACAGTAGTGAAAACAGCATGAAAGAAAACAACGGCTATTTCAGCTTGGAATTCAATTGCACAAATGCCTTTTCTCAAAACAATCAAAGTGCTTTACGTATACTTCTCATTTTGTCACACAGAGTATTAAAATATATTCTCAACGGTCAAGATTTAATATATTTAATTACAGTCATGCGTCACTTAACAACGGCGTTACATTCTGAGAAATGCATCGTTAGGCAATTTCGTCATTGTGCAAACATCATACAGTGCATTTACACAACCTAGATGGTATAGCCTACTACTACATAGGCTATATAGTACTAATCTTAGGGGACCACCATTGTATATGCGGTCCATCGTTGACCAAAACGTCATCATGTGGCACATGACTGTATTCTTATTGCTTCATCAAGGGCATCCTTAAATGAAACCACATTTTTTTTTAACGAGTGCATGGCGGTGAAGAATACAATGACTACTAGTACAGTTTGGGACTGCCTTTATTCATACTAAGGTGCCAGCTGTTTTACACACCATTGCTTTGTACCATCAGTGCACAGATCAACACAGTAAAACAGGCAAATAATGTCTTAATATTGTTATGTAAATAGTTTTGGCCTCACAAACTCCCTCAAAAGGTCCCCCATGGGTACACAGATCACACTTTGAGAATTGTTGCCCTGCACACCTTTTTAGAGCCAACTCAAATGTTACTTCCCTGAGCAATTTTACCACCTCCCCTTCTTATGTGTCACCACTGTAATTCGTACAAACTTCCAGCAGAGTACTTACAACATTTTATTACAGATAGTTAATTAAATCATCTTTCTCTCCTATAGCTGTCACTTTCTTTAGGAAGAAATCATGTCTTATTTATCTTTGAATACCCAGCCCTTACCAGGCCAGGCACATAGTGCTTGATAAATATTTGAATGAATGAATAACTTGTACGGCAGATTAAATTTTCTAAAGATGGTTACAACAATATGTCCCATCACACATGCTCTTCTATAATCTTGCCACATACTCACCAACAGGTCTGTTCCATCTCTTTTAACCTGGCAGGGCTTTGTGACTTCATCAACCCATAGAGCATGTTACAAGAGATGCTATGTGACTTCTGAGGCTAGGTCTTTAAAGTGCCATGCATTTCTGCCTTGATCTCTTGGGACAAACACACTTGGAACCCAGCAAATACACCATGAGGAAGTCCATGCAGCCTGTGGAGGGGCCTACATGGAAAGGAACCTGGCTCCCTGGCTCAAAGCCCCAGCTGAGTTCCCAGCCTACATCTAGCGACCAATTTGCCACCCATGTGAGTAAGCCATTTTGAAAGGGGATCATCCAGTCCCCAGTTGAGCTGAGCCTACTGACAACATGCGGAACAGAAACGAGACACCATGATGAACCACTGCTCAGCTGCAGATTTATGAGCTAAATAAAAATTGTTATTGTTTTAAATCACTAAGCTTTGGGGTAATTTTTTATGTAGCAACAGATAATTAACACATCTTATATTTGAGTTATCCTTCTTCCCAAACTGTCAGGTCATAGAAGACAGAAACTATGATCGACTTATCCCAGTATCCCCTCCCACATCTAGCACAGGGCCTTGCACATTGTAAGTGATCAAAATATATTTGTTGACCTGAAGTCAGCACCTTTTTTTGATGCCACATACCTAGTTAAATATAATCAATATGATCACACATGGAATGGGGGACACAATTAGATACTACCATACCATTAGGAAATGACATAAAATGTTAAACACAAGCCATAAAACCCCAGTCTCCCTATTTTTTTCCCATGAATTAGGCTACAGAGGGATTTTAAACGATTATGAGAGAACTGTCTTGCTATCCACCTCCTCGCCAGCTCAAATGAGAAGTGTGAGACAGCCAATTAGGAAGACAGATGAGGGCGGCCACAGAAGACAAGGAAGATAGAGAAAATGTTGACATTTATTTATTTTTATAACATTATTTTTATGATCATTTCAATTTTTAATCAACCCTGCTTAATTTATAACAACAATATTAGCTAAAGTAAGAAATAAAAAATTGTATTATGTATTTTTAGCTCTAATTTACAAACTGTAAAAGAAATTTCACAGGACGTTTTTGTTTGTTTCCAGAAAAGACATACTGTGTCTGAATGCATCAGTAGAAGTAAACCGAATGATGGCAAAGAAAAGGAGACCAAACAGTTGGTGCTAGTTTTATTTGAAAGTATCATTCCTCATATAGTGAGTTTGGGTTTGTAGCCATGTTTGAGGGTGGCATGCGGAACCCAAAAGCGTGTTATTGGCACAGATGTTCTAACTAATGCTACCTTCAAAATTTCTTGGGAAGCATTTACTTACAAAAGCTTAAAAAAAAAAAAAAAAAGCTCAAAACCAAAAGAATTCTTTGAAATAAAAGAGTACCTCATTAGAAAGCCACAGAAGCAAATGTTCAATATTACATATTAACACTTTGCAGGCTTCTAATAAAATAGCACTTTGGGTTGCTAAGACAAAAAACCATATGCAATTGATGAGACATTAGTGAAAATCTGCATTAGAGGTGTTTGCTTGGAAACGTTGGATGGATCTGTGGCAAAGAAGGTAAGGTAGTTCCAGTACCACTTTCAAATGACACCATAGATTAGCATATCAGGCTAATGACATGGAAGACCAACTCATCGACCAAATAAAGCAAGCAAAGTATTTTCCATTGCAACCACACAAGTGCACTGATACTGTTAATATGGCAATCTTTCAGTACATACATGATATGAACATGATGGTGATATGAGGAAAGAATCTTTTTTTGTTCATGCTCATTGTTAAAAGACACAACTAGCTCTCAGATGTATCAAGCTAAGAAGAATTACATTGTCAACAGATGTGGTTTGGAATTTAAGTTTTGTGTAGGAGTATGTTCTGATAGCACAGCTGCAATGATAGGAAAACATTCTGGAGTGATTACCCAGATTAATAAACTTGCACCAGAATGTAAATTAATGCATTACTGCGTTTGTTGAGAAAGACTTGATTCAGAAATAAGTCAGCTAAACTAAACATTCTACTTAGTGATGTAGTAAAAATTGTGAATTACGTAAAGGTAAATGAGTTATATTCATGATTACTCTAAAAGAATAACTGAGAAGGAACTTAATCATAAACAAGAGTATTACATGTTGATATTTGATGGTTATTGAGAGGAAACGTTTGTAAGAAAGTCTGAAGTACAGAATGAACTCGTAGTGTTTTGCAAGATAAGAAATCAGCTTGGTCCCAACTTGATAAAGATATGAATTAGACAGCCAGACTTATTTATTTGTCTGTCTTTGCTATTTTAATAATCTTAATACTTCCATGTAAGGGAGGAACATGTTTTTCAATGGCAGATAAGATTAAAGACCAAAAACTAAAGCTAGAAGCTTACAAGAACAGTTTCCATAGTTTATGACATGTTCTAGAATTTAACAATTATCAAGGAAGGAGGTGACTATATTGATATAGCACATCTGCAAAAAGTTATCACCAAATATTTTTTGAATTTGACAGAATGTTTTGAATTTATTTTTCCAGATTTATGCATAGAAAATACTATGGATTCATTTTTTCATCAAAAGATAATTTAAATTTAATGAATATTTTTGGAACTGGCTACTGATGAAGAGCTGAAGATGAATTTTGAAAACACGGCACCACTTCATTTTAGATAAAAATTAAACATGAATATTCTAAGCAATGCTAAATTAGCTAGACTCCTTTTTTCATTCCTGTCAACACAATATCAGACCCCAGAGACCCTGTATGTCAATCCCACTGTCCTAAGGAGAAATGCAGGGGCCAGATCCTAAATGACCTTGAATGCCCTTCAAAACATACCTAGGAACATAAGCCACACACACACTTCCACGATGGTCTTTCTTTCCTGTCTCCAGATCCCATAGGAGAATGTTCTATTCTTTCATCCTGGGAGCAGTTCTATTCCACACTTCAGTAATAATGATTCTTGTTCATTGTTATTCAGAAAGTCATTGCAAATCATTTCTGAAAACGCCTGCTCTTGAACAATAGGATTTAGCTGAGGATGGCTCAGAGGATTAGCTACTGCTGTCCTAAAGATGTGGACCCCACCTGGGAGTGGAGCCCTAGGGATCTTTGACATGGATGAGTAGTTCCCAGAGCCACATTTCAGAAAGAAAAATCTAGTTGCCAGCAACCTACTTTAATTCAGCATGCTTTTGTTGAATGCCTGACCCATGGCTTGTGTCCTTCATGCACTCATTTCAGGCTCCATCGTCTGTCCCCTGAGAATAGCATTTTTGTCAATCCAACCTAGATTAGATAAATTAGCAAGCAAGAAGCAAGCTCATATACACATCGTGTTCATTCAAAGTGTGCATATAGGTGTTTAATATGAGGAACTGCTATTTCACTCATAACTTTGATTATGATAGTGGAATGACAAAAGTACAAGTACGATGGGAATTTTCTACATTAATCACCTGTGCGTACATGTCAAATAAAAAACATGCAATTTTTTCCTTTTTCCCTATGTTTGTTCTGAATATGTTCACTAAAACATAAATTTATGTCTGTTGAATCCAATAAACTGTTGAGGCTTGTATTTTATTCATCTTTTTTAAATTTTTCTAAATTTAATTTTTTCGTATTATAGTTTGACAAAAGTATTAGTCTAAGATAGATTGGATATTTTAAAAAATCAAAAACTAGTTCTTTACTACAGATAGCTTGAGAAGCACTGAACTAGAGAACTGAGAAGAGGGCATCTCTGACTATTTTTATTTTTTATTTATGAAGACTCTCCAGACTCATCATCAGTAGGTATACTCTGAGCTGTTTTCTACCTGTGACGTTGGGTTTATGGGGAGCCATCTACACCCATTCTCCTGTTTTCTCCTATCCCTAACACCAGTGACTTCACAAGGTGGTTCCCTATGGAATTAGCAATGCTGCCTACAAAGAATAAAGTGAAAATAATAAAGATGGAACCTCACATCAGCCCAGCTCATTTTAGACAATAAAACCAACTATAAAAGAGTCAATTGAAAAGGTCAAACAATGTAGGGGGCATGGCGTCTTGCCCCTTGTGGAAAGGAGAACTTTAAGGTTATTTTTCGTTTTCCTTCTTTTTAAAGGGAGCGTAGCCATCAAAAGAAGAAAGCTGACAACCTCCAGTTCAGCTTTCAAGATTTCAGTTGAGAACATCTAAGAAGCATTTTTCTTCTCATCATGAAATTATCTGCTGAAGCAATTCTGCAGTTACTCTGAATACATACACACTAAAATGACTTAATACTCTGAAAGTTACATTTCCAACTGATGACATGCAAAAAGTGGCTTTGCAAAATGTGCCTTTGTGTACAGAGCCCAGTGAGCAATTACCTATCCCTACTGACCAAGCTGTTTAGGCACAGAGCCTGGGCAGCACCTTTGCCAAGTCTGCCCTGGGCCTGCAGAGTTGGCACATGGTGACTTGGAGTCCGATGGGAAACACATTCACCATCAAAGAGCTAGTTTCTTAAACCTGGATGGAATATAAATTTGCTTTTTTCTATTTCATAAATACAATTCCAACCTTTTAAAGACATCAGCTTGCAAAACCCTTCATGACTATGTGTTCTCTCTTTATCTTATAATTTTGTCATGCAACAAGCACTAACAAGTATTACTACTTTTCAAGGATCTAGATGGAGAATTGGGAAGATCAAAGATGAATTAGATAATTTCTATGCTAAAGGAGCCTTTGCTATATAGTCAACCAGTAATTATTTTAATACCTTATATTTGTCCATTACAGTTTACATTTGAACATCACAACTACCCTCATCCCAATGAAATAGGCAGGGAAGGACTATTGCCATTTTCCCAAAGAGGAACTGGAGAATAGGATACATTAATCTTCTTATGTTCGCATCACAAGAAGCAGATCTAGCACACAGTGGTGGCTAAGAGCATGGCTTTGGGGTCAGATGGATCTGAGTTCACAAATCAGCTCCAACAGTCATCACCTTAGCTGGTTATTTTGGGCATATTAGCCCATTTGAGCTTCCATTTTCTTATCCATAAAATGGAGATAAATAGCACCTGCCTCAATAGGCTATTGGAGAATTAACTGAGAAAATGTTTGTGAAGATGGGAGGAGCTCAATAAGTGATGGTAGCTCTCATTATTTCATCAAGAGTCCTTTATTAAGACCCCCCTTACACGCACTGCAATAAGTGGAAAATAACGTAGACACAGGAACTCACAATGTAATACAGGAAGAAACAGGCGAAGGACGTAACCTACTAAAACAAAAGCGACAAATCAGGCACTGATAAGGACTGCCTCTAATGTTCCCATAGTAACATCCAGATCTCAGAGCACTTATGAAATATGCTATCACCGTCAGCGTCTCTATCCACCCGACCCCCACCCTTCGCCAGTAGATTATGAACTCCAGGTAAGTTTTACTGATTTGCTACTATTTTATACAGTACTTATTTACTGTACAAGTACTGATGGAGTCAGGAAATGAGTGCACCAAGGACACAGTTATGGTTCTCACCCTTGGGGACCTGCCATGTTGCAGGCACTCAACAAAAGCAGGCTGGATTAAAGCAGGTTGTCAACGATTAGATTGTTCTTTCTGGGATATTCTAGTTATCTTTCTTTTATTGATTTCTAGTTTAACTCCATTGTGGTCTGAGAGCAGAAACGGTATGATTCCTATTCTTTTAAATTTGTTAAGGTGTGTTTTATTGTTCAGATTGCGGTCTATCTTGGTGAATGTTCCACGTGAGCTTGAGAAGAATGTGTATTCTGCTCTTGTTGGATGAAGCAGTCTATAGATGTCAATTATACCCAGTTGATTGACAGCGTTGTTGAGTTCAACTAGGTCCTTACTGATTTTCTCCTGGCTGGATCTGTCCATTTCTGATAGAGGGGTGTTGAAGTGCCCAATTATGATAGTGGATTCATCTATTTCTCCTTGCAGTTCTATCAGTTTTTGCCTCAAGTAGTTTGATGCTCTGTTGTCAGACACATACACATTAAGGATTGTTATGTCTTCTTGGAGAATTGACTCCTGTATCATTATGTAATGCCCAAAACTGTCCTTTCTGATATGTGATTTTGGAAACTACTCATCCATGTCCAAGATCCTAGGGCTCCACTCCCAGGTAGGCTCCACATCTTTAGGACAGCAGTAGCTAATCCTCTGAGCCATCCTTAGCTAAACCTCATTGTTCAAGAGCAGGTGTTTTCAGAAATGATTTGCAATGACTTTCTGAATAACAATGGATCATTATTACTAAAGAGTGGAACAAAACTGCTCCCAGGATAAAGGAACAGAACATTCTCGCGAAGGCCATTATGGAAGTGTGTATGGTTTAGGTAACTACGCATGCTGTGAAGGGCATTCAAGGTCATTCAGGATCTGACCCCTGCATTTCTCCTTAGCATAGTGATACTGAAACACATGGCTCTCTGGGGGGTCTGAATCAATAAGAACTCTAGTCTAAGGAAGGGCTGAATTCTAAGTGGAGGGAAGTTGGGAAGGAGGGCCCACTTAACATCTCCTTTATGGTTCTAACAATTCAACTCTGCCCCCAAACTGCAGTTCCCACTCAGTGAAACAAAAGGCCTACAATTAACTGCACCCATCCTCCTCAGAAGGCATTCAGTGCATATCTTTGTTACCCAACCAGGGTTAAGTTTCACTCCCTATGTACAGTACCTTCCTGAAGGCAAGTTCCAATAGGAACAATCTCTTTCTTATTAAATTCCTAGTGCTATTGCAGTGCCCTTTACAAGTTGGTACCTTGTGTGGCTGCCCAGTTGGCTGCCTCTTCACGTGGCTGTTCATGTTGTCCCCCTAAAGTCTATTCTCAATAGAGCAGCCATACTGACCTCTTAAAACCTAAGTCAGATCACATCCCTATGACTCTCCATTTCACTCAGAATGACAGCTGAAGTCCTTACGATGACCTAGAAGTCTTTACGATGACCTTCTATCTGTCCCCTCCATCTCTCCAACCTCATTCTTCCACTCTGGCATCCTTGCTATTTCCTGAAGACACTCTCCTGACACTCTCCTGCCTTATGGCCTTTGCACTGGCTGTTACCTGCTCAGGAAGGCTCTTTACCAAAATAACTGTATTGTTAACTTTGTACCTCTTTAAGTCTTTGCTCAATGGCACTTTTTCAAAAGGGCTTCTCAAAGAGGTTGTAACATTACAACCCACTCCCAACGCCTCCCTTTGGCACTTCAATTTCCTTTACCAAACTCTATGATCCCTACCCCCTACAGCACTTATTGCCTTCTAACAAACACATAAAATTATTCAATTTATCAATTAAGCACTCATGTAGCCCTTAAATATCCCAAAGATCATTCTAAGCTCTTTAGAAATAATTTAATAATTTTACTATGTGTATTGATTATTTTCTGACTCCTCCCCCTTCCATAAGGGCAGGAATATTTTTCATATTCACTAACGTATCTCTTGTGCCTAGAATAGTACCTAGCATGTCATGGGTACTTAATAAATATCTTCTAATAAATGAATGATTCTCCCACTAGTTCTTTTCATGGAACCATCCTTGAGTTTCCTTTAACCATCTCAAGTGCTGATGTTTCTCTCCCTTTGTACAACCCACTCCTGCTCCCTGGAATGCTTTCCCCTCTCATCCATGCCAAAAACTCCTACTCGTCCTTTGAATTAAGTATCACTGCCCATGAGAACTTTCTCTTGACTGTGTGGAGATAGTCAAGAGCTCCTTCCTCAGTGTAGCCAGATCACACCAAGGATGCTTTCCTGAAGAAACCTAGTTCTGGCAAATAAATGCATCTGTGTTTGCCTCGAGGAGACATTTCCTTGGAGGGTCTGAGTTTCAAGCACAGGGTGAGTTGAAATACACCAATGATAAAACACTTGCCTAGAGTATATTTTACCCCCATCCATTGGATAGGAGTAAACTAGATTCTGTGTTGAATAGGAGAAGAAAGAGAAGGAAGAAGAGAGACCAGCTGCTTACACCATCCAAAGGACCACATTAAAAGACATTAAAAATAAACCACTAAGGTAAAAAAAAAAAAAAACAAGTAGACAATGACTTGCCATGGAGAGTTTGGAAAGTGACAAGGTCAATCCTAGTTAACTGAGGTGTTCAGATCACAGTCTGTCTCCAGCCCCTCTATAGAACTGCAACTCTTTCTTTCTTCACCTCTGGGAAAGACAATGCTAATGTATTTAATGCGTGTCATTTTCCTTCTCTGGCACTCTCAGACAGTTTGAGAGTGTCATTTCAGAACTCCAAAAGACCAATAAAACTGCCCAGGCTTGACCAGAGTTGAGATTCTTATGCAAGGCAACACCACCAAGTTTCAATCAAAGAATGTGCTCAGGTAACCAACCCTGGTTTTAAATTTCCAGAAATAATTCTTTGATTCTCTTTACAAGTCTCTTTAAAAGCTACTAAAGAGCTTTATGAATACCTACTAATTACAGTCTGTCAATTCTCTGTAAGTTCAACCAAGTATTTGAGAAAGCATGACTTTGCCATAAAGATACCCTGCAAACACAGACCTCTCCAAACACATAGGCCAACTATTTGCTTTGTGGCTTATCCAAGGAAAATACTGTTGCCAACTTCTAATTGATATTTTATTCTGCTTAAGTTCCAGTATTTGAATATATAAGATATTGGATAACTCAAGCCAATATAGAAAAGGAGGCCTTTTCCTTATCTCCATCCATTATCCACCCAAATTTATATTCAGAAAATATATCCTCATTTTTGGATTTCCAGAAATAAATTCTTCTTAGGCATAATTTCATTGAAAGCTTTTAATGAGCTTTGTAAATTACCAGCCTCCCAAGGAGGGTTCAAATCAGATTAAGACAGAACTGAGAGAGAGAGTTGAGATTAGTCTCAGCCAGGCCACCAGGTACTTTCAGTCACAAACAATGGAGCAAGTTGCAGAGAGCTCTGAACAGATGCCTGAGTGGGCTGGCTGGGCCGTGGCTCAGGGCGTGACATTGACAGGCAGACCAAGTCTGACAGCTAGGAAGTTGCAGAAGTCATCTACTCATATGTCTTCCTACAGCATCCTTGCCCAGGGTCACCAAGAGTCAATACTTCCTCTCTTAGAGAGCTTCCGACTCTGCTTCTTCTGTTACTAACCACCTCAAGACTTGGAAAAATTTCGCCTCTAGTTCTTCCCCATTGGGCATAACCGTACCTTCTGGAGATGTGCAGGATGACTCTATTCTTCCTCTTACATGAAATTCTTCAAGTATTTAGAGCAGCACTGTCTAATAGAACTTTCTGCAATGATGGAAATGTACTGTATCTGTGCACTGTCCAGTATGGTAACCACCAGCCACATGTGGCTATTGAGCCCTTGAAATGCACTGGTGCAACTGAGGAAATAATTTTTAAATTTTTATTTAATTTTAATTAATTTAAATTTAAATTTTATTTAAATAAATAACTACATGTGGTTAGTGGCTATCACATTGAACAGTGAAGATTTAGAAACATTTCTCATGACCTCTTTGCCAAAAATCTCCCCTTTTCCAGGTAAACAGCCCTTGTTTCTTCAACAGTTGCTCAAACAAAATGTCTTCCAGAACTTTTCCATGCAGTCAGTCCTCTCTGGATATGTCCCAATTTTCTAAATTCCTGCAATGTACTAAAAAAGAGAACTCCTGGTGAGGTCTGCCAGAAAAGACAAGGGCCTCTTATCTGAGCCTGCTCAGATGTTTGATAATCCTCTCCTTAAACCTACCTAGCCAGTCAACGTTGGGCATATACTGAGCACTCAATAAATATTTGATGCTCAAATGAATATTCCAAGTATCATGGTGTATTTGGTGAGCTCATTTTCCCAATTCTTCAGAGTCTTCTTAAATTTTCTACTTCTTTTTTTACCTCCATTCTGATTTGTTTGGCTGGCTTTGAGGATTTGTGGCTCTCAAGAACATCAGATATTTCTATATTAAAATTGTATAAAAACGCATTGAAAACTTGAACATAAATATTTTTAAGCATAACCAGGGTTATTTGGTCTCCCTCTAGGAGTAAATAACAAAAAGTAACTTTCTTAAAGGACAGTAAATGTTATCTGGAGGAGAATAAAATTTCTAGGTAAGAACCTCTTTAGATGAAGATCACACGTGACATTCATCAAAGTGAGAGAAAGCTAACTTCTCTGTGCCTGGAACGATAGACCCTTTCTTCTCACTCATTCAGCCCTAGAAGCCACCTCAGAAGGAGCTCTACATATCACTCTATTCACTGAAATATCCTATATATTATACAATAAATCAAATATCAGCCAATTACAATTGCTATACTCTTCTGGACAAATTGTTACATGGGTATTGCATTTCTCAAAAAAAAAAAAAAGATATGTATAAGTTGAATTTGAGGAATTTAAATCATTTCAGGGATACTTTACCATCTTTGCAGATTATCCTTCAAAGAGCCAGCAGATCCCCGACCACCTCAGCTTTAAGTTTCTCTTCTCCTTACTCTAGATTGTTAACAATCTGTAAACAGTCCCTGGGAAACACTAAATGAGGGAATTTGGATTTACATTTACTTGCAAAGACCTTTTTCAAAGTGAATGATCACCCTTAACAGAGCTGAGAATTATTGAATATATTGTGCTTATAAATCAGATTTCTAAAGTGGGGCACAACCTCAGAATTATTTTACTGAACAGAAAGAATTCATTACAAAGCCAACTTGCACGGCTGACAAGAAAGCCCCTCACCTCAACCCTTGGTGAGCTTCTGTACACGAGTGGTAAAGCTTCCAAAAACAGAAGAGGACAAATGCGGGAAGATAGAAGGGGAGAAATGGGCTGATTACCTTCACCAGAGTCCTAAAAACTCACACCCACAGGATGCCTTTGTTTCTTCTGATAAGTAATCCTTTATGAAATCTTATGTACACAAATCCTTTCTGTGTGCGCTCAAGAAAAATAAATGACTACATTTTCACATGTAGGCACAAACAAGCTGAGGTCTCTTTGATTCTCTAAGCCTCTTAGTAATTCTGAAAAATCTTTAGGCGCAGAGTTCAGCCTCTTATTCTGTAAGGCCAAGTATTAATTTTAACACTTTTGGTAAAAGCACAAAGGCCATTAAATACACTCGCGTGTGCCAGAACTCCATGAGGTATAATTAAATTTTAACCAGAACAATAAACTGCATGAATTCAAGGGAAATATTATCTTCTTAACATTTACCCTTTCAAAGAAATCTTTTATCTAAATGATGATTACCTCTGATTTAGGGTCTTTGCAGGCATTTACTGCTAGGTGTAAGAATGTCTTCCAGTCAATCCTGGAGAATAGTATATAAGAACCTAGGTGGGAGGAAAGGAGGGAGGTAGAGGAGTAGCCTAATTCCCCTCTTCTTGGAAGACATCAGGGCCCAAAATATGATGGAGCATTTGAGACCATAAAAACAAAACCATGGAGTATCTATGAAAAACTACATGTAATAATAGTTTGAAACTTAAGAGAAACCAGATCAAAGTGAATAATTAGGGGGAAAATGTTGGTGGTCTTAATTAGTGATTTCCACAGTTCCTCTATTTGGAAGTGGGATAGGATGGAGAAGAGGACAATTGGACAAGGTTTTGGGCCCCCAAAACTCTGGCTTCAGTGAGAACGCTCCTTGTAAAAATTTGATTTCTATATCTGGCTTCCATGTAGGAAGCCATGTATTTAATAAGATAAAGAAATTTTGCAAGCCCCTTAGCTAAATGCCCACCCTCCACAGAATTTATAAGGAAGAGAGCAGGGTTTCACTTACAGTGTAGAGGATAGATTTGTACTTAGGGACATAGGTAATAGAACCAGTAGATGCTATTCCTATCTCTAATTATTTGTGTTGAAGTCTAATTTATTTTTAAGAGATGGCACCGAAGTTGTGTAACATGACTGAGAGTAAACAATAAGCCTGCCAGGAAATTACCTTAAGTCCCAGAAGAACGCTGATGCACTCTGGCAGAGTCCAAGTGGAGTCATATGAACTTATCTGTCAACACCCCTCCATTTATTGTGGAGAAAAAGAATTCTCCTCCTTCCTCCTTCCTTTCCAACAACCTCTTCTTCCTAGTTCTTCTCAAAAAAGACTCCAGACTATAGCCATGCTAAACTGATACTACCGCCATCATGAACTTGAAAAACATGTACCAGGTACAGTACCTGTACAGCAAAAACAAAGATAAAAAAGACAGACTGCTGCCCTTGAGGAGCTGAGGTCTAGCAGGAGAGACAGGTACATGAACTGCAGTACAGAAAGACAAAGAGAGGCAAATACTATAAAGACAAGGGATGAAGGTTCAGTGGCAACACAGACAGCTAGGCAGACCTGCTGGCTACTGAAGACAACAAATAAGTCAATTAAGTGTATCCTGGGGAGTCAGGAAAAGCTTGACTCACTGCCTCTGCCTTAAGTCCGGACCCTCATCATTTCTTATCTAGACCATTCTAATAGCCTCCTAATGGGTCTCCCTGCCTCCAAGCTTACTTTATCTACTCTAGCCCATTCTCTACAGTACCTGCTTAAAATCCTTCAGTGACACCCAGCCAGCTGCAGAAGCCAACACTGCTTACCATGACTTACAGTGTTCTTCATGATCTAAGTCCTACTCATCTCACTGACTTCTTTTCTCCTAAACCCAAGGTCACAGAGAAGTTCTTAGAGGTCCCCAAAGGCTCTGTGATCTCAAATACACAAATATATCTGGGCCTTTGTACAAGGTGTTTCTTCTGTCCAGAACATCTTCTTTGTCTCAATCTGGCTAAATCCCATTCATTCCTGGAGACTCAGTTCCCCCAGAAAGTTTTTCTGGACAGTCCTTAGGTTGGGTTAGCATCCCATCCCCAGTGTTCCCAGAACACCTTTAACTAAGCTCTATCAGAGCATTTATCACACTGCTTGCATTGGTCACTGTGCTTTGATCTGTATAACTCCCCAAACTCAGACTGGGAATTCTTTAAGGGCAGGAAGTTCCTTATCTTTGTATCACCAAAGGTTACCGCAGCACCTGGTGCACAATGGGGACTCAATGAATGCTTTGAGTTCAATACAATATTGACCTAGAAGCCCCTGATACAGGAGGGAAAATCAGTAAGAGTGAAAGGAAAAAATGTTAAATCTTTTTCTGTCACTTCTGGCTGGAGAACCAAAATCAAGTCACTTAATTGCTCTGAAACTCAGGATTCTCAACACTGATGACTAAGAGGGCACATGGGGTCATGGGAAGTATAAAACCCTTGGAAACAATCATTCCTACAGTTGAATCTTTTTTTTTTTTTCCTTTTTTTTTTTTAATTGATGTTTTAATAGTTTTTTTTTTTTTAATTTTTATTTATTTATTTTTTCCCCCAAAGCCCCAGTAGATAGTTGTATGTAATAGCTGCACATCCTTCTAGTTGCTGCATGTGGGACGCGGCCTCAGCATGGCCAGCAAAGCAGTGTGTCGGTGCATGCCCGGGATGCGAACCTGGGCCGCCAGCAGCAGAGCGCACGCACTTAACCGCTAAGCCACGGGGCCGGCCCCTTAATAGTTTTTAACATTGTGAAATTTTGGGTTGTACATTTTTGTTTGTCCATCACCATATATATGACTCCCTTCACCCCTTGTGCCCACCCCCCACCCCCATTGCCCCTGGTAACCACAATACAGTTTTCTCTGTTCATGTGTTGGTTTATATTCCACATATGAGTGAGATCATAGAGTGCTTGTCTTTCTCCTTCTGGCTTACTTCACTTAACATAATACCCTCCAGGCCCATCCATGTTGTTGCAAATGGGATGATTTTGTCTTTTTTTATGGCTGAGTAGTATTCCATTGTATATATATACCACATTTTCTTGATCCAATCGTCAGTCAAGGGACATTTAGGTTGCTTCCACTTCTTGGCTGTAGTGAATAATGCTGCAATGAACATAGGGGTGCATAAGCCTCTTTGGATTGTTGATTTCAGTTTCATTGGATAGATTCCCAGTAGTGAGATGGCTGCGTCATAGGCATCTCTATTTTTAATTCTTTGAGGAATCTCCATCCCGTTTTCCATAGAGGCTGCACCAGCTGTGTATGAGGGTTCCTGTTTCTCCACATCCTCTCCAACATTTGTTGTTTTTTGTCTTGGTAATTATAGCCATTCTAACGGGCGTGAGGTGATATCTTAGTGTTGTTTTGATTTGCATTTCCCTGATGATTAGTGATGTTGAACATCTTTTCATGTGCCTATTGGCCATCTGTATATCTTCTTTGGCGAAGCGTCTGTTCATTTCCTCTGCCCATTTTTTGATCAGGTTGTTTGTTTTTTTGTTGTTCAGTTGTGTGAGTTCTTTATATATTATGGAGATCAACCCCTCATCAGATGTATGTTTTGCAAATATTCTCTCCCAGCTGTTGGGTTGTCTGTTCATCTTGATTCTGGTTTTGTTTGTCTTATAGAAGCTCTTTAATCTGATAAAGTCCCACTTGTTTATTTTTTCTTTAGTTTCCCTAGTCTGGGTAGGCACGTCATCCGAAAAGTGAATCTTTTGCCTTAGTACTTACTGGTTGTGTGATCTGGGGAAAGTCACTTAGCCCCTCGATGCCTCAGTTTCCACATCTGAAAATGGGGATAATAATAGTACGTATCTGATAGAGTTATTGAGAGGATTAAATGAGCCTGGAAAGCATTTAGAACAATGTCTGTCACAAATGTCAGCAATTAATAAACGCCAAAGACTGTTATTGTTGTTATTACTTTGTGAAAATGCTTTGTAAAGAGCTAAATGAAAGTTTATTACCTTAAAAATAAAATAGCATTTTCATGAAGTCTTTTCAAGTGTACAGTAAGGAAAATCCCCTGAGAGCTATAGGACAGAATAACTTTATATCAAATTAGACTCCAGTTTTAAAGTGATATTCTATTCAATTTCATTTAGAAATATTCTGTGCATCCTTCATTTTTTTTTATTTTTTATTTTTTTTGTGTGAGGAAGATCAGCCCTGAGCTAACATCTGCCAATCCTCCTCTTTTGCTGAGGAAGACTGGCCCTGGGCTAACATCTGGCAGATCTTCCTCCACTTTATATGGGACGCCGCCACAGCATGGCCCAACACGCAGTTCGTCGGTGCGCACCCGGGATCCGAACCCGGGACACCAGCAGCGGAGCATGCGCACTCAACCACTACGCCATGGGGCCGGCCCCCACTGTGCATCCTTTAAAACTCAGAAGATAGACATTAAAAAAAAAAAATTGTATTCATAGTGGGAGGAATTGTTTTAGCACTCTTAGACTGGATTCTCTCTGCTCTGGTACAAATGAAGAATCTCTTGACTGTCTGTCTAAAGTGGGATCTATCTGGAATAAGAGAAGGGCCCCAGCACCCACGAGCAAGCTAACCAGGGCTGAAAGAATAAGAAGTATGCATGTGTGTGTGTGCACACGCGTGTGCGTGCGTGCGTGCTGATGTTTTTGGAAAGATTTCTCCAGGAAATATCTGATCACATATTTATTTTTCTCAGTCTGTGACCACATGGATCACAGAATAGATGTCTCCCATCCATAGCATTAACCGCATGAGAGCATTTCTCTTTCAGTAAAGGCAATGTACACACCTTGGATAATGGCTCTGGAGCTGTTTTTCTTTCAAAAAAGCAGCCTATATCTGAGAAAACAAAAACACAGCAGCCATCCTCCTGAGTGTTTCCAGTCTTGAGAGGGTTAAAGGAAAGGCCAGGAAAAAAAATATGTATTATGAGGGAAAAGAAAGAAAAAGATAAGAAAAAGAAAAAAACCATGAAAACCAGAACTGACTGGACCATGAGAACCAGAACTGACCGGGGCTGTTTCTCAGGGTTATTGCATACAGGCCTGGGGCAAGGCAGGAGGGGCACTTAGGAGTGACGAGGCTCTCCACTGCATCCCACCAGGAAAGGATCAAATGAAATCACTCCATCACACCAGGTGGGCCTGGGATGAGACATTTGCAAGAACTTGCTTCTAGCATTTTGCAAAGCAGAATTGCAAAAGTGAGTTTGGAGTCTTCTCTAGAGATATTGAAGAGAAAGTTAAAGTCTGTTTTCAAGGGATGGTCTAAAGGCAAGGAGGCAGTGTGGGTTAGTATACAAAGTTTTCTGTGGAGGTATCATTTCCAACACAAAAGGCCCTCAGGTCTCCTAGGCTACAGCTGCCTCCTTGCTACTGTTTAAATAACAAAACTCAAACAAGTCACAAGATCACCAAAACCATCAGGAGGAATGATGCCATGGTTTACACCACTGGTAAGCACACTTCTAATGAGGTCAGACTTGTGGTTTTGAATCTTACGTTGGCCTGTTACCTTTCTTTCCATAAATGGACACCAGCCCAGCTGTCCTGCAAATGTGGGCCAGTAACCAGAAAGGTGACCAGGCAAAACAGCATTAGCATCTGCAAAAATTTGTCCCTGCTACTTAAAAGACAATTCAAAACCTGAACCCCCAAAATGGTCAGTCATTAATGGGATCATACATGGAGCTGTTTCCTGTTAAATACCATTTAAGTATTTAAGAGATTCATCAGCTTATGTCTCACCCTCCTCCCCACTACTCTCATCTCAGTTAGTTAAATGGATTGATACCTATCCTCTTCTAAAAGGAAGCCATGGCAGTTCAAAATCAACAGACCAGCCTCCAAGGCCCGCTGTAAGACCCAGTAACTAGAAGCTCTCAGCTAGTTCCTTCCAGCTGTAGGCTTCTGGCATCCTCTGCATTGTGAAGAGAGCCATCAGAGAATGGGAAATTTATTTTACTCCCTGCATAGGAAAGGCTGAATTTTAGAATATGAGTCAGGCTGGGAAAAATAATAATTAATCATGAGATGGTAACTTTTACTCCCCTATAAAGCTAGATTAAATGTAGATGCTCTTAAGACCACTTAAGAAGTGTACATGTTTCTTTCCACCACCCAGTATGACAACTTAACCAAGCTTCTTGGACATGGGGAAAAGGTAACAGGGCCATGAGGATCCAGAATCCTGAATCTAGGTTGGAATAATAGCTACTAACACGTTATACCTCCAGGCTTCTACAGTCTCTTCTCCTATTTTAATATAGGAGAAACTGTCCACTAATCGGCTTTTTCCCATGTATATATCAAAAGGCTATCTTTTTTTCTAAGAACCAATGAATCTACGAGTGCAAGTGACCCTAGTGGATTGTAAGTACTACTGGAATATAAGCACTATGGCAGGGGTGGGGGGAGGGGGAGGTGCAGGGACAGGGACTTGATGTCTTCAAATCCCATGCACACTCTGGTGGGGATTAAGAAATATTTGTGAGATGACAGGATGTGAGAGAATCCTGAAAACTTCTGAAAAATGGGCTTTAAATTGGATACAACATGAGCTCTTTCTTTAACAAAGTCCTCCAAAGAAATACTCTGTTGAGTTGATTACCCTACTGCAGGCTGGCTATGGACATCGACCCAACATGCGCCTACCCAGTAAATCCAACATACTTGCAAATTTGGCTTTGTCCCCATCACCCCTGGATTTCCCATTTGCTCCGCTAGCCAAAAAGAGCACAAGGGCACAAGACTACACTGCTTTCTCCCCTGCCATGACCAGGGAAGCTCACCTACAGAACATGTAAGGTCTTAATTATCTTGATAAGACACTAAATTATTCCTTGGAAACAATAATAGTCTACAACACTGCACCTTAATAAAACCCAAAATATAAAAAGTGGTATCTAAAAAAATTGAACTCTTCATTTACAAACATGAAGAGGATGTTTCTAGGTTGGCAGATGAACAAGGAACACAGATGTTGAGGATTGAGCTAACAAATGGACATGATGAAAAATACCTATTATATACTAGCCAAAGGTACAATGCTTTAATGAGGTGACGATCCAGGGATGGTGGGGGAATTCAAATTCACCTAACATTTACTGAGTGGCTACTAGATGTTGGGCACAGGGCTAGTTTCTTTAATCATGACATTTTATGATTCATACCACCCGCATGTGGTGTTACTATTTTCAGATTTCAGGTGACAAAACAGCCAGAGTTTAAGTAAAATAGGCTGAAAAACCCCTCAGTGATGATGAGGTTGACAACCATGATAGACTACAAGAACTCTAAGGACCTGATGTTTCCCAGCTGGGGATGGGTGCCCCACCATCCACATTCCCTCATTCAATTCATGTATTAACAGGCCAATAAAGCCAGAGTTAAAGAGAAAGTAGTTTTTCCTCTAAAAATGCCACAAGTGAAACAAATAAGGAATGTGCCTGTAAAATATTCAAAATCATCAATATGGACTCATCACCAAACCTGCAGAAGGTAGGGAGAGCTCTCTTAGAAGATGTAAGGAAAAGGGATGACATTACAGTTCATCAACTGTCTGGTGCATAGCTCTGCTTCTTCTCAGGCCGAATTAATGTGCTTTCAAGAAATACAGAAGCGGCATTTCTAGACCACTAAACCCTGACAGACCATTAATGGTGCTAACAATGCTCCATGCTCCATGATGCTGAGCAATCACCTTCAAGAAATGGACCCCCTGGAGCATCCTGTTGTATAATTTATTAGGAAAGCAACCACTAATATGCTTACCTCTATAGAAGGTGGAAGAACCAAGCTGACCATTTGACAAATGTTTATGCCCCACCATTCTTGCTGAATGCTAATCTTTCTATTCTGTAACTCTACTTGGGTATGTGTTATCAGCTGGTCTTTGGGTTGGAATTCTTTTGTCTCTGAAATCAAATCTCCCAGCACATGACATAATGGGGATGAACTGCTGTTAAGTGGACGTTACTTGACCCATATGTGTGCTTATATCTTGGCCCACACTAAGGAGGCCTTGGGAGACCAAGCTAATTGACAATAACCAAACATCAGATAGTCTTTACCAGAGAGTCACAGGATCACATTCATTTAATGTATGTTTGTGTCTGAGTACAGCACTAATATTCACATTTACTGTCAGGGATGGAGGGCAACTGGTTACTATTTGTAATCCCATTTTGCTTTAGGAGCACATTTACCATGGTCTCACCTATTTCATCTCCTTTGTAAGCATAGACATGCTAACTCTACCTCACATAATAGCCCTGCTTCAGAAACAGTCAGCTGCCTTGTCCACGTGAACAGCAACTGACTATGAGCGAGTAAGAAATAAGGGTTTGGTAGTTCAATAAGGCTTACTGTCAGTATACCAACTAGAAAATTATTTTCCCAACAGGTGATAATTTAGCAGAGACCACAAAGGACTTCTGTTGAACTCATTTTTATCAGTCCCCTTCAGAAGCATCCGATGACTCTGGGGATTTCTAACAAGCCAAGTTGCAACTCCCTTTTTGCTCCAGCTGGCTTTTTGTTAAAAACAACCTGCTGGGGCAAGGGAAAAAACATTTTGATGATCATATAAGATAATGTATGTGAAAGTTCCTAACACCGTGCCTGGCATAAAATTGGCATTGAAATATGCTTCCACTCATCTCCCATCTCTCACCTTGCATGTAGATTTTTCTTTTATGTATTTTGCTAATACAGTAAAATGGATGGGAATGGGAAGACTTGTAAAGCATTTGTGTGGGCTAGCAAATTTAGGCATTTGTTATACATGGCAAACAAGTTTAGAAGCCACTGGAGTTACCATCACGGATTTTCCAAACGATGTCCCTACCTGTTTGATTCAATTCAACAAACATTTACAAGCACTTACGATATGCCAGAACTGTGCTGGGGATATAAGGATGAAAAAACATAAACCCTACCCCCACGTGCTCACAAAACCACAGGGAAGCAGCTTCTAGATGCACATTTGGCGGGATACAGGGAAGAAAAATTAGTGAATGCCTAATCTCCAGGACAAGAGTTTAATTAATATAATCAAAGCATAATGAGACTAATTGTAGCATGACAATATTGCCAATTAACCCACAAATGTCCAGTTTTCCCACAAATTTAAAATTATAGCCTTTTCCACTGTTGAAGGAAGGCAAAGGCAATGTCAACGAGAAAGGCAAGTTCTTTCCATATTTTTATGGGAAAGTCAAAAGATATCCTTGCCCTTCAAAATCTCCATATGAGACAAGTACTAGATTTCAAGCAAGGTGACAAAATCTCATCATTTATGTGCAGTGTAACACCAAATCCAAAAGCTAAAATGGCCTGTTGCTCATGTCAGGGCCAAAGAGCAAACGTGGGCAAAGCAAAGAAGCACAATGAATGCCTCTATGAATTAGGGTCAAGCTACTCCCTCTACAAATCAGAATCACTGGTCAGAAATGAAGTTTCATTATAATCATTAGCGCCTATCAGGAAATTATAACATACTTAAATTTAAATTTTATCTTCTAACACCTCCCAGAGGGACCTAAATTAGGTCAAGTTTTCATGCAATAGTTCCTGTAACACATGGACCTATCACTCCTTTTTGTTTTCTGGAATATTTTTAGCATCTCTCTGGTGATCAAGATGACCAGGAACAAAGCTAGACAGAACGTAGCCAGTGCCCAGGCTTGGCACTAATGACTATAATGAAACTTGACTGGATGAAGAGTGGAAGACCAAATGACAGGCTGGGCCAGATCCTGGAAGGCAATTGTTCTTTAAGATGAACAACAGTTATAATCACTGGTTAATCTCAACCTGAAGTACATTAAAAGTTGATAATGTCCACTTATTTAGAGGTATAGCTTTTTGGAAGGCACACAGGTATAGGTTCTCGGAAGGCAGAGGCCACATCCTATGAATCTTAATACCTTCGACTCAGGCTTAGCAAGGTACCTTATAGATAGCAGGCATTCAATAAATGTTTGTTGAATTACATTACTCACACATGATTTCTCTTGCCTATCATTTTATACCTTAGAATATGATTTGACATAGAGAATTTGGGGCATGAATGATATAAATCTTCCAAGGCTTGTGTCTCTCCCATTGGCTGGTTGGTCATATGGCTGCTTTCTCCTGACCTTTGTCTTAATCAATTCAGTTCAATACAGTAAGTATTCAAGTTGAGTTCTGTCAAGACTCAATAAATAGTCCATACTAGTGCAAGAGTGATCATTAGTGCAAGAGTGATCTCCAGGCATCCCACTGTATTAGTCAGCTCAGGCTGCCAAAACAAATACCAAAGACTGGGTGGCTTAAACAACAGAAGTTTATTTTCTCACAGTTCTGCAGGTTGGAAAGTCCAAGATCAAGGTCCAGCAAGGTTCAGTTTCTGCTGAGGGCTCGCTTCCTGGCTTGCAGATGGCCACCTTCTTGCTGTGTGCTCACAAGGCCTTTCCTCAGTGTGTGCACATGGAGAGAAAGAATGATCTCTTGTCCTCTTTTTATAAGGCCACCAATTCTATCAGATTAGGATCCCATCCTTATGACCTCATCTAACTGTAATTACCTCCTAAAAGTCCTATCTACCAATACAGTCATATTGGGGGTTAGGGTTCCAGCACATGAATTTCAGGAGTACACAATTCAGTCCATAGCATTCCACCTCTGGCCCCCCAAAATTCATATCCTTCTTGCATGCAAAACACATTAATTCCATCTCAATAGCCCCAAAAGTCTTAACTCATTCCAGCATCAACTCTAAAGTCTAAAGTCCAAAGTCTTGTCAAAATATCATCTAAATCAGATATGAGTGAGACTTGAGGTATGATTCATCCTGAGGAAAAATTTCTCTCCAGCTGTGAACTTGTGAAACTAGCCAAGTTATGCGCTTCCCAAACACAATGATGGGACAGGCATAGGATAGACACTCCCATTCCAAAAGGGAGAAATCAGAAAGAAGAGAAAAGTGATGAGTCCTAAGCAAGTCCAAAACCTAGCAAGGCAAATACCATTAGCTTTTAGGGCCCAAGATACTCTGCCCTTCAGGCCTGCTTGGGTGGCAGGCACTATCACCCCCACAGCTCTAGACAGGGGTCCTGTCCCTGAGATTCTGCAAAGCCAGGGTCCTGACCCCAAGCTTCTGGAAGGCCCTGCTCCCATGGTTCCGCAACGTGGTCCCACCCCCAAAGCTTTAGGCAAAGCCTGTCTGGCCTGGGGAAACAGTTGGTGGCCCTAATGATGTCTGATTGCCTTCAAGGTCATTTCCCTTCTTGAAGAACAGCACGCATTCACAGCCGAATAGCTCTGTCATCCTGTCTTTTCAAATCCAAGAAGTGCAATAGCCTTCATTTTGCTCCATCTCTGTCCCCTTTGGTTCAAACTGGCAGTGTTTCTGCTTGTATAATCCCATAATCTCTTTATTGAGTGATAGTCTAGTCACACCCTTGATGTTCTCTTCAGAAGATGCTTTCTTATTTTTTACAAGATAAGCTGAGAATTTTCCTCTTCAAGTTATAGTTCCTTTTTGCTAAATAATTCCTTCTTCAATTCATCTTTCTCCTTTTGCATTTTACTGTAAGTAGTCAGGAGGAACAAAACACTTCTTCAACACTTTGCTTAGAAACCTCCTCAGCTAACTATCCAATTTCATTGCTTGCAAGTTCTACCTTCCACAAAACACTAGAACACAGTTCAGTCAAGTTTTTGCCATTTTACGACAAGGAGTGCCTTTCCCCTCCAGTTTCTAATAACTTGTTCCTCATTTCCATCTGAGACCTCACCAGAATTGTCCTTAATGTCCATACTTCTAGCATGCACCTCAAAACTCTTCCAGCCTCTACCCATTATCTGGTTCCAAAGCTAATTCCACATTTTTAGACATTCGTTACACCCCACTTCTCAGTACCGAAATCTGTATTGGTCAGGGTTCTCAAGAGAAACAGAACCAATAGGATGTATATATATTCAGACAAAGAGATTTATTATAAGGAATTGGCTCACACGATTACTGAGGCTAAGAAGTCCCATGATCTGCAGTCAGCAAGCTGGAGACCCAGGAGAGCCAACATACAGTTCCAGTCTGAGTCCAAAGGCCTGAGAACCAGGAGAACTGATGGTGTAATGTCCAGTCCGAAAGCTGGCAGGCTAGAGACCCAAGAAGAGCTGATTTTCTGTTCTAGTCCAAAGGCAGGAAAAGACCAATGTCCTGGCACAAGTGGTCAACTATTCAGGCCTTCAACTGATTGGAGGGCCACCCACAGGGGGAGGGCAACCTGCTTTACTCAGTCTACTGATTCAAACATTAATTTCATCCAAAAACAGCCCCAAAGACACAGCCAGAATGATGTTTGATCAAATATCTAGGCACCCAGTGGCCCAGTCAAGGTGATGCATAAAATTAACCATCATACCCACTTCCATGAATTCTCTTATAAAACTGACATTCTTGGCCTTCTATAATAAGCCCCATAGCTAGAGTTGTTTTTCCAGTGGTGGAAATTAATTTGCATTGAGCAGTTGGGACCATCTTTTCTGCCCCACCTTGTGAATAACAGCCTACATCTGTGAGATGGATGGCCGGGGTACAGTCAGTAGCCATGTGGCATTTTTCTTTAAGAAAAGTTAACTAGGTCCTTATGAGGCCCAAGCATGAAATTTTGGCTTCATAATAGCATACTACATTCTTACCAACTGGGCTCCCTAGTCAATATTTTTTTCTACTCTATGATTCTTCTCAGATAAAATACTGATTTCTTAACTGCACGTGCAGAGCACAGTGCTAGGTGTTATAGAAGTTACAAAGATAAACAGCTAAGAGTCTCAAACCTTAAAGGACTTAGAGTTTAGCAAGGGAGAGAAATGCACACAAGTAATTATAATTCAAGGCAGAGTGAAATAGCTCTAAGAGAAAAAAAATGTTAAAGTAGCATGTTAAAAGGCAATGCAAGATTACTTCCAGATGGGAGGACACCAACTGCTTCTTTAAAGATGTGGATATTGGAACCTGGTCTTATAAATATACATACGCGCATGTGTGTGTATTGTGTATGTGTGTATGATGTGCACATATTAAAATATACATATACTTATACAGAATCCTATAAACATTCTACTACATGGATACAATTCAGATAGAATTAAAGATAATAGGGCATCTACCAAAAGGTCAACATCTCCATTTAGGTGAAGAATTTCTATGAAGAGTCATTCAGATCACCATTGCCTCCGTGGAGGATTTGAGCTAGACCAGAGTTTGTCCAACCACAATTTTAAGCCATGAGCCCTTTGATCAAGCAACCTTATAGATAGAAGTTCAATATGTAAAACAAATAAAAATGGGCCGCTTAGATGGGAGGGGAAGAGAACTCCATCTGCTGTGCTCCTTCCTCCCACTTGCTCAAGACCCTGGGCTCTACAGAGCCCAGAGTGGAAACCCCTTGAGATGATCACCAAGTCCCTTTCTGCTGTCACTGTCTGTGCTTCAAGTCTCATTCTCTATGGAGCACCTGGTATTCCACAGCACTGCATGGTCTAGAAGGAACAACATGTTGTATGAGACTTGGAGTCCTCCCTGGGAGCATTCCCTGTAGTTGGGGAAGGAAGCCGAACACATATGAGAAGAAAGAAAGCAAAGATTTGTTTAAGTGCCCGTCCCCGGAAGAAAGCTTTCAGAAAACGAAGAGAAGTCAAGGAAGCGGTCACAGAACATGAGTTAGGAAAGATACTGATCAGCAGCAAGAGGGTAAAGCAAGTAATTTGTTTTTATCTAAAAGCATTTGGATCAGTGCTGAATGCAGAATCCAGAGATGAACTGCTGAATCCAAGGTGGGCTCCAGAGACAGGCAGGCATATCACGCCTCCTACAGCTCTGCTAGCTTGGCCTTGACAAAGCAGGGACTCCTGAGGGACTTTGGGGCACCAGCTCAGGCCTGACACAGCAGCCCCAACAGCAAGCCAAGAGGCAGAACAATGCCACTGTAATATCAGTGATTTGCCATAAGTCAAAACCACAATAACAGCCTTTCATGGGAGGAAAGGGAAAATGGGCTTGGCTTGTCAGCATCCAGGGTAAGATCAAAAGCCCACTTTCTAGAGCTTGTTCCAGATGTCTCTTCCATCTCTTTAGAGCCTACTGGCCTCCAATAGCCACGTTCAGCATCTTTCCTGTCATGCACAAAGAGGTCATTTCAGACCCAGGAAGAGAGAGCCAGCTCTCTGCTTTCTAACACCTGCCAAATGGACCTTCTTGCTCACCCAAAGGGCTGTTCAAAATCAGCCTTCCGGGCCCTCGTATTCCCCTAAGACAAAGCCACGTGCTGTCTGCTGTGGGACACAGAGAATGGAGTCAACCCAGCCCTCTCTCTGGTCACAGCACTGCCAGTCTTCGGATAGTTGTGACTCTTGAGCCCAAGGAGCTCCCAGTGCTGTATCCTCCCTCAAAATGTTCTCAGTCTGATGTGTCCAGGTACCTCGTTTGGTACTCTCCCTAATCCTGAGCTAAGACATAACTAAAAGAATCTGTTTCTGTCAGCCCAACAATAAGGCAAGAAAGCCATGTTCACTAAATAAAAGTCACACAGCACTGTCAAGTGAGGCGAGCCTTGGATTTCAGTCAGGAACTAGAGGCCTAGCTCTGCCGCTCATTAAGTGGGTGACTTTGACAAGTCACATTACCTCTCTGACCTTCAGGTGCATCACCTGGGGCTTATGATACCTATGCTAAAATCAATAAATATTTACTGAGCACCTGCCTACTATGTGCCAGGAATCAGGCTAAATGCCAAGGACATTCTGGTGAGTGAATCAGACTTGGCCTTTGTCCTCACACAGCTTAAAGACTAGTGGGGGAGAAAGAAACTAAATCAGCAAACAAACAAATACACAATAACAAATTAGAAGTGTTCAGAAGGATAAAAACAATGCACTTAGAAGGGAAGCAAAATGGAGTGGGGGTGGGCTTTCTTCCAGCTGGGGAGTAAAGAAAGCATCTCTCAGGGGAGGCCTGTATAAGGGATGAGGAAAAGCCCGTTAAGGAAACAGTGGAGAAGGGGGATTCCAGGCCAAAGGAACATCATGGGCAAAGGCCCAGAGGGAAGGAAGGGCTTGGCATGTTCAAGAACTCAAAAAACCTCAGGTGTTTGGAGCTAAGAGCTTGGGAATCAAGAGGAAATTGTGAGACAGAAGGCTGGCCACATGAGGTAACTCTTGGAAAGCTCCAGCATTGCACTGAGCACAGAGTAGGCCCTCAATTAATATGACCTCCATATGAATGGCTTATTTGGCCAGTAGAGTAAATTTTAATTTGTAATCTAAGTGATTTCTAAGAATCCTTCTATTTCAATGATTCTAGTCCACAAATTGCTGAGGAAAAAAATCTAAAAGAATCCTTTGTTCTTTGTAAACCACAAAATTCACAGATCCCTTGTGGAATAGGAATTCTACGCTTAGAGCCACTATCCCATCTACCCAAGATAAGGACGCACTGTTTAAATGCTGTTTAGGCAAACATGCTTGGCCCAAGAGAACCAATAAATGCTTCTACCACTACAAACATTCCGCAAGGTTAAAGTCATTTCATGGTTCCCTTCCTTTCATGAACAAAGACTAGCCTCGCACAACAAGAAAACACAGTAGAATTTCTTAGGTATCCCATTAAAAAGACCCATACAGTCAAAGGCAGTTTAGAACATTCTAGGCACAACTATGCCATTTGTTTACGCTCAAAAGAATTAGGTTTCACAACCACTCTTATCTGAGCGACATGTCCTCTTTTGTGACTCATGTCTTCTATTCTTTCTCTAGTTCCAACATTTCCATCCAGTGGTGGCTCTTCTGGTTGGAATCAAGCATGACTATAGGGCCACTGAAAAAGCCAGATTAAACACCACTAAAATGTTCATTTTGCCAAGGTCACATCTGTCAATTGAGAATGAGAGAGAAAGGCATTTGGAGTGAGACAGAGCTAGATCCAACCCAGCTCTGCCACTTACTGGCCACATGGACTTTTGTTCCTTTTTGAGTCTCAGTTTCCTTTTCTGTCAAACAGAGATAACACCTAGCTGGCAGGGCCTTTGTGGCTTAACAGCAATCACATCTAAAGGTCCAACCTCAGTGTATGGAACACAATAGGCACAAAATAACAAAAAGCCAGGTTTGGAAGGGAGCCCAAGTTTGAGATGTAGCAAAGCCCTTGCTGGCAGGACTGCTCCCCAGAGGCCTGGCCACGGAGACAGATGAATAGAGAGAGCTAGGCCTCACCATGATTGACCAACTCTGTCAAGCTCACCAGTGTCAGAAACCCTCCCATGGACCTCAAATCCCCCAGAGGACTCTGTCCTAGAAGAGAGCAAGATAACCAAGGGCTCCTGGGTGGGCAAGGACACTGTCACTCCTCTCCAGGGACAAGGGCACCCCACAGAGCCCAGACTCAGCCTGAGGGGGTAGATCTAACTGGAGAAGTATTTACCTTTAAGAGACTAAAAATACAACTGCCTTAGCCCTGTTTCACAGAAACACAATTCTGGGGAGATTTCCCAGGTCTTGCTACCACCCTGGCTCATATCTTTTTTGCCAAATGGATCCATTCTTTGTTTTTCCTGTCTTTCTGATCAATGCCCTTGTCTAAATTCTACCTATAGACCCAAACATTCTTGGTTAAAGTCAGCTCAATTCTCTTCTGCCTCTTGTGAATTCTTTGTCTAGCGTTTCAATTCTTCTTCTAGGAGACTGATGAGGCTAAATCAGGTAACATTTTACTATCCCTAGCAATAAAAGGGTTTATGTAGTTAAAAAATGAGACTTAAGTCTTATCTATTGGTACAATGTGTTTGATATCCTTGATAAGTCTTAGCACATAGATAAAATAACCAAGGATCAAAAATCATGTTATTCCAGAAACATGCTGCCTCTCATTTATATGATTCTATGTTAAGTAGAAAAAATTCAGCAAATGATCAATTATCAGAAGAAAGAAGCCTTGATATTTGGAATCCACACATTAACTTAAAATCCACAAACCTTATTTCATACAATACAATAATGGATTCTCCTCCCAATCTCAATTTATTATCAAGTCATGATGAGAACGTTTTTACCTCATTTCACAGAATAACAAAAATAGAAGGAGGAGCCCTTCAATTTACAAATGAGGGACTCAAGGCTCAGAGAACGACTTGCCTCAGGTAATTCATCTAGTCCGAAAGGAGGGAGGAATGGTCAGTGCCGGATTCCAGTATGGTCAAAAACAATGACAAGAAAAGGGACCTGGACAATCCACAACCATTGCAGAATGAGAAGGAATGGAGCAGAGCTTATGTGTGGGAGGCCCGGAGACCAGGCTGGCAACCGGTGGCTGTCCACCAGTCATATCCAGTGACCACCACGTGCATCATCCACCTGAGGCCAGCCCATCAAGGTGCAAGTTGCACCTCATATCAGCCTACACACATATGGGTACAGGAAATCAGGCAACTGTTCTTAGCCCTGGTCTTAGTATCATGACAACCCTAGGAGAGGAAGTTGTAACTCAGACAACAGATTTTTAGCTGATGCTAAAAATGCCTGGCACTCACCCCAGAGCCTATCCTTTGTAATTTCTTTCTCTTGAAAAGGCTGCACTCCTTATTCATTTTGACCTGACTGTACCTGGGTACAAATGTCTAGTGATGAAAGAGAAGGAGGGTAAGGGTACCAATGTGGGGAAGTTCTGGAAGTCTCCTCTCAAGATCACCAGCTACAGCTTTATCCACCTCCAAACTAGTCCACAGCCCAGGCCAGTGACATCACCAGCCATGGGCAAAGGCACCCATTGAGAGCCAGAGGAAAGGACCACAGTAAGGAGGGGTAGAAACTGCAGCAAGGTGACCAAGACTTCAACTCTCTCACACAATGTTTTAAACAAAGATTTTAAAAGAAAAGAGACATGAACACACACTTGCTCAAACTTCTCATTATCTACTGTGAGTTTCTAAGCTGAGTTGATTTCCCGCCCCCGCCAAAATAATACCTCCCCTGTGGTGGCCAATGGCTCCACCAAAGGTGTAAGCAATGTGGCCATGGCTAAAGGCAGCACGTGGGGAAAAGAAGAAGTCCAGGCTCTAGATGTCTGTAGAATTTAAGGACATGACCTTGACCATATTCTGTCTTTTTAGGCTGGGAACTAAACATAAGACATAGAGCAGTAAAGGTATCAAGAATATTGTTTAGCCAGAGAGCTTGAAGCTGCTCCATTAGCACCATGGAGAGCAAGCCCAGTCTCAGTAAGCCTCATGGGATACTCACGGTCCCCTGCCCTTCCCACCTACCTACTGTTTTTCTGTAACAGAGCCTCATGACTCAGCGGGGAGTGCTGGTGATGCTTTCACACACGATCTAGGGGACTCAGCTCTGCTGTAATCCACTTTTCCCCTTAGTACTTTCTCCTTCAGTGATTCATTCCACCTGCCAGTACTTGAACTCTAGTTGGATAACTCTTATTTTCAAAGAATAATTCCACAGGCTTCAAAAAACATCAGGCAATTAGCTTACCCTTAATCTAATATGCCACTAGGCTGGCAGGTGATCTCACGCCCCAAGCAATGGTACTGATATTCTGGAGCCACCTTTGCCTCTTTCTCTATAGTCATTTCACCCTCATCACCAAGACCCTTTCAAACGTTCCTCTTTATTGAATCTTGAGTTCTCAATTGAGCTTGTTAGAGAGCAAGAGTTGCAAATCCTTGCGCAGCTGACATCTAAAAACTCTACTTTCCACTTTTAGCTGGAGTCGAAATTTTTCATTTAGCTCATTCTTAGCATGAGTACCAAACACTCTTTAGAGAGACTTGCTATGAAGAATGTTTCATGTAGCTCTCACAAACCAGAGCCTGGCTGGAGTAAGCTCCACTCCTATTCCTCCAGGAGAGCTGGAAACATCCCCTCAAAGGAAGTGAATGTCTGCTGCTTCTTTGCTCTTTGGATGAGTATTCAGGGAAGATTTCTGCTGCCTATCCCCTACCCCAGACCTGTTTCCCCCACTGACCTCTGGGGCAGCCTACATGGGGCAGTGAGGTGATGAGAAAGCTGAGCAGGATGAAATACTGAACCAGTGGACACAGATGGGGGCAAGGATCTTTGCCTGCCCTCTTCCTCTTTCCCTGGCTCCATTCACCATGTGGACAAATCACCCACTTGGGCACATTCTCACTATAGAATCCTAACTTCTCTTTGTTCAAGCTTTTGCAGTGATCAACGGACAGTTGCCCCTCACCCCCAACTCCCTGCTAGAACTTCCCACCAAGAGAAACTCTTTGGAATGGTTCTTACCCAGGAGAGCACATCAGAATCTTGGGTGGGGCTTTTTAAAAATACTCACACTTATGCCTGGTGTTCACCTGGAGATGCTCACCTAGCAGGTCTAATAATGAAGGTCTTCAGTCTAAATTTTGTAATACCATCTAGATAATTTAGACACACTCTCAGTTGAGAAGTCCCAGATTAGAGCCTATATTAGTGTGCTAGGACTCAAACAAAGTACCACAGACTGGGTGGTTTATACAACAGAAATGTATTTCTTCACAGTTCTGGAGGTTAGAAGTCTCATATTAAGGTATCGGTAGGGTTGGTTTCTTCCGAGGCCTCTCTTCTTAGCTTGTGGATGGATCTCCTTGTGTCTTCACACGATTGTCCCTCTGTGTGTGTCTGTGTCCTAATCTCCTCTTCTTATAAGTGCACCTGTCATATTAGATTAGGGCCCACTCTAATGACCTCATTTTAACTTAATTACCTCTTTAAAGACCCTATCTCCAAATACAGTCACATTCTGAGATACTGGGGCTTAGGACTCAACACATGAATTTTGGGGGGGATACAATTCAGCCCATAACAGAGCCTTCCATTACAAGTAAGATCCACAGGCCAGGAGCAGCTGCATCACCTGGGAGCATTGTAGAAAGCAGAGCCATGAGCCCTATGCATTAGAATCTGCATGTTAACAAGATTCCCAGGTGATCCGTGCATACATTAATGTCTGAGAAGCACTGGCTTAGAGAACATTTGGGTCAACAGTTTACTGTTCACACCAGTAGCTACATTTAATATTTTTTATAATGAACAGTTTTACCCCTGTTAAAGGAATTTCTAGCATCTAGGAGCAGAAAAAGGGAATAGATGAGGGGCCTGAGGCCTCACCAGCACTCTAGAAATCACGCCATGAGAGTGGATGCCTATTTTGTTTATGCGTAAGGCCAGATCTTGGGATGAAACCAAGTCGTACCACCCAAAGATTCGAGTCTAAGATCAAGAAGGTTTGCCTGGATATTTTCAACAGTTAGAGACAGGACTGATGAGTGTTCCTTCATGCTTTACTCAAAACAAACATTCATGAGCATCCACTTACATGATAGGTACTGTGCTAGACGTTGGCATACAAATAGAAATAAGATCCTGTCCCTGCTCTAGTGGAAAGGGCAACATTAAAGAAACGCTCAGGGGACATGGAGGAGAGGTCCTTAACCCAGCCTGGGAAGGCCGCAGCTCACTGCTCACTGGCTGAACCTCAAAAACATATAACCTGATAGGAGTGTCCCCTTCCTCCACACAGATCCATGGAGCCAAGGGCTGTCTGGCAAGAAAACCAAATACGAACTAGAATCTGCCTTGTCCTGGAAGGTGGGCAAAGGGACTTTCAGGGCATGCATGTCGAGTTATGCTTTGCTGTCTTACATTGGAAGGTTCACAAAGGGAGCAGCCAACCTTACTTATTTCCCACGAAAGTCAGGAATGGCCAAGGGAACTTCCTTGAATCCATGGAGAGTTTCCAAAAAAGGAAATTCTAAGTTCAGACCTGCCAAGCGTCACAGAGGCCTGCTCTGATTTACCTGGTGAGCCCGTCAATGCATCCTCTGAGCGCATGCTCTTTACCTAGCAGAGTCCTGGGCATATACTCTCCTAGTGCAGAGCTGTCATGTGCCAGGTCTGGACCAAGTATTTTCATATGACAGCCCATTCATTTAGTCCTTACAATAATACTGCCAGGTAGTTTATCATTATCCCATTTTGTGCCTGAAACTGAACTCAAAGTGTTTAAATAACTTGCCCAAGGTCATGCAGTTTTTAAGCACAGAAGCAATATCAAATCCAGATCTAAGTCTGTTAACAACTTACTCACACTCAAAGCCAATAGTCTTTCCAGAACACTGTACTGCAAACTAAATGATCTTGGGTTCTAGGGTAGTGGGAACAAGGTTAAAAAAAAAAAAAAAAAGACAGCCTCTTATTCATCAGAAATTGTTCATTTGATGCCTAAATGTTCACAGTGTACATACAATGCCACAGCTAAGCCTTGTAACTCATAAATGCTATATCTCTCACTAATAAACACATTTTATGTAACAAGGAAAGGCTTTGGAAAACAATATCACCAGATGGGATGGAAGCTATGTGTGTGGGCTGCCCTGTCAGTCCCTCTCCGGCCCTCTCCGGCCCCCTCCGCCCCCATCACATTTCCCAGGGTGGAGAGAAGAAGGGCACAGCTCAGGATCTCTGTTTTTCAAAGTGGAATAAGGCCCCTCTCTTACTTTTCTCCAATACCTTAAGATCGATACTTTTCATTCTAGACTGCAAGCCTAGACTGTGGGGCAAAGCACAATCAAATAAGATGGATGAATCCCCATTTTGATCCTATTGTTAATCTCCCTCTCAGGCAACTGATGGATGAATAGGCTAAACATGAGTCAAAAAGTAGGTTAACGGCCACTTTAGTTTTTTAAAAAATGCATTTATACCAATAAAATTCAATGGGGAAAGAATAGTCTTTTCAACAAATGGTACTGGGACCACTGGATATCCACATGCAAAAGAATAAAGTTGGATCCCTTCCTCACACCATATACAAAAATTACTCAAAATGGATCATAGACCTAACCATAAAAGCTAAAACTATAAAAGTCTTAGAAAAAATATAGGAGTATATCTTTATGACCTTGGGTTAGGCAAAGCCTTCTTAGTTATGAAACCAAAAGCACAAGTAAGAAAAAAAATAGATAAATTGGATTATATGAAAATTAAAAACTTCTGTTCTGCAAAAGATACCATCAAGCAAGCAAAAACACAACCCACAGGATGGAAGAAAATATTTGCAAATCATATACCTGATAAGAAATGCGTATCCAGAATATATAAAGAACTCTTACATCTATAATAAAAAGACAACCTAATTCTAAAATAGGTAAAGGATCTGAATATAGACATTTCTCCAAAGAGGATATACAAATTGCCAATAAACACATAAGTTGCTTGACATCATTAGTCATCAGGGAAATGTAAATCAAAACCACAATGAGATACCACTTCACACCACTGGGATGGCGATAATTAAAAAGACAAGTGTTAGTGATGATATGGAGACATTGGAACCTTCGTAAACTGTTGGTAGGATTGTAAAATGGTGCAAATGTCTTGGGAAACAATTTGGCAGTTTCTCAAATGTTAAACACAGAGTTATCATGTGACCCAGCAATTCCACTGCTAGGTATATACCCAAAAGAAACGGAAACATATGTCCACTCAAAAACTTGTACGTGAATGTTCATATATTCATAATAGCCAAAAAACGTGGAAACAGCTCGTATGTCCATCAATTGATGAATGGATAAATAAGATGTGGTATATCCATATAAAGAAATGTTATTCGGCAATAAAAAGGAATGAAGTAATGATAAATGCTACAACATGGAGGAACCTTGAAAACATTATTCAAAGTGAAATAAGCCAGTCAGAAAAGACCACATACCATATGATTTAATGCATATGAAATAGGATAAATATTTAGGTCCAGAAAAGGCAAACCTATATATATAGAGAGAATAGGTCCAGAATAGGCAAATCTACATATACAGAGAGAGAAATAGGGCTACCTTAGCAGTAGCCCTATTTATCTAATTAGGTCTAGGGGATGTGGGGAGAAACAGAAAGTGACTGCAAATGGGTATGGGGTTTCTTTTTGGGGTTATGAAAATGTTCTAAAATTGATAATGGTGATGGTTTCACAATCAGTGAACATAATGAAAAACATTGAATTATACACCTTAAATGTGTGAATTGTGTGGTATGGGAGTTTTATTTCAATAAAGCATATATACATATGGGTGTATATATAATATACATATATATACATATACATATGTATACATATACGTGTATGTGTATATATATATAAATTTCACATAAAACCCAGGCAATGTCAAGAATGGAATGAACCACCCACAGGTATTCTGCTTCAGCCTGGCATATGGGACTATGTGCCCAGAGATAGACTGAAAAGTAACTAGATGATGCTGATTTTTTTAAAACAACTTTATTGAGGTATAAGTTACATGTGAAAAAATGTTCCCATTTGAAGTTCACAGTTTGATGAGTTTTGACCAATATAACCACCAACACAATCAAGATATAGAACGTTTTTATTTCCCCAAGTTCCCTCATGCATCTTTACCTGTGCCCCAATGCCCAGCCCCAGGCAATCACTGATCTGCTTTTTATATGTTAGTTTTGCCTTTTCTACAATTTCATATAAATTAAATCACACAGTGTGTACTATTTTAAGTCTGGCTTTTTCAAAAATGCAGCCTAATATATTTGATATTCAACCACATTGCTACGTGTATCTGTAGTTCACTGTTTTTTTTATTGCTGATAGTATTACATCATGTGAATATATTACAATTTGTTTATCCACTCATCTGCTTATGAATATTTGGGATTTTCCTGATTTGGGTTATTATGAACATTAATGTACAAGTTTTCGTGTGGACATATGTAGTCACTGCTCTTTGGTAAATGCATAGAAGTGGAAACACAGCGTCTTATGGTAAGTGTATGCTTAACTTTATAAGAAACTGCCAAACTGGTTTCCAAAATGTTAATATCATTTTACAGAGCCATCAGCAATACATGAGGGTTTAAATTTTTTTAATTTTAGCCATCTTAGTAGGTATCTCATTGTGTGTTTTTTTTTAATTGAAGTATAGTTGACATACAATATTACATTAGTTTCAGGTGTACAAAATAGTGATTTGATGTATATATACATTACAAAATGATCACCACAGCAAGTCTAGTAACCATCTGTTACTGTACAAAGTTATTACAATATTATTGACTATATTCCCTAACTTGTACATTACATCCCCATGACATTTTATTTTATAACTGGAAGTTTGTACCTCTTAATTCCCTTCACCTATTTCATCCATTCCCCCACCCCTACACCTGTGGTGACCACCAGTTTGTTTCCTGTATCCAGGAGTCTGCTTCTGTTTTGTTCTGTTTGTTCATTTGTTTTGTTTTTTAGATTCCACATATAAGTTAGATCATATGGTATTTGTTTTTCTCTATCTGACTTATTTCACTTAGCATAATACCATCTAGATCCACCCATGTTGTCATAAATGGCAAGATTTTATTCTTTTTTTATGGCTGAGTAATATTCCATTATATGGAATATATATATACCACATTTTCTTTATCCATTCATCCACTGATGGACACTTAGGTTGCTTCCATTTCTTGACTATTGTAAATACTGCTGCAATGAACACGGGAGTGCACGTATCTTTTCAAATTAGTGTGTTTTCTTGAGATAAATACCCAGAAGTGTAATCGCTGGATTGTATGGTAGTTCTATTTTTAATTTTTTGAGGAAACTCCATACTGTTTTCTATAGTGGCTGCAGCAATTTACAGTCCCACCAACAGTGTACAAGTCTTCCCTTTTCTCCACATCTTCGCCAACACTTGTTATTTATTGTTTTTTTTGATAATAGCCATTCTGATAGGTGTGAGCTAATATCCCACTGTGGTTTTGATTTGCATTCCCCTGATGATTAGTGATGTTGAGCATCTTTTCATGTGTCTGTTGGCCATTTGTATGTCGTCTTTGGAAAAATGTCTATTCAAGTCCTCTGCCCATTGTTTATCCAATAAATTGGATTATTTTATCCAATAATTGGATTATTTTTTTTTGTATTGAGTTGTATGAGTTCTTTATACATTTTGGATATTAACCCCTTATTGGATACATCATTTGCAAATATCTTTTCCTGTTCAGTAGGTTGCCTTTTCATTTTGTTGGTTGTTTCCTTTGCTGTGCAAAAGCTTTTTAGTTTGATGTAGTCTCATTTGTTTATTTTTGCTTTTGTTGCTTTTGCCTGAGGAGACAGAGCCAAAAAAATATTGCTAAGACCAGTGTCAAAGAGCTGACTGCCTATGTTTTCTTCTAGGATTTTTACGGTTTCAGGTCTTACATTTTAGTCTTTAAGCCATTTTGAGTTTATTTTTGTATATGGTATAAGACAGCAGTCCAGTTTCATTCTTTTGCATGTAGCTGTCCAGTTTTCCCAACAACATTTATTGAAGAGATTGTCTTTTCCCCATTGTATATTCTTGCCTCCTTTGTCGTAGATTAATCGACCATATAAGCGTGGGTTTTTAAATTGCATTTCCTTGATGACTAATTAAATTGAGCATCTTTTCATGTGCTTTATAGCCATTCATACAACTTCTTTTGTGAAGCATCTGTCCAAATCTTTTGCCTATTTAAAAAGTTGAATTGATTTTCTATTACTGAGTTGTATGAGTTCTTCACATTTTCTGGATTCAAATCCTTTATCAGCTATTTTATCCTAGTCTGTGGCTAGAAATTTCATTTTCTTAGTGGTGTCTTTCTTAACAGTATTTTTGATGAAGTCCAATGTATCCATTTTTTCTTTTATGTTTCAAACTTTTTATGTCCTAAGAAATCTTTGCCTATCCCAAGTTTTCAAAGATTTCCTGTGATTTCTAGGTTTATAGTTTTAATTTTTATCTATTTCAAGTTAATTTTTATGTCTACTGTGAAGCAAGTGTTGAGGTTCACTTTTGAATATCAATATCAAGTTTTCTAGTACCATTTATTGAAAACACAATTTCCCCATTCAAATACTTTCTTACCACCTTTCCAAAGCCACAAGGATTCTTCATGTTTCCTTTTTATAGCCACACCCACTTCCCTCCCACTCTCCTCCCATCTTCTCTTCCTTAACCCCTGGCAACCACTAGTCTGTTCTCCATTTCTATCATTCATTTCAAGAATACTATATGTAAATGGAATCATAAAGTATATAACCTTTTGGGGTTGGTTTTTATTCTCTTGTATTTACCCACACATGAATCTCTTCCTTCATTTGTGTAGATCTAAGTTTCATTGATATTATCTGCCTTGCATCTTAAGAACTTGCATTTCAGATCCGCTGGTGAAGAATTCTGTCAGCTTTTGTTTCTCTGAAAAAGTTTTAATTTCACATTTATTCTTGAAGGATTTTTTACTATATATGGAGTTCTAGATTAACATTTTATTTTGTTGTTTCTGCTTCAGCACTTTAAAGATACCATTTCATGTTCTTCTGGCCTAAAAGTTTCTGACCAGAAGTATGTGGACATTATCTTACTCCCTCTGTAGGTAATGTGTCTCTGTCTGTATATAATATTTTTCTGCCCTTAAACTTTTCTCTTTTATAAAGAATTTATAATTGTTTTCAATAATTTGATCATGAATTCCTTTGGTATGATTTTCTTTTGTGTTTATCCTGCTTGGGGATTGTTGACCTTCTTGGATACAGGAGTTTATAATTTTTTTAAAATGTGGAAAGTTTTTAGCCATTATTCCTTTGATTTTTTTTTTACCCTTCTTTCTTTCTGAGACTCCAATTATATGCATATTTATAATAGCTGTTTTAAAGGCCTTGTCTGTTAATTCCATCTTCTCTGCCATTTTGGGTCTGTTTTTATTAACTGATCTTTCTCCTAATTATGGGCCACATTTTTTTTTTTTTTGGCTTTAATGCATACCTAGTAATTTTGGATTGGATGCTGGAAACTGTGCCTTTTATGTTGTTGAATGTTGGATTTTGTCGTCTCCTTGAGTGTTGGACTCCTAATGGAGTGTTGGACTCCTAATGGAGTGTTGAACTATGTTCTGTTAGGCAGTTAATTTACTTGCACATCAGCTTGATCCTTTTTTAAGCTTTATTAAAACTTCATTAAGTAGAGTTTACTGTAGGGCTTGTTTAGTCCTCTTACTAAGCTGTGACTCTTTCTGGGTCTCTTTTGGAATGCCTTTATGTTCAACAAGGATCCTCCATTCTGCCTGGTTAGAACTCAAATGTCTCCTAGCTCTATACTACCTCTGGGAGTTATTTCGCTTACAGGCACCTGGTCATCCTTTGCTTGCCCCATGTAGTTTCACCCTGTAGTTAGTTAGTACTCAGATGTAGATGCAAGAGGATCCCTATGCAGATCCTGGGCATTTCCTAAATAGTACATTCCTGCCACCTCATCCTCTCCAAATTCCAATTTCTATCTCCTCAGCTCAGTGACACCACCATACTCTGCTTGGGTCTGTGCTGTGGTCCAGAAAGTGCCTCCAGGCAGAAAGCTGGTACTGTCATGGGCTTAGCTCATTTGCTTCCCTTCTCTGAGGGGTTCTAGAACTGCACTGCCTTTTGTCTAATATATGAAAAGAGTTGTTTCATAGACTTTGTCTGGTTTTTGAGTTGTTTACAGTAGGAGAGACAGTCCAGTCCCAGTTACTCTCTCATATATGGACGTAGAAGTAACTGATGCCATGAGAAGATCCAGTGTTGCCCCTCCTTCCCCCCACCCCACCCCTAAAACTGTCTCTGTGGTACTCAATATCCAGGACGTGATTAAGGTCTGATGGTTTTCTCTGAACTCAGAACACTTCCCAGCACCAGAGTTGGGATAAAAAAGCCCAGGGTGCTCTGCCAGCCGAGATTCTCACCTCCCTTTTTCCCATTGTGAGCAATGTCACCCAGGTGCCCTCCCCCAACCCCTATTTTAAATACACTCACATCTCTGCTAACAGCTGCAGCCTCTGTTAGTCAGGTAGCTTTCCCCCAATGTTTTTATCCTGGCCCCAGCATCTTACTAGTCATACCTCATAAGTGGACATGTTGAATCCCAAATCTTAGTTCCTTTTCTTTCTATTGTTAAGTTGAAGATCTCTGACGGAGGGAGTTGAGAACAGGTCCATTACAGAGTGACCCTTTCTAATGTCACCCTGGTCCTCCATGATATCTATACATTCTTCCTCCTGTAGCTGCCTTTTCTCTCCCTATGCAGCACCAATACACTTCATAGTTGTGAGACCATTAGGCTTGAGGGTACATAATCATCTTCACTTCAACTCATCACTCCTCCACACCCATCCTTCCTTAGGATGAATAACACTGCCTCTGGATTCTGGTACCAGCTCTGCCACTTATTAGCTGGGTAGCCCTAGGCAATTTACTCACTCCCATTGAGCCTGTTTTCATACCTTGGAATAGGAATAATACATTCTGTGTATCTCTTAGGGTTATTTTAAGGATTATGCAAGACAATCCATGTAAAGCACTATGCCTGGACCACAGTAAATGCTTAATAAACTTGGCCATGATGACAATGGTGATGATTAAAGCTAGCCCTTTTGTGTGCTCTATATACCACCCCTCTGTCTGACCTGACCATTACAATTATTCCCTAACTACCAGTCAAGCAGCTTCAATCTCCCTTCACTTCTGCTTCTAAACATTTCCAGATTTCCCCTATTTTACAAAAAATAGAAAGTATGTTCTTGTCTTCCCTTTCCAAGCTCTTCGTAATCATGGCTTATCAATTCCATGACTCTTCTACCATCTTATTCTTAAGTCTCTTTAATCCAGCTTTTATCCCAACACTTTAATCTTCTCTAAAAATCACCAATGACCTCGGAGTCACGTTAAGTAGTCTTTTAAAAGTCTTATTAGTCCTTGGCTTTTCTGTAGCTTTCGACAGAATTGCTTATTCTCTCATTTGGGGGCTACCATTACCACTAAATTGTCCTTTTTCACCTCCTACCTGGGGTACATTGAATCATTGGTCATATTTCTTCATTCTCCCAAGCAATATTATTATCCACACCCTGCAATGGCCTTATGGTGGGTGTAATAAAATTGTCCACTCCTTGACTTTTGACGTGACCATGGGACGTTATTTGAAAAGTGAGATATTAGAAAGTGTACCATGAACAAAGGCTTGAAATGTGCTTGTATAGTTAGGATTTCCCTCTTGTGCCCCTGCCTTTTACCATGAGAAGAACATGCCACTGTTTCAATGACATAAAAAGGGAATACAAAAATAATATAGAAAACGAATAAGGAGAAATTACTCCAGATACAGCAGACAGCAAATAATCATAAAGGGATTTATGATCATAAAAGATTTAAATCAAAGAATTTAAAAAATTCAACTAGACCACTAACTACAAAAGACATTGAGATAGTAGTAAAAAGTTTAGATAAAATATTAGTAGTATAACTCAGATAAGTGGAATTGATAGCCTCTGATTCATTTTCCAAAGCTTCCATGTGATTCTAATGCGCAAAAAGGTTTAAGAGTCACTTGTCTAAACCACCTGTGACGGTTTTATTCCCCTGGCTGAGGAGTGGGTTAGGCCTCAGCATGTGACATCATTCCGGCCAATGAAGCACAAAAGAAAGTCTGCTGAGGGTGGAGGTGGAAGCTTCTGGGGAAAGTCTCCTCACTTTTAAAAGGAGTCAAGAAAAAAAATTATCTTCTACTCCTGCTGGGCACTGTAGTATCTGGTGTGAGCCCTGGAACTCTGGCAAGGGGTAATGCCAATGTGGAAGATGACACAGCAGAAAGATGGGAGAAAAATGATGCTGCCTTTGAGCCAGTGAATTAAGCAGTGCTGAAGAAATTCTACATTAGAGCATCTGATAATGTGAGATAATAAATATTCTTAACATTTAAACCAATTGGGGTTAGAGATTTCTACTTATAGCTGAAAGCATTCTAACTGATGATTAAGTTGGATTTATCCTAGAAATGTAAGAATTGGTCAATATTAGAAAAACTAGCAAACATGCCATACTTTAATCTATATACACTCCAGAAAAACTCTCCCAAAGGTCCTACGGAAACATGAACAAGGATATTCATCACAGCACTGCTTGTGGCACCAAGCCATGGGAGGTAACCTAAGTCCATCACTAGGGGTCTGGATAAAATGTAGTTTTGCATAACATTTCATACTGTGCAGAATCACATCAGAAATAACATGATAGATTTACATATATTTACATATAGCAGCATAGATATAATGCCAAAGACCATAGCGTGGAATGAAACAAAAAGAAACCATGATATTCATAGCACAGTGCCTTTTAGGTAAATTAAACACACACGCACAGCCCTACGAACACAAAATTCTTCATTGTATATTTCTCAAGGATGAATATATCTCTAGATACACAAATAGAATGTAAAATGGTGAGTTAAAGGGGGAAAATAATAATAAAAAAGAGGGGCCTTGACAGACCAAGGCTGTGAGTTTTCCATACACTGGGGAGCATGAGTAACTCATCTCTATACCTGAAACAAGTGGAAGGAGGAGAAGGAAGACGGGAGGAAGAAAGGAATGAAGGAACAAAGGGGAACAGACACCTGTCAATGTAATTCACCACATTAATAGATTGAACTAATGCACATTATTCTCAAGAGATACAGAAGAAACCTCCAATACAACTAAGCATGAATTACTCTTAAGAAACCAAGATTAGAACAGCACTGCTTTTAACCTATAAAGGGCATCTATCAGAAACCTACAGTCAACATTATTCTCAATGGTAAAACTTTGAAAGCTTTCCCGTTAAAGTTAAGAACAAAGGAAGAAAGCTTTATATGACTATTGTTGAATATTATACTGAATGTCCTAAAAATCAATAAGAACAAAGAGTGATAATGATTAGAAAGTGAGTTAAAACTTTAAGTGTAGATTATATGTATATGTAGATAAATATCTACATAGAAAATACAAGAGAATCATCGTACAAGAGAAAAAAATATTAGAAGTAACAGGAGGGTTCAGGAAGGTTGCTGGATATAAAATCTACGTACAAAAATCAATAGCATTATTTTGAGAAGCAATAATCAATTAGAAAATTTAATAAGTTAAAAAAGAGAGACCATTCATGATAGAAACAAATGGTGTAAAATCTAGGAATAAATCTAACAAAAATGTGCAGAACTTTTATGGAAAAAAATGATCAGGGGCCGGTCAGGTGGCCTAGTAGTTAAGTTTGTGCACTCCGCTTTGGCAGCCCAGGGTTCGCGGGTTCAGATCCTGGGTGCGACCCTACATACCGCTCATCAAGCCATGCTGAGGTGGCGTCCCACATACAAAATAGAGGAAGATGGGCACAAATGTTAGCTCAGGGCCAATCTTCCTCACCAAAAAAAAAAAAAATTATCAAACCTATGTCATAAGAAATTTTTTTAAATTGTTGAATAAATGGAGAAACAAATCATTGATTATGATAAGACTCAACATTATTAAAATATTAATTCTTCCCAAATTGCTATATGTATTAATGGTGATTCCAAGCAAACTCCCAAGAGCTTTTAGAGCAGTTTAACTGATTTTAAAATTTCAATACCTGAATAACAGTATATGATTAAGGTAATTTTTTAAAGAATAGCAAAGAAGAAAACTGTCCTAGTATTTAAAATATATTAAATATCTATGTCAAAGTAGATGCTGATGCAGTGCTAGACGAATAGCTAGGTAGATCAGATTAAAGAACTCTGGGAACATCTCTGTTTGGCATCTTAAATTTAACAAGTTCAAAATTGAACCTCTTATCTATCCCTCCCTTTCCACCCCCATCCTAAACCTATACTTCCCCCATCTTCCCCTTTTGAGTTGATAGACACTCTTTGGAATCTGGTTGTTTAACACAGAAGGAAAAGTGCTTCTGCCCATTTCCCTAGGATTCAATTCTTTACTCCTCATAATGAGAATGGACTATGCCATAGTCCCTGAAATTGTACTAAAATGCCCAGGGGTAACTGAGTCTATGGGAAAAACTGAAATCTCTTCATTGCTCTTCTCCTCACGTCTACAGAGGTCCCCTGAGGCTCCCCCATCTCTGTGGGGCCTTTGGTGTTATGGGCTTCTCTTGAGAGGCATGAATGCATTTCATGTCCACAAACTAAAGGAGGAAAGCAGTGCAATCCCTATTCCTTCAAGGAGCAATAAAGCAACAAGGAGCACCAAGTACCCAACCCTATGTGGGGCTGTGTAGCGCCTCTCGTTTTCTCATGGAATCCCTTAGCGCCCTTAGTGTCACTCAGCTCCATTACACTCCTCTAAGTGCACGGCCAAATGCAGGCATAATTTGCTCTGCCTCCAGCAGGTCACAGTAAAAGTCAACTCAAAATGGATTAAGTGCACCAGCTTGCCCTCTCCACCCCTCATTCCCCAGCATTTAACCCTAGCTCTCAGCCTGAGTTAACCAGCTCCCAGGTAATTTGGTGATTCCTCTTTCTTGAGGGAAATCTAAGTCAACTTAGGGTATGATTTTTTTCCCTGAATTAAAAAAAAAAAAAAGGCAACACCACTGAGTCTGATTTCCACAGTTCACCACTCAGGATAAATGACTTGTTTGCAGAAAGTGCTATTTGCTATTGGAGGCAGAACGCAGCTTTCTAGAAGTTTAGCTACGCCATCCCTAATTAGAGGTGTAATTGATCTGGTTGTTTGTGTGGAGAAGGAGAGAGAGGGACAGGGACATAGGGGAGGGCAGAAGATGCGGCTGCAAAGTTTGAAGCACGACACTGAGATAGCCCACAGGGAGTCTAATTGGTGCATAAATCAGCCAGAAAAGCGGTTCTGAGGCCCACCTCCCATGGGGGAATGAATGAAGCTGCAACCTCGGGAACCGGGCCAGCTATCGAAGTCTTTAGCTAGCAGGCCACATGATGCCCCATTTTCCACATCTGCATCAGGGTCCACCAGCTTCCTCAGCAACAATACTGACTACACCCAAAAGTTCACCCATCACCACCTAAAAGTTCCTCCCCAAATATGCTCCCATTTTCTCACTGCACAATTCCATACAAATTCTTCAATCCTTTTGTTCTGCAAATAACTGAACAACTTCTACGTGCATATTGCTGTATTACCTTCTGAGGAAGATATAAAAGATATCTACAGTCTGTGTACTCATGGCCCCCCTCCACTGGGAATAATTAAGTAGTGACCTAATTAATTTTCTGTTTTCTCCACTAGACCATAAGCTCTAGGATGGCAAGGACCTTGTCTATCTTGCTCATCACTGTATTCCCAATAAAGGACTGTCTGGAACACGGGTGGTACCAAATGAATGACTGAATGAATGATCCTTTTCCTCCTGTCACTGACAATATAAGCCAAAAGTACAAATGCACAGAAATTAATTAAATGTATAAATAATGAAGTCAATTATTCTTGAATTATAAATCTGGTATATGTGAACATTCAATATTTGTACTCAATTATTTCTATGTGTTGGCCATCTTTGGACTTTATGAAGTCCCCAGCTAAAACAATTCCTCTAGATATTGTTAAAAAGAGGTGGTTTTCATAGACAAGTGTGGTCATAGGTGCACATATCAAGCAGGTAAGCAATACTCTTACAAAATAGTGATTAGGCAAAGCCCATTCCCACGTGGGTATGAGAGAAAGAAATCAAATTACGATCAAGGGAGGAGAGAAGCTTAGGATGGATTCAGAGAAAGTAAGTTCCGGAAGGAATCATCTTACCCCACCACCCATCAACACATCTAACCTCATTCCTCAGATGTCAAGATCACAAATAGCCCTCAAGAATCCTCAGTGCTCAGATCCAGGCTTTCAGATGCCAGAATAGGCTCAAAAGGCAAACCCACTGGCCGCTCTGTTACTCCAAAGCATGGAACATTCAAGATTAGAAGAGGAACTTGCTGACTCCTTTGCTATGAGTCAGAGAAGATTTTGATGTACTTGTGAGCATCCAAGAGGGGAAGAAAACAGAAACATAAGGAGGATGAAGAGTAGGAGGGAAAAATCATTCCCATTTCAGGCTGAACGTGCTTGCTGGAAGATTGCTGAGGTGTTTCTCTTTGTTTGGAAAGAAGAAATCGATGCTTGCATCTAAACTCCATCCTAATTAGAAGCCACATCAGGCAGAATCTCTAAACCTTTTCAGCCCTGAGAAGAAAAAGCATCACCACATTATCACTCCACAAAATGGAGTCATTAATACCCAGTAAAACATAGAAACTGTGAAAAAGACTGTGAAGCACGCAGCCACCAGCGTTTAGCAAGAATGCATTACGGAAGAATGAGTATTAAGTTCCAGTAGCAGTGGTGGGGGTTAAAACAAATAAATCCTTGCCCTAAAAAAATGAAATCACCTAATTTTCTTCCTAAATTACAAATCCAATAGACCAGAAACAAGCACTAGGTATGAAGTAGGGGGAGGGAGCCTTCAGAAAAACTTTCAGTCAGAGTCTAAGCCTTTTCAGAGAAATGAATGTAAATGAATTCAGTCGCAAGCAGTAAGCTCAGCGTCTTAGAGCAGTGAATTTGTGCTAATGAAGACAGAGGATGCCATCAGGGATTTGCTTCCGATAAAGAAAAGCTCTTCTTTCCTGGCTGACACCTGTGCGGCTAACCTAGTCAGCCTGTCTCATGTATGTTGGCACCTGATTACCAAATGGACCAGACCAGATCTGGGGGTGAAGGAGTTTCTCTACAAATCCCTTCGCAGCACCAGAACAACACAAAGCACACATTTTAACAATTATTGGCCTTTCTCATGGACAAGGCACCATGTGCTTTACGTCCTGTTATGGATGGCACTGGGATTCTAGAATCGGAAGCTAAGTTTGAATGCTGAGCCCACCACTTACAAGCTGTGAAACCTTGAGCAAGCTGCTTAATCTCTTTTTATCCTAGCCAGCCTGATTTCAAGTGCGCATAAAGTATACTGCATATTTCATAGTGTTGTTGAGAGAATTAGGGAAGCCTATGCAAAACGCTTTGTGATGTATAGAGAAAGAACTATACAAATTCACAGGATCATGATATTCTGTCTTGGGAAGCCCAGTTTCCTCAACTTCAGCCAAGCAAGTTTGGTGGAGGTTGGACTATTCAGGAAAAGGAACAGATAGAACCGAGTACAGAGTCTAAAATGCAAGATGCTCAATAGAAATTTACTGCACTGACGAATGACTGCTGAACAAGGTTCATCAAAGGATTAAACACAGATGATTAAACCAAGGGCCTGGGTTAGATCTGGTCAGATGCAAACCTCTTACTCCCCGCCCATGCTGTGGGCAATGACTCATCAGCCTCTTTAGTTCTACAGTCACTGATAGCTCTAAGCCATGCCCTGGGATGCCCACGTCAGATCTAGGGAGAGGTATGGACAGAAAAAGAACTGAGAAGCAGCAAAGAGAAGGCAGAGAAATTGTTGCACCTGCAGGCACATGCATGCATAGAGCCAGGACCACTACCCTTTGAAAAGGACAGGGCCCTCAACAAGCCTCACTCTAATGCCAGCAAAGACCATGACTGGCCACAGCCATCTTCAGCTCCGACAGCAAGTCCAACCATATGATATCTACACCACAGGCAGCCTCCTCGAAAGTTACTTGAGAGGGCCCCTCTTCTCCATGAACAACTGTAGAGCATCTTTAGCACCCGTAGGGTGTCCGAGGGTTTACAAAGCCTCCTGCATCTATTACCTCATTGAGCTACAAGAATCCCATGAGGTAGGCAGAGAAGTTCTTTTCAGTTCTGTCTTATAGATGAAGAACCCAGAGTTCAAAGAGATCAAGTGTCTTTGCTCAAGGGCACAAAACTTGTAAGTCATAGAGCTAAGCCCTCAAACCCAGACCTGCCTTCAGACACTGGATTGATATCTCCTCAGCCTCAGGGCCACCCCCACTCTGGTGGGAGAAAAGAAGCAGCAGCCGGGAGACCTGCCTGCACCCTCCACCCCTGCCCTCACACTCTGCAGGCCTGGCCTGGAGCCATGATCACCTCAGGGAGGCAGTCACGCCCCCACCAGCTCTGTGCCAGGAAGAGCTGCTGGATATCTGTTCACAAATCGCCCTGCTCTCTGCCAGGCTTTCACGCCAATTTGTACCACCATTCCTGAGCTGAGGCTTAATGGCAATTTCAGATGAGTGTCTTCCATCCCTTCTAGAGCAGAGGGGAAAAGGTCAGCCATGTCTGTGACTGAGAGTGAGCCTCACTGTTCCAGGACCAGCTCAGGGCAAAAGTTCACTCACTCGGCCCCAGTTACTCAAATCTTCCAAGGGCAATTTCTGCAGTTTAATTAAGTAGCTGAAGCCACACCTTTTCCTGTTTGCCTTCAGGAGGCACTATGAGCAGAGGTAGATCAGGACTGAGGCCAAGAATAAACTCTCACCATAAACCCTTGCCCCAACGCCACCCCCAGTCATGCTTACCATTCCCTGAATACCTAGAACTCATTTGCAAACAAGGCTCATTGCTTTTGCATGTATAGTACCCTCTGCCAGGTACAGCCCTTCTCCACTTTTCTGCCTGAGGAGATACCTATTCCTCCTTTCAGAGTGTTCAAATGACACCGCATTCCTTCTTTCAGTCACCCACTCACGCAGACAATAGCCAAGCCTTCCTTGGCTCTCAGAGACAGGCATCACCTTCACCAAAGTCTCCCCCATTCATGCCTCCACCCCAGCACTGGCCACACTCTATTTTTTTCTTTTAAAAATACATTTACTTATGCAAAAATATATGAGTCAATTTAAAAATAACGTTAAGTAAATAATAACACATGTTGAACTTGGATATGACAAAAAGGGATCCACAAATGGCTAACATTTGGAAAACAACGAAGTGGATTCTACTACTCCTGATGACCAATTACGTCTTATTGGTTTTGCTCAGAAGCGTCTCCAGACAGAGCCCTTTCTGTCTTATGACCACTGCCATGCATTAATTCAGAACATTGATCCACTCAATAAGCATCTGTTGATCACTAACTGTGCCAGTTATCAGCACATAGTTCCCACTCTCAAAGAGCTCATGAATTCCTGGAGGAGTTATTTAAGTGAACAGACCACTATAATACAGTATGATGAATGCAGTATGAAGGGGTCATCACAGAGTGCTTTGGGAGGGACACAGACTCCAGCTGAGGAGGTTAGGAAAATTTGGTGGTCATCTGAGCTGAGTCTTGAAGGACTGGTAGGAGGTAGCCAGCAAAAGAAGAGAAGAACGTTCAGGCAGAGAAGCAACCATTTCTGGTGTTCTTCATTACTTTATCTAGATCTATATTTCCATCCAGTATCATTCTCTTTTTGTCTGAGGGACTTCTGTTTATCTTTTTTATAGTGCTGGTCCATTGGTGATAATTATTTTCAGATTTTGTATGTCTGAAATGTCTTCATTTCACTTTTGTTTTTGAAAGACATTTTTGCTGGATGTAGAATTCTAGGTTGGCAGGGTTTGTTTTCTTTCTTTCTTCCAGTACTTTAAAGACGGTGCTCCATTACCTTCTACTTGCATTGTTCCTAATGAGAAATCTGATATCTTTGTTCCTTAGTATGTAACATGTTCTTTTCTCTGGTCGTGCTTTTTTATTTATTTATTTATTTTTTGGTGAGGAAGATTAGCCCTGAGCTAACATCTGTTGCCAATCCTCCTCTTTTTGCTGAGGAAGATTGGCCCTGGGCTAACATCCATGCCCATGTTCCTCTCCTTTATATGTGGGACCCCTGCCACAGCATGGCTTGACAAGTGGTGCATAGGTCCGTGCCCAGATCCAAACCTGCAAACCCCGGGCCGCTGAAATGGAGCATGCCAACTTAACCACGACACCACTGAGCTGGCCCCTCTGAGTGCTTTTAAGATTTTCTTTTTATCACGGATTTTGAGCAATTGGATTATGGTGTGCCTTGGTATAGGTTTTTCTTTTCCTCCATGTTTCTTGTGCTTGGGATTTGCTGGGTTCTTGAATCTGTGAATTCATAGTTTTCATCAAGTTTGAAAATTTTCCAGCCATTACTTCTTCAAATATTGTTTCTGTCCCCTTTTCTCTTTCAAGGACTCCAATTATGTGTATACTAGCTCCTTGAAGTTGTGCCATAGCTCACTGATGCTCTGTTCATTTTTTTTTTAAATTCTTTTCTCTCTCTGAGTTTCATTTTGGGTAGTTTTTATTGCTATGTCTTCAAGTTCATTAATCTTTTCTTCTGCATTTCTAGTGTCTGCTGCCATTAACCCTATCTAGTGCATCTTTTTTTTTAACCTCAGACACTGTACTTTTCATCTCTAGAAGCTTGATTTGGATCAAAAAAAATCTTCCAAGTCTCTACTTAACTTTTGGAACATATGGAATACAGTTATAATAACTAATTTAATGTCTTTGTCCACTAATTCTAACATCTGTATCAGTTCTGGCTCAGTTATAACTGATTGCTTTTTCTCTTCATCATGCATTGTATTTTCTACCTTCTTTGTATAACTGGTAATTTTTTATGGATGCTAGACTTTGTGAATTTGACCTTTTTTTTTTTTGGTGAGGAAGATTGGCCCTGTGCTGACATCTGCCAATCCTCTCCTTTTTTGCTGAGGAAGACTGGCCCTGGGCTAACATCCATGCCCATCTTCCTCCACCCTATATGGGACACTGCCACAGCATGGCTTGCCAAGGACTGCGTCAGTGCGTGCCCGGGATCCGAACCGGTGAACCCCAGGCTGCTGCAGCGGAGCACATGCACTTAACCACTTGTGCTACCAGGCCGGCCCTATGAATTTGACCTTTTTGGATGCTGGATATTTTTGTATTCCTATAAGTATTCTTGAACTTTGTTCTGGGACACAGTTATTTGGAAACAGCTTGATCCTTACAAGTCTTGCTTTTGAGATTTGTTAGGTGGGACCAAAGCAGTGTTTAGTCTAAAGCTAATTATTCCCCACTACTGAGGAAAGACCCTCCTGAGAACTCAACCCAATGCCCATGAATCCAGTATGGGTGGTGGGAATAGTCACTATTCTCAGCCCTATGTGAGCACCAAGCACTGTTTTTTAATCCTTTTGGGTGGTCCATTCTCTAAACTCGGGTAGTTTCTCCATTCACATACATGGAAGACCACTGTTAGTGGTCTACGAAGACTCGAGGGGAGACTCTACATATCCCCGCAGTTCTCTCTCTGCAGCCCTGTCCTGTTTGATCTCTATTCTTTGAAATCTTGCTGCCCTGGTCTGCCCCAGACTCACAGCTACACCTCCTCAGACTCTGCCTGGTTCCCCCTCCCTGCATCTACAACCTGGAAATTCTCCCCGAGCAGTAAGCTGGGGCAATCACAGGGCTAACCTCATTTATTTCCTGTGTCTCAGGGACCAATGTCCTTTGTTGCTTGATGCCCAGTATCTTGAAAAGCATTGTTTCATATGTTCTGTCTGGTTTTTTGTTTTGTTTTGTTTTGTTTTCAGGCAGGAGGATAAACCCAGTCTCAATCTTGGCCCAGTCAATGACACGGTATTTTAACACTGGGTTTATGTGGCTATCTTCCCACTGAACTCAGCTCCTTAACAGTAGGGTCTGTGTTTTTTGTTTTTTGTTTCTTTTGTGAGAAAGATCAGCCCTGAGCTAACATCCATGCCAATCCTCCTCTTTTTGCTGAGGAAGACTGGCCCTGGGCTAACATCCATGCCCATCTTCCTCTACTTTTTTTTTTTATATGGGACACCACCACAGCACAGCCTGACAAGCGGTGCATCGGTGCACGCCCGGGATCCGAACCTGGGCCGCCAGCAGCGGAGCGCACACACTTAACCGCTATGCCATGGGGCTGGCCCCGGGTCTGTGTTTTATTCATCTTCATATATTCACACATGCCTGGCACACAGTGTAGACACAATAATAATTGGCAAAGGTTAATTCAGTATCATAGATGTACGCTGCCTTTTGCCATTGCTTCAACCACAATGCAGGATGGCAAGAGTGATCCATTGGATGCTTACAGCATCTCAGGGTTGAAAGAGACAACATAGGCCCTCCGTTTTACCCCTTTATGAAACATAAAGTTCTCTAATACATCCCTAATAAGGCATCAGTAGCTGATATGGTGTTTAGGTGGGCAAGGAAGATGAGAGATGAGGTACTATGTCTCATCTGTATGTGGGATGCTTTGCAATACACAGCCTCTCTGGCTCATACTTATCTCCCCCAACACACCCATTACCAAGAGGGGCCTGGACACAAAGACATCAGGACCACCAAACAGGGAAGGGTTAAAAGTTGAGAGCAGAGGACAGGGTAGGGTTGGCTTCAGAGAAGAGATATGGCCCAAACCATATCCCAAACCACCTAAGAAAAAGGCTCTTTGGAGGAGGCTGTTAAAAAGGAAGAAGGGGAGGGACCCCTCATTTCTCTGGCTTCTTCATATTCCTCCTTGGTTCTCACATCGTTCTAACCTAGCAGGACCATCTCTCTGCCTTCATTTTTCAACAGAGCCAAATTACATGCAGGCACACGCATGCATGCACACGCACCCTAAACCACATCGTGTGGCTGAAATTAACATAGACAGATCACCAGACAAGCAATCCTACAGTAATACTGCAGACAGCCACCAGAGATTTCAAATAACATAGGACGTCAACAACTGTTAGTGGTATTGCTTATCAGGAGCAGGGTGTGTGAGACGAAGCTTAATGTGAGCTACAACAAGGAGCTTTTATACCTATAGTCTCCGTGAATCTTCCCCTTCTCTGGACCTTAGTTAAGTTAGGACCATGCTCCCTCATTTTAAATATAGGAACTAAAATCCAGAATGATTAAATGATAAGTTTAAATTGGTTTTCCCAGTCCTTAATTCAAAGATCTTAGCCTCACCACTCCAGATCATAGGTAATTGATGAAGTTGGTGTCACAAACGTATGGGATCTTTCTAAAATGTTAGCTGACAAACCCTTGCCATCAAAAACAGAAGCCCTAGAGAAAACCTGACCAAGTACCAGGCTGCGGGGAGTTAAACCCTCTAAAGCAGTTCAGGGTAAAGTTGTGACAGACATAAGCTAAAAGCTTGCCCCCAAAAGACTAGAGGTGTTTCTCCTTTTGTTTTTCCTGTCTCTACCTTGGATAGAATGGCTAAGGAACAGAATCTGGCCAGCAAGCAGAGAGAATAAGGAAAGAATAGGCTCCTGGATTCTAAACCTCAGCTAAATATCTGAAGAATTGAATTTATTTTACATATGAACCAAGGATATACAGCTAAAAATGGAGGCCTTTGCCAGAAAGCCAGGTGGAACCTGCCTAGCAACCTGATATGGAGACATTCTGGGTTCCTGAGGTCCAGCATCCCAGGGTAAAGTTGAGCTTTCTCTAGGGAGAATTCACGCTGACCTAATACACAAAGAAAGAGGATAAGAAGGAAGGGCAGAAGGGGATGAAGAAGGCAGAGAAGGAGGCAGGAAGAAAGAACAGGAACAAAAGAGGAAAAGATAGGAAAATAAGAAAGAGGAAAAAGGCAGGCTTGGCTTTCCCATAACCTCTTGCCGGGGGTTGTGGATAACTGCACAATTACAAAATCCCATCTTTTTCTGGGTTCTTCCAGCAAACAATCAGCAAGAGAATAGGATCGCCCGATAGCATGTCCCTGTAGTATTTCTAAACAAGTTTATTCGGTTTTGGCAAACAAACTCTTCCCTGTGACTGGTCTACACCTTTAAATGGGATGGTCTTCTTCAGGAAGGAGCATTCCAGGGTGGTTGCCCCATCACAATGGGATCAGAAATGAGCTCTCACGAAGCTCAAATCACTCGGAGTAACACCTAGATGACTTAACCTGACAGCAGTGATCCGGGAGACAGAGAGGGGTTGGTCTTCAAGCCCACGAAGGGCCATTATGAGAAAGAGGTCAGCCAGTAGTGCTTCCTTCAGCGGAAAAGAGAAGCGGAAATCCTCTTATGGGGAGCAGGAGATGAAGCTGAATGGACTGAACACAAAACTGGGTAGGCAAGAAAGACTGTGGAGCGTAAGGCTTAAAAATCTTTGAAATCAAAGCAAATAATTACTCATTCTGACTGGGTTGGTTATAATCTCATCAGGAGGCAGGAGATTAGACGGGATCCACTACAGAGACTGCCTCCATCTCGAACACTCTGTGGTGCCCTGTGAGAGAAGAGTGGACAAGGAAATCAACCGTTCTCTCCCACACGTGTGATGATGACCCCCCCAGTCCTCCATCGTGGGGCTTCTGCAGGCTCCTGTGGAGTACGAAATCAGACACGAGCCCTACGACGATTTTCTAATGAGATGAGATACTTTACTGAGATATTAATTTGGATTTTGTATTGCTTTTGCTATAGTTTTCTCTTCCCTGCTCCAAGGAGGTGTGGCCCCACGTGCTCACCTGCCTCTGCAGGTAGCAGAGGGGAGGCTCAGTGGACCTGGAAGAGCAAAAAGTAAAACCTGAGGCCGGACCAGTAGCATAGTGGTTGGGTTCTCACGCTCCACTTCCACAGCCCCGGGTTCGCGGGTTCGGATCCCCGGCACAGACCTGCACGCTGCTCATCAAGCTAAGCTGTGGGCGGCGTCCCATATGCAAAATAGAGGAAGACTGGCACAGATGTTAGCTCAGGGCCAATCTTCCTCACACACGCACACAAAAGAAAAAAGTAAAACCTGCCTTCAAACATCTTCTTTTCCTTTGTTTCCTGCCATTCTGAGTACTTTTAGGGGACCATGTTACAGAGGAAGCCAAGAAGCAGGGAGAGAGAGAGAGAATGCTCCCAGACCAGAAGGGGATGCAAGTCTACAGGTTCTAAGAAGAGAGTTTCCTTATAGGGCTGGGGAGATGGCAAGGCCCCTGGGCTGGCCAGCACCACCTGTCAGCTGCCTCTTCCAGTATCATCCTGTTTAGTCTAATGCCTTTCTAAGCCACTATACTCTTTTATTCTCTGTGAACTGCATGATTGAAAAATACTCAAAATATGTCCACCATTGGCAAAGGTTTGAAAATGTCCTTTGTTAAACAGATGTGTTTGTAGCAGCCATCTCTCGTCCACGGATCTGACCTGCCTGCTGATTGTCACTTGTTGATAATATCACTTTCTAAGTATGACTATATTTCCTTGTACAAATGGAATATGTCATGCCACTAAACTGTTCATCTGACAAGAGCAGAAAATGCATCTTCTACTTCTTTTACATAAAACAATAAATATTTATAAACCTCAGCCCCATGGAAGGTACAGAAACATTAAGAGGCATGGTGTTGCCTCTCATGCCTTACAATCTTCAGAAACTTGTTAAGAAACAACACAACCTACAAGTGAGTGGTCAAGGCAGATAGTATTGGCTTTAAGTACCATGGAGGTTCAGAGGAGTAGGGGTCAGCGACGCCTCGGGAGTAAGCTGGCAGAACTCACTGAGTACCCACTGAGAGCCAGGCCCTGTGCCAGGTGTGTGGCATCGTAATCTCACTTAGAACTACAAGACCCCTGAGGAGAGTCCCAGCAACCACCTTTTACAGATGAGGCAACCAACGCCTCATGGTAAATGAACCTAGAATTTGCAGCCAGGTCTGGATGACTCCAGAATTCATGCTCTCTCTCCTACATCACATTGTCACCCCCAGGAGAGAATCCTAGGGTCGACATTCAGGAGTGGGGTACTTAGAGCCTGGACTCAGGTGGAGACAGAAAGAATGGAGAAGATAAAGGTGAAAGGAGACTCTTCAGAGAGCTATCCTCCTGACTGGATGGTGGAGAAGGAGGAAAGAATGAACTGAAGATGCTTAGGCTTTGAGATTCTTACAGCGCCTTATAGGGCTCAGCCTACAAAGGTTTTCAGTCTTATTGATTTCCTTGCTCAGATAAGCCCCAAATATCTGACTACGATCCTCATTTTAGGAACCCAATACCTAGAATAGCAGTTCTCAAAATGTGACCAGGGGCCCTTAGAGTCCCTGAGTCCCTTTCAGAAGATCCTTAAGTTCAAAATTATTTTCAGAATAATACTAAGGCATTATTTTCCTTTCTCACTCTTATTCTCTCACAAGCATACAGTGAGTGGAGCTTCCAGAAGCTACTTGGTATGTCATAGTGCCACGGACCGAATGCAGAGGCAGATATGAGATTTCCACTGTCATCTATTAAGGCAGGATTAAAGAGATTTGCAAAGACGGAAAAGAATGCCATTCTTGACACTAAACTTTGTTTGTTTTGGAAAATATAGTTATAGTAACATGTGATGGGTTTATTATTCTTATTTTTAAATGAATTAATAAATAAATTTTTTTTAATTTCTCAGTTTTAATTTCTAAAACAATAAGTTTATAATAGATATATAACTCATACAAACAAAAGGTCTTTGGGGTTTTTGGTAATTTTTTAAGAGTATAAAGGGGTCTTAAAACCAAAACGTTTGACAATCACTGATCTAAAGAACAATGGTCAAGACAAACTCTCAAAATGTATTTGTATTTAACTACCACTAATTGGTGTGCAGGGCACTGTACATGGCAGTTTACATTTGTGACCTCATTTGATCTTTGCAACAACACTTTAAGGTAAGAAACTTGTTCCCATTTTACAGATGAGGAAAATGAGACACAGAGAGGTTGAGCAGCTTGCCCAAGGTCAAACAGCTATGAAGTGAGCAAAACAGAATTCAAACCCACATCTGCCAAATGCTAAGGCCCAGGCTGTTAACTGCTATCTTGTTCTTACAAAACCAATACTGCAAAGGCATTATATATGGAAGTCAAATTGTTTAAAAAACCAAACCCATAATGGTAGAAGTAGAGAAGATCCACTGTGGAGGAAACTTTAGGGTAAAGGGGCAGTAAATGAGTCTAATTCTTTAACCCTAAACACCTGTCGCCTGTCAGGCACGTCCTACGCCCTGAGAATACAGCAGTAAACAACACAGACTTTTCTCCTTCCCTTTGCAGAGGAGATTACAGAGCGGGGAGTAGAAGAGCAGAGACAGGCTTTAAACAAATGATCACACAAATATAAAGCAGTGCAAAAATACAGCGAGGTCTGGATGCTAACTGAGCTTGCTCAGAGCAGTCTCCATTCACGTCCCAAGAGAGCCGGGAGGGCACGAGCACGCCCGACACAGACCATCCCTGCGCTCCTGTCCGAGCCTGGCTGGGGCTGTGGAGACACCCTGAGCAGAAGGGCACTTTAAAGTTCCTCTGTATTTTTCAGCTACAGACATCTCTGGACTATTGAATCTAGATAAGCCAAGATTACTGTTCCATCTGAAAGGACAAATATGTTTTCTGAGGCCTGGTGGGCTAGGGAAGGCTGTGGGAGGTGTGAAGCACTTGGGCATGTTTGGTCTGTTTAGAGAATTTCTGCAACACGACTCTGGGCAGAGGAAGGAATAATAAGCAGGCCGGTGGGTGGTACTGAGGTGGGTTTGATGCAATTAACCACACTCCCAGCTCTGGTGTGCAAACACTGGGCCGAGGTCACAATGGAGCGAGGAGAGCTTGTGAACACTTCATACAAACCGCCTCTCCGAGGGACTAACAGAAGGGCCTTGGTCACCTTCACAGATGACGACTAAAGGAACAACAGGGCTCCCTCACTGATGGGCTTTTTTCTTTAACTGCAGATGGTGTCTTGTTCTCCACTATTCCCATCCTCCTCCTCCTCACCTCGTCGGATAGAAAGAGGCCCAGCGTCAGCACCCTGTTACAGTCACGCAGAGCTCACACTACCTGAGTAAAAATAAAACACACACACACCACCTCCAAGACCTTTGGTAGGGAAGCTGCATGTAACAGTACATACTCAATTAACATCCTATCTAACTGGGATGCTATATGCCAAAGGCTCCCAGATTTATATGTCTGGGCCAAGCCACTCTCCTTAGTCCCAGCCTCATAAGTCAAGTCTCTACTTATCTTTCTTGAATAGCTCAAACTCAATGTATCTGAACCCAAACTCATGACCCACCCCTAAACAGCACCCCCACTGCCACTTCCACACTCGGCCCACCTCCATTAACCCAGCCCACTGTAAGGCACTAGTCCCTCCCCACTACCACTCCCTCCCCAACACTTTCACAGCTAATTCATCATCTGGTCCCATTGGTTCCACCTCTAAAGTCTATCCAGGATCTTCCCATTTCTCTCTATCTCCACTGCCACCATCATTGTCAGAGCCCTCAGCTCTCACGTGGACAACTACAATACCCTCTTTACAGGACTCTACATTCATTCCACCCTCAGCCCCCAGTTCCATCTCCACATGGCAGGGGTGGTCGGGTTGGGTGGCCAGGTGTGGGATGGTTGGAAGAGGGAAACGCAAGAAGTGGAGGGGTCAAATCAGAAGGCTCTCATAGTATTCCCACAAAGAGTGATGGGGCCAAGATTGGGGTGTGGTAATGAGAACCCAGGGAGTGGATGGACACCAAGTTCTTGTGGAGGTAACTCTACAGGGTCTCCAAGGAGGAGATGATACAGAAAGGAAGGGAAGAGGCCCAGGGTCTGAAGTTGGGGCTTGTTGGCTGGGAGTGCAGTGGTGCTATTAAGGAAGTGCTATTGAGGAAGTCAGAAGGAAGAGGTGCTTTGGGGGTTCAGGCCAACCCTATTAATCCTGAGAGAGTGGAGAAGAGTTTCACACAGTGCCTTATGCCCCATTTATCTGTTTTACGTGAAGGGATCTAACGGTCACTTGGATACTGAGCTGCTTGGAGCTGGGATCACATCTCCTATGACACGGAATCCCTGACTTCTGAATATCAGTCCTCACTTTTAGAATACCTTTCCTGCCTCTTGTGCACAGCTTCCTTCATTGTGTCATTCCAGCCCAGCTCTCCTGGACCCACTTGTCCTATACACTGTCATTCCCTGGCTGTGAGCTATCCACATTTGCTAGTTATTTTGTTTGAATACGTCTTCTAGGCCCACTAAATCGGGTCTTCCCAAGCAGGTAGGACTCCTGACTTTTTCCCTTCTTGCTGCTTAAGGTTCATGGTACCTCTCTGCTGGCCAGTAGGACAGACAGAGAACTGCCCATTCCCACATCCAAACTATGCAGAGCTTTCTTAAATACCCATATCAAATACTACCTGGTCCACAAATCAATCTCTGCTTCCCCAGTAATGATAATAACTAAGCTTTGAGGAGCTCGCTGCCATTAACACGGTATTCTCACAGGCCTGCTCTCATAACCATAGAAGGCATTTCGTCCTGAAAGTCACTTCTCATTGTCTAAATCCCCACAGCTCTTTATCCAGAGGCCTTTTTGCAGCATTTGTCACACCCACTTGGATTTAGAGTTATTTGCTGGACCACCAGATTATAAACTCCTTGAGGGCAGGCTCTGAGAATGATTCATCTCCGGGATCCCCATAGTCTGGCTCAGTGCCTGGACCACAGAACTTCATACATATGTGATCAGTGAAGAAAGCACAGTCCACATAGACAGCTCTCGTGTAAATTTTAAAATCTGAGTAATGCTTAGAGGCTTGGAACCAAGGCTGCCAGATACAGACAAAAGATATTATAATACAAAGAAAGGTAGTTAAGAGGGGCACAGCACAGGGCAACTGATGGCTCGAGGGTTCCCGTATTGTCCCTGCTGACTGAGCCAACGGCTCTGTGGTTGCACAGAGGAGGCCACAAAGTCCTCCAGGAGCCAATGTCCTCTCCCCCTACCCCAATCCAGGAAGAGAAGGGCACTAATTTGACTTCCTATACACTGGGGTAGAACCAACTCCAAGACAAACACCAACAAGGACCTGGAAAGAAGAAACAAAGAGGAAGAGACAGAGCAGAATGCTTGCAGCCGGAGGAGGCAGGGAGCCACACCAGGCCTTCAGGAGCTGCTGCTTCCACCATCTGTGAGTTCACAGGCCACAGGGCGCCTCTGCTCCCGTGTGACTCGCAGCAGCTGGGTCTCAGCAGCCCATGGGATACAGCTGAAGCCAGAATGAACAAACGGAACCAGCCCTGCCTTCTGTGGGCTCGCCGGCCTTGAAGTGCTAGAAGGGCATTTCACCACGGCTATTGAGTTTAACAGGAGCAAGCCAACACACAGACCCACTCCATCGTCCCCTTCTTCCCTTCTCCTCACACTTAAAGAGACAGTTCCAAAGTAGACCTAACCATTTCTATTTCTAGGGGTATCAAGGAAGCTTCCAGTTTGGGGCATGGGGTTGGGGGTGGGATAGGGTGGGAAGGGGCAAGTGAAGAGTTTTAGAAAAAATGCATCCACCGCACATTTATCCATGTCAACACCAGCCCCTGTGTTGTATAAAGGAGACTGAGAAGGGAGGGGCACCCTCTCCTGAAGCAGTTCACCACAACTAGCAAAGGGCTTCGAAGGGGCCCCACTGACAGGCTGGCTTCAGAGCCAAGGATTTGAACACTGCTAGGAGAGGATTCCCAGGTGAGAGGCTTTGAGCCCCTGTGGTGGTCTCTGAGCTTGCAGCCAACTACCCACCGCGTCCTTGTCAGCTCCGAGCAAGCAGCAGGGCCCAAAACCTGGCTGACGGGAGAGCAAGAATCTCTCCATCAAAACCCAGTGAAGCTGCTGGAAAACACTTTTGTGGCTCAGAATCGAAGTCCAGAAAGAAAGGTAAAGAGCCAGAAGGGACAGGATGGGAGCAGGTGATGAGTGCAATCATTCCCACAGGAAGGAGGAGAGGAGGCCTGTGTGAGAGGAAGAGGAGGCAGGCAAAGTGGGTAAGGAATACAAATGTGGGTTTAGCCTGGATCAAGGCCTGTGGCTTTGCAGCAAAGTCCTTATGGCCACAAATGGGAAAAACAAATAGGCAGTGATTTCAGAAGATCAAACCTCTAAGCACTTAGACCTCCAAACCTCAGGCATTTGGAGGACAGAAGGGAGCCTTCCCTTTTCTGGTCACCATCGCCTCTCAGCCAGTGCTGAGTGCTGGCCTCCCAAGGATGCTGGGCACCTTCCAAGGTGCACACATGTGTGGCCTGGGGGCAGGGAGACAAGGAGCCCGAGAAGACTGTGATGAACAGACCCTGAGGAAACATCAACAAGGAGCAAATGAACTAGTGGAAGGAGGGGAGGGGAAGGGAGGGGAGAGGGCACCCGCCCCCACCCACAAACCCCTCACCAGGAGCGGGTGGTCCCCAGCTCTGCAGAGCAGACAAAATCTAACTGTGGTGCTTGGCTGGCGAATGAATCTTAGGATCTGACCAATTGTTCCTTTAGCAAAATAATCCCATAAAGACAGAGCAGTTCTTCAGTTTTGCCCCAGAGGAGCTCGAGCAAAGGGAAAAAGAGGAACAGGAAAAAGAAAACAAATAAAGATGCTGCTCTGCTGTGGACCATGGTGTCTCTCTGCCACCAGGTGACCCCTGGGCCCTCACACACACTGGTGGTGGGAGGGAGGCAGAGAGGGAAGTCTTGGCTTCAGGAGATGTGCTCATTCATCATCGCTGCCGGCCAGCCCATCTGTTCCCCACTGTCACTGCCCAGCCGCCCACAGACCCTCCATATGGCTGAAAGTGGTGCTTTCGGGCATTCTTAAAATGTCGCATCTACCTGCCTGGCTGGGAAGGAAGCCCACGGTGAAGAAGTAGTGCAGTGGCACACTCTGTCCCCAACCCCAGGCGGGGATATTGCCAAGAGTTGTCTATCCACTTTCTTAATATTTCTGGAATCCCTCCATCTCTCTCCATCGTAACTACTACTGCCTTAGCTCAGATTGTCAACATTTCTCCACTAAAATAATATAAAAACTTCCTAAGTGTTGTTTCTGCCTCTAGTCTAGCTCCCCTCCAATCCATTCTCCAATGGTAACATTCCCTATGGAAAATCTTTGGGTTGCTCCTCCTGCCCTCAGGAAACAGTGCAAGCACTTTAGCACATGAGACTCTTCAAAATTAACCCCCACTCTCATTGGAGACTTGATGCTTGCTAGTCGCTCTTTTTCCTCCTGTGTTTCAGCTATGTGAACACATTTCAGACTCTTCAAATGCACTCTATTCCTTGGACTGCCTCCATGCCCTCCCATCTCTCATTTTTTTCACCTGACTAACTTCTAGTCAGCCTTCAGGTCACAGTAAACATCCATTGTTCCTTGACCCCCAAGACTGGTTTAGGTAACCTCCACCCATGTCTTCCTTTAGGAGACCGTACTTAACTACAGTCATAAGACTTCTCACTCTGCATTAAAATTGTCTATGTACTTGTCTGTCTCCCTTCCGCTGTCACCTCCTTGCATATTTTTTTATCATTTTATTTAGTCTCAGCATCTAGTTGCTCAATCTTTTGTTAAACGAGTGAATAAAATATGCTTGTCAATCACAGGTAGTAAATCAATCAGCAACCTCTCTGGAGGTCAAGCCTCTTGACAACGTCAAGCCTCTGGAAGCACAATTAGGCAAAAGGGCTCATCTTTACTTGGATAGCTCAGCCATATTGCCACCATCCACTCTGCACGATGGTGGACATGGTAGGTATTTCAGTACACCAGCAAAAATATTTCATTGATATCTAGGTTCAGAATAAAGAAAGATCTATTTGCTACCTGGAAATACCTATGATGTGCCTTGCACACAGTAGGCATTCAATAAAAGTTTAGAAAAAATGGAATGCCAGAACTAAGAGATTAAGCCCCTATCCACCTCCCCATTGGAATAACACACCTCAAGTCAACCCTCAAGGTTTTCCCCACTGAAGTCCTCTCTGGAAAGTTCTGGCTCAAAGTTACAGAGCACATCTCAAATTTATGAGTCTGCCTCTCAGGACGGGAGAAGTGAGGGTTATTTTTCCTGTCTCCAGGTGGTGAAACACAGAGGCACAGAAAAGCAAAACTGCTCCTTGGGGGGGACACAGAATTGGGCCCACTCCAAATGCTTGTTCTCTCCTCATCCCCACCCCTAAGACGGAGCAGAGCAGTGCCAAGACACCCAACCTCTGAGGACAGTGAGCAGTGGTCAGAGTGGAAAGGGCTATGGCCCCTTAGCAGTTCCCTTGTTCTGTGATCTCTTTGTGTACCTGACCAAGAAACATGCATTCATAAGCCCAACCCATGGCCTCTGAGGAAACATGGAATGTCAGCAAGCAACAGCAAAGCAATGCCAAGTACTTTTCTCACAAATATGTATAATTAAGGTCATTAAGTTATGAAAGTGAGAACATTCGACTGGAGGATATCTAAATAATGAGATAACTGCTTTGCAAGAAGCCTGATGAAAGGGGAAAGCAGCAGCTGAGTGAGCCCTGCAAGGTGGTGACCTCACGGAACGTCCACACTGTGCAGAGGGAGAGCATCCCTCTCCGGCTTCTGTCCCTGCTGATCCCAAGAGACTCTCCCCAGGCCTCCCCTCTCCCTATTCCCGCCAGTCAGGGCCTCCATCTCTAGTGAACTCACAGCTGGGGAGTGGGGCGTTGATAAACTCAGTGGAAGATGTAGAGGAATTCTCTTTGGGACACTTTTATTTAATTTATCCCAAAGGCCAGTGGTATGAATAAGTGAATAATGTCTGCCATTTCATAACAAGAGGGGAGGGCTCTTGGAGCCAGGCTGCATTGGGGCGGGCCCCCTTCTCATGGGCCCACACTTCATGGGCCTCTGTGCCAATTTAGAAAGAGGGACCGGGGTCAGACGACTTCCAGACAGTCCTCCCTAGGCAACACCCACATCTCTATCTGGGATGGGGGTAGCAAAGAGGAGGAAGAGGAGTAATAATAATAGAAATTAATAAGTCCACACTTAGTTACATGGTCCTTACTATGTGCCAGGCCCCATGTCAGGGATTTCACAGACATTAGTCTAAGCCTCACAAGTACCCTGCTGGGTAGACGTCATCATCTCCATTATACAGATGAGGCAACTGAAGCTCAGAATGTAGCCCTTGGCTTTGGGAACCTCCCAGAGGCACAGAGAGTGAGTAGCTAAGGGAAGGCAAAGAGGACAGGAGAACATCTCTACTGCCTATTTTCATCAGAGGGTCTACCCCACCATGACTTCCTGCACAGCTCCCCACACCTTCAGCCCCTTAGAGAGGTGAAAGCAGGGGCAAAGAATCAGCCCAGAGGGGAGAAAGAGCCCTGCCCTGACAGCTGACTGCACCCAGGGATCTGGGCATAGGGTAGGTCTTCAATACACACTGAGTTAGTGAGCATCTGCAGTTGGAATCTGTGAACCCCAGCTCCTCCACTTCCTAGCTGATTGGAGGCAAATGACTTATCACTTTTCTGTGCCTCTGTTTTCTTATCTGTAAAATGGGAATGATGATACTGGTCCCATCTCATAGGGTTGTGAGGATTAAAGGAGTCAATATGGGTTAAGAGTATCTGGCCCATAGTAAGTGTTCAATAAATCTGAACTCTTAATATCATCATCAACATTGTCAATATTCTGATTGATCCAAACATAGAAAAGCAAGACATCCTGGTTCTGCTGAGCCCCTACACACAGAGCACCATTAGATTGACTACTCCCGTAGACTGACCACGACTCAAGTGGCCAATGTAGATATCTCCCCAAAGCAGAGCACTGCATCCTCCACAGTCAGTTACTCAGCCTCCTGACATGTGGCCCTGAGTCCAGTGAACTGAGACTATTGTTAATAACAAACTATTCACATTGAGAGTTAAGAGCAAGAGAGCTCTGTGTGAGCATCACGTCCTTCATCTCAGTGAAAAAAGAACAAGGTGGAACTGGCCCAGCCTATCCTTGTTCTCAGTGGGGTTCTCAAAGGCGCAGCTGGGGGGTGCTGAGGGAACACCTCAGAAGACTTCGATGTAAACTCTGGTTCTTCCACTCAGTGGCTGTGTCATGTCAGGAAAATCGTTCAGCCACTCCTAACCTTACTTCCTCAACTGTGTTACTATAAGGATTAAGTGGCATAATGTGTACAATATATGCCATTTGCTGCAAAGCAGTATACCAATGTAGGGAACTAGAATTAATATTTTCATTCTCCCTAAATCAAATCCACTTGCTCCAGTGTAAGCTCTTCCCTCAAATCAGACCTCACCTGCCCATGCAGGCTCTCGCTGTTTCTCTCTCTCAGCTGGTTTCAGGGTCTCAGGGGAGCAGCTGGTTGAAGGGGCAATGTGGGTAGCAAATGACAGTCAGGTCTGAACTCCCGGAAATAGAAGTCCTGGGTGCTATTTTCAGCTGGGCTGGTTGTGAAAGGTCAGCATGTGACCTCATGCGAGTCCTCTCCCTGTCCCAAGCCTCATGCTCAGCTTCTAAGCCTGAGGATTAGAAACAGCCACGTCTCCAGGGCCGAGCTGACTGTGAAAAGCAGCTCTGTGGTTTAATATGGGGCAAGCCTTAGCCATTTTGGGCTGCCAGAGCATCATGGCGGACACAATGCCAGGGGACAGGATGACAGGATGCTGCCTGGTCACACATCACTGTTCAACACCACACGTCTCCTCCCAGACTCGAGTAACACTCAAGAGCACCCACTGGAGAGCAATGCTCATTGTCATTCCACCCAACAACGATCCTGGCTCCAGCTTTCAGCAGTATCCCAGAAAAATTAAGAGATTTTCATAATCATTTTCCATGCCTCCTTTCACTACGTGGAAATAGACATCCAGTGGGTGAAATTCACAAAACAGTGTTTCCAAGTATCCCATCCATAATAAAGTTGTGGATTTATGAACTGCATGTCTTGCTATTAATTCAGTGCTTTCCCTCATATTCACTATGGTTCTCTCACTGATAGACTTACAAAGCTCCCCTGCAAGCTTCTGAAGTAGTGGAGAGGAGGAGTAGTTCTAGAGTGTACATTGCTCTTACATGATGGAACGTGAAAGAATGATTAAATGAGCCAGAACACTCTCAAACTGATGACAGGTTGATCAAATTCATAGATGACTTGAGGCCAGGGAGGTAATAATCAAGAGGGTAGCTAAAGATCACCTTCCTTAAATATGGCAAAAGCATAAGAAACAAAAAAAAAACCAGAAAAACTGGACGTCATCAAAATTAAATACTTTGTGCAAAGGACATCATCAAGAAAGTGAAAAGGCAACCCACAGAATGGAAGAAAATATTTGCAAATCATATATCTGACAGTCAAATAATTAAAAATAAATCCAAAATTGTAACTTGGTCAAAGCTGTATCCAAGCACGTGGGGGCATAAAGGCTGGAATTTATTTACATGCGAGGCCCTGGAAGCAGCTCAGATGAGAGTGGTGCAGGGAACTAATGGCTGCTTCCCAGGGCTAATACCTCCAAGTAGCCAGGAACAAAGACTCTCCTTAAGTGCCAAAAAGTTGTATCCAGTGGGGATGGGCTCACCCTACCGGTAGTCATGGAGTTGGGTCCCAAAAGCCAACTGCAAAAGCAAAGAATGGCAGAAATGTGGTTTCTCCAAGTATAGATGCTTGCCAAGTACAAGCTTTGTCTAGAAACACTGGGACAGGGTGAGATTCTGTGAGAGAAGAAGGAAAGGGAGAGTACAGCACTACATGGTATCTTCTAGCTCAAACTCAAAAGAATCCAAGTCAGGGTCTAAGAAAAGAGACTGGAAATTTTTTTTTAAAAAAGAAAGTCAAATGAAAGTGTTCTACTACTGGCAGTATGATGTGATCCTGTTCTGTCCTGGTGCCAGAATTTAGCACAGGTGGGAGGAGGGCATTTCTCCCATACTGGAGCAAAGTACAGAGCTTTTGCACTTCATTATGGGTGACATGGAGGGAGTATGCTGGTAGAGAAAAAGATCCATAGCCCAGCAGGGTGCAGGTCACAACTGGGGAACCATGTGGTACATGACAGGAGTGGCCATGGAAGGAAAGCAGATGCTACCAGGTGGAAGAAGAGGGCAGCTAAAATCACTCCCGGGTCAACATGAGACATTACTAATACCCTTTAAACCATAAGCTAGGTTCTAATGATCTTGCTGGAAGCAATAGAAAAAGGAATCATTGTTTTCTTCCAATTACTGTGACTTTGTTCCACGACTATATTCCCAGATTGGTGTGGCCAAAGAAAATGGGAGACATATTTGGCTAAATGTCAAATAATGCACCTGGATCCAAAAAGACAACTGGAAAAGCAGAAGATGGTAGAAACATGGTTCACAATAGAACCTATGAAATAACTCAGGACTTCTAGATGGGTGCCAGCTGAATTTTAATCAATAGTATGATGTGGTAGTCAAAAATAAAACCTTGAGTTAAGAGAAGTCTAGAGAGATATACAGATGTGGTGAGGAGAGGTGGAAAGTGTTCAAATCTTGGAGAATTGGGGTTTTTGGAGACTTAAGTCCTTTTCTTGTGCTGCCACTAACTAGCTGAGTCACCTGTTCTCTCTGGGCCTCACCTTTTCATCTGCACAATGATGCTGTTAGGACAGATGGTCTCTAAGACTCCTTCTAGTTCTCATGTTCTTTCATTCTATAAATGCGATTTCAAAATGAGGGAAGCAATGGTCCTGCTCAGTTCTGCTCTGGCCAAACCACAGGCAGACAACTGAGTGTAGTCTGGGGCCCCTCACAAGAGAGGAATGAACAAAGGGGAGAGCAAAGAGATCATCATCATCCAGGATGGAGAAAGTTCTCAGAACCTCATGACAGAAACTGGTTTTATCCATTTTGGAGAGATGAAGTCAACATAATGGGCAGACATAATGGTTTTCAAATATTTGAAGCATTGTTTGGATAAAAGAAAAGCTAAATTTGTCCCATGAAGTCCCAGGAGTAAAGAGCCAAGAACAAGGGGTAAAATCCACAGGGAGGTAATTTTACCTTTATCTAAGAGGGAAATTCTCACCCTAGAGCTTATCTGGAAGAGGAATGGACCCATTCCTGGGGGCATTCAAACCTCAGACAAGCGATTCAAGGGTCTAACCAGTAGGTGACCTTGATGACATCTGAGGTCCTTCTCAATTCCAAAAATCTGTGAGTGCCCATGAGATAACTAGAGATCTGGTTCATTATCACAGAAAAAGAATGGCAGATTATCCTGTCTTCACACCATTTCTAAATGGTTGGCACACAGTAGGGGTTTAATAAATATTTGTGAAAGGGAAGGAGAGAGAAGCAAAGATGACAGTCAAGTCACACATTCCACCATGTGTCTAGAAAGCCCTCTGCTCAGATATCCTGCCTCCCTCCCACTTGCTAAGGTGCTGGATTCCAGCCAAGGCCTCGAGTGCAGGCCTATGAGTGCAGCTCAGTGTAATTAAACACCTGAGTTTCCCAGGAGGGATCCAATCAAAAAGATAACCGGGAGAGAACCCGTGGCTTCTGCCTCTTCCCTGCCTTCCCGCTTACTTCTTGGCAAGGCTGGGCCTGGTGTGTAGTCCCACAGCTGGAGGGCGCCCCTCGCTGTGTCGTCTCTGCAGAGCTGTAGTCAGTCTGCTGTTCTCTGTTAAGCTGCACATTTGTGCCTTGCTTGGTAGAGAATCTTTAGAGTTTACTGTTGTTTCTCCAGTGGGTACACTCTGCTTCCATCATACCTACCCCAGGGAGCTCTACGAAGGGGGCCTGGCCCACAGTTATGTGGTTATGATCAGGAAGAGAGACCCCCTCCCCTGCTCTAGCTCTGCCACCCCATTCCAGCCCAGCCCAGCTCCCTCTTCCCATCCCCAAGGAGGAACAAAGGGTTAGCCCTACAAGCAGGGCAGCTGCAGCTCTGCAGAACTCACCGGTGATTTTTCACAAATTTGATTTTCTTTCTAAGCCTCCTGCTCTTTCATTTTGCTCTTCCTACCAAGACCTCTCTCCTTGCCAAGGTTTCTTCTGGTGACAGTGGGTTTTTATCACCATGTAGCTATGATTCAGAGCCAGACCTCTAGCTGATGAGTGCTAAAATTATTCTCTCTCACACACGCAGAGAGGACCACAATGGGGAAAGGTGAAAATGGAAACATTTTTCAAGTCTGCAAAGTCACTATCAGGTGAGGATTTATGGAGTCGACCCTGACAGCTCCTCCTTTTGCAGCATCCTCCCCAGAAGATTTTCATCTTAATATTTAGTTCCACAAACAAACTCGTATCAAGCTCTTCTGTATGCAAAGCATCGTGCTGTCTCTATTCCGTTACCACCTTCGCACATGATACCTCCTCCTGCCTCTCAACCGCCAGCCAATGCCTACCAGGGTCCCTTGCTGAACGGCTGAACAAACAACACAGACCAAGGATGCTGGAAGGATGGCATCATCATCAACTAACAGGCCATCTGTGGCTCTGGGCTGGGCACCAGGCAGAAACAAAGGTCCTGAAAGGGAAGAAGCTTTACTTTCATTTACACCATTGAATTGCATCATCCCCATTTTACAGATGAAGAAACAGGCTCAGGAATTGAGTAGCCTGTTCCCTTGACTACGAAGTAGTGGAGCCAGAATTCATAACCACACGTTTCTCTTTTGAGCCCATGAACTGTCTACATTATAATGATTTTAGAAATTAAAATTATGTTCCTGACCTAAAGTCAGTTGCTCATGCAGCCTGACTGATTTTGTCGACAGTGGAGATGGCTTGCAGAAACCATCCTCATTATCTAGTTAGTCTTCTCTTTGGGCAGCATTGATTCAAAAGAGGGCTGTCCAGGGGAAGGAACAGTCTTTGACGGAAACAAGCTGACCAATATCGTGGCTGTGGCATCTTTAGTCTAACGAATCGAGTGATGTAATCCAGAATCACTGGTGGTGTCGTTCAAGTGGAAAATAAAGTCTGCATCCCAGCGATTTTTCTAAATGGCAGACTAAATGGTTAAGATCTGAGAGTATTCAGGAGCCGGCCCCGTGGCTTAGCAGTTAAGTGCGCACGCTCCGCTACTGGCGGCCTGGGTTCAGATCCCGGGCACGCACCAATGCACTGCTTGTCCAGCCATGCTGAGGCGGCGTCCCACATACAGCAACTAGAAGGATGTGCAACTATGACATACAACTATCTACTGGGGCCTTGGGGAGACAAAGGGAAAAAAAGGAGGAGGAGTGGCAATAGATGTTAGCTCAGGGCCAGTCTTCCTCAGCAAAAAAAGAGGAAGACTGGCATGGAGGTTAGCTCAGGGCTGATCTTCCTCACAAAAAAACAAAAAAAAAAGATCTGAGTGTTCAAAGAATTCAGCAAATTAGCCTTACCGCAACTTTCTGCAATCCCTTTCTCTTGGCATGTGAGGTATTGTCGGAGGTGGTCACCGAGCACTAGCCTACTGCAGGAAGGACTCTGGGATGCTGACAAACCAGGAGGCACAGAGTGGGCACTCAGCCCCTCTCAGATCAGCACATCTTTCTTTCTCTTTCCCCTGTCCTGTGTGGCAGGAAGAGGTGGTGGCTGCTCTCTCTGTAGCCTTTTGCTCCAGAGCCATTCTCACGGGGTGGCAGTGCAGACCAGTGGAGAGACCATGAGCTTGGTGGTCAGAGATCTGGGTCTGAATTCTGACTCCACCAGTCACAAGAAGGTTGACCCAGAGGAAAATAATTGACCTCTCTGAGCTTCAGTTCGTCACCTGAAACACTTGGGACATAGAAGTGTTAGGAGAGTTAATGAAGAATGTGTATCAAGCGTTCTACACACAGTATATGCTCACTAACTTACCATTATTAATACTATTCTTACCTGTCCTTTTCTAGAAGTCATGCAAAGTCTACCCATCATTCACTGGTCAAGTAAAATACCTCCTTGTTACTGCCACTCTCACCTCTACTTCACAGAAATGATCGCTGTCTTCCCAGAAGTCTGCAAGCATGAATGGGTTCTACTGCTTATTCCGTGAACACTTACTGCTTTCCAGCTTCACATGGTTTTTCCTGTTTGTAGTTGTATTTCCCAAACTAAACTGTAAGCAAATTGAGGAAGGGATGATGTCTTATTTTTTTCTCCCTTCCTCCATCCACTCAGTATTTATTGAGCCCACCATGGACCAGGTATTGGCCCACACAGCCCCTGACTAAGGCACCTTGAAGTCCAGTTGGGGAGATATCTGCAAACAGATGCAGTGAGATAAATTGTGAGAAGGCCCTCGGTGCCTAGCCCAGGGCTCTTCCCAAATAAACAGGGTGTGTACTCCCTGACCCCTGACCCTCCTTGATCCCTGACTGGGTGAGGGGCCCTGCACATGTTCCCATAACAACCTGTATAACAACCTGTCCTTTCCTTAGTGGAGATTCATCTCACTTCACAGCAATTTCTCATTGACTTATCTGGCTCCCCCAGCAGACCATAAGTAATGTGAGGGCAGAGCTTGTGTCTCATTTACTGCTCCATCCTCGTAGTCACACAGTGCCTGGCACATGGCAGGCACTCAAAAAATGTTTATTAAATGAACAAAGAGGTATTCAGGTAAACTGCTGATTGACTGAGGTTCCGGGGAATTGGCAGGTAAATCTAACATTTGTTTTCTCAGGGACCATACTTATTCATATATTTTTAGAAAATATTTCCCTGGTGGGCTTTCCTCCTCTCGCCAATTTTAAAGAAGGAAAGGAAAATTATTTTCTCCTCTGGGTGACTTCTCTCTAGCTGTCTGTAGTTGTCAGCCTAGCGGTGGAGAGCCACAAGAAAGGCTTGATATAAAGCAGCTGAAGAGGTGTGAAACTTGATTAATCAAGTTCCTTTGCTGAAAATAGAATGGAGGCCTTAACCACTCTTCATCCACTTTCACCTCTTCTCATCAAGCTTTGAGGACATCCCACGAAGCCACCAGCTGCCACAATCAACTGGCATAACTTGTGATCTGTGGCTACCAGTACCAATTGCTGTCATGGTGATCTGGAAGAGGAGGGAAAACACTGAGCTGAGAGTGATGACGGGAGCTTGAGCCCAGCTCTGCTTCTAACTAGCTGTGTGACCTTCAGCAAGTTACTCCTCAATTTCCTCATCCACAAAATGGGAAGGATACTACCAGTCCCATGGAATATTGAGAGTTTCAAAGGAGACAACAATCATAGAAACAAAATAGAAGCAAAAGATTTGATCATAGCAACATCTCCACACGCTAATTTCCATTTGGATGGAAATTATATTTTTAAAAAGATAGAAACAAATTTTTGCAAATGACTGTGGGTATCTATAAGGTCAGAGACAATACCCCTCATCCAGTTGACTTCCCACTGGCAGAGCTTCCTAACATCTAAGACTGTTGTAAATTATTCTTCCCAGTGCAGTAATCCAGCTATGAACAAGGATAATGTCTTCCCACAACACACATAATCAGATATTTTGTCACTATAACTATAATTGAAAATAATAGAGAAGGCTTGCAGGGAAAGCACCCTCTCTCTGCAATCCTTCCACTGCCCTCTTCTCTAACCAACTCTTTTCCCTGCCCCTCAACACCACACACACCACAGAGAACATTTTCCCCTTCTGTATCTCAAAATAATCAGCAAGGGAAGCAACAAAACCAAGTGAAACTTTGATGTCAGATAAAACTAGGTTCAAGACTCAGTCTGGCCACCTCTCACACTGTGCCCTTGGAAAAATTACCTCGTGTCTCTGAACTTCATGGTTCTTATCTGCAAAATAGTGATAATAAAGCCTATTTATGGGGTTGTTGGGTGAGGAAAACTTCCCAACATGACACCTGGCGTGTCTTGGTACTCAGTGCATGAGTGTTTCTAATCTCTTCTCTCCTTCTCCAGAGGGAGCACTCTCTTTCCTCTCTGTACTGTTTCCTGCCCAGTGAAGATCCTGCCAGTCAGGCCTGGACAGTGATGCCTGGGAGGCCTCCCAACCACACAAAATGACTCTCTCCTTCTTTAACAGCTTGCCCTAACTTGCTCTGCAGTCAGGCCAATTTCTTTTTAAAACAGAAGCTTTGTATCTAGGGAATCTCACATCCAGATACCCATATATTTAATGACCTGTACATTAAATACTGCAATGCACCTGACATTTTATGCAAATTCAAATTCTTCTAAGGTACAGCACACCCAAAGGACTAACAAGTGGTTGAGAAACATCATTGTTTGATGAGCCCTAGAAATGTGTTATAAGAGAGGGGACAGAGGAGCAAGGAGAGAACTACCATTGTTTGAACACCCCATGTGGGAGGCACCGTGCTAGGTGCATCACATCACTTTATCTTTTCACCCCCAAAACTTTGGTAAGGGAGGGCCTGGTATCTCCATTTTCAGTTGAGGAAACTGCTAAAGGTCAAAGCATTCATCAAGAGTAGAGGTGGGCCTGGAAGCCAGAACTGGCCAGTTCCAAGGCTCATGCTCTTCCTTCTGTTCCAACAGCATGTGCCCAGACACAAAAGAGAAGAAGGGCAGGGAGACCCACAGGCCCTGCCCTCCGCAGCCTGGAGTTTCACAGGAGTTAGGCAAAATACACATGAGGCAAGAAAGAGAAAACTATGAGGTCATAAGAATATTTAAAGAGCAATGTAAAGTCCAAATGCAAGTGAATAAACCCAAAGCAAGGTCCGTCAGCCTTCAACGTACAAAGAAAACTAAGGGCTGAGAACCAGGAGGGAGTGACCAGACATAGTTCCTGGAGGAGGGGAGAGAGGGATGTAGGAGACAGAAAGTAGCCTGAGCTTGTGTCAAAGACAGGGATACCCATCCGAAATGCACAGTGGCAGGCAGAACTTAAAAAAAAAAATCAGGTTCTAGAGAAAAATAAGCTGATTTGCTGGCTAGCAAAAAATAAACTCTAACACTAAATGAGAAATGAATAGTTATTTCTCCCATAGCATTCTGGACACTGCCCCATTTCCCAAAATAAACATAAACCAAAAATGAAATTAAACAGCATTCCCATGCTCCTGAGAAGGGAGCAGCAATTATTATTTTCCTTTTTCTAAGAACAGGAAGGAAAAGATTAACCGGGAAGAGCAAGAAACAATCGCTGTTATTAACAACAATAAAATCACAACATCTGAATGTAAAATTTTTAGCGTTTTCAAAGAGCTATCATACACGATTATCTCATTTAGTTCTCACTTCCACTAAGTGAGATTGTCAGGAGAGCCTCTTACCCCTAGGCCAAGAAATTAAAGGGTACAACCCAAAGCACAGAGCAGATCTAGGACTTGAACCAAAGTCTCTCAACTTGCAATTCAAGGATGAAGCTCCAACAGGGTCTGTCAGTCACAGAGGGCTAATGTTTGCTGATATCAGTTGAGGGGATTTGAGGGGAGGGAGGAAAGCTGAGGTGGAAAGACCCTGCTGGTCATCCCCCACTAGCTGCTCTCCTTGTCTATATTATTGCATTTCTACCTGGGCACATGACCACCCCAAATAAAAACTATATTTCCCAGCCTCCTTTGCAGCTAGGTGTGGCCAGGTTACCAAGTTCCAGCCATTGAGATATAAACAAAGTTAATATGGACAACTTCCTAGTCTTATTCTCAAAGGCGAAAGAGTTTAACTAGCCTTTCCCTTCCCCTTCTTTCTAGTTTCTGGAAAAAGAACATATGGCTGAAGCTGGAACAGCCATATGGAATCCCGATACGGAAGTCATGTGTTTAAGAGAGCACAGAAGCCTGGGTCTCTGATGAGTGCACAGCACCCAGACCAACCCTAAACTTTTAGAAAACATATGCCTTGCTGATGCTACTACTACTCTGTGTCTCTGTCCAGCAGCAGAACCCATATCCTAACTAATAAAGAAGCTTTGCCAGTGGCACTGAAGACCACTTCCAAAATTCTAGAGCCTTCTCAACTGTTCAGATTTAACAAGTCCATAAATATTTATTAAGAGTCTACTATGTGTTTGAAGTCTGCTAAGAGTATCTTTATAGTCTCCTGGGAAATGTGCCCCACATCATTTTTTAAAAACCATTATATTGGTATAGAATGCAAAAAGGAATATTCAGCAAAGGTAAAATGGAAAGTAACAAGAAACGTTTAAATAAGATCATGACGGAGGCAGGGAAAAGTCCATCTTGGTTTGTAAATAACAATTTAAGCTGAAAGGAGGCCACGAGGCATACTGCAAGTGGGTGAGGCAGCGGGGTCAAATGTCCAGGGGTGCAGGTTACTAGTGTCCCTTCCCCCCAGGAGAGAAAGTGATAGAAGGAAACCACTAGGAGTGAACTCAGTTACTCCGGGGGCTCTCAGTCCCGGAGGGAGGTTGACTGAAGCATTGACCACGATGGGATCTGGCCCAGCAGAAGAACTAGAAGGAAGGGCTGTTACGGATTAAACAGATGCTCACAAGGGTTCGTTCAGCGCTGACATTCTGCTCTGGTTTTAAGGAGCTGAGGTGGGAGGGGACCGGGAAGAGGAAATAAATTCAAAGAGAGAGGTGTTGTACAGTGCTGAGGTAGGAGACCAAACGTTCAGCTTGGGGGTGGAGAGTGGCTGGTGTAGGAGTACAGTGTCTAGACCCCTGCCATTATGGGAGAGAAAGGAAATGAACATGGCTTCATCATAAGGACAGGATGACAGCAATGACATTATGAGGAGAGAATCAGAAAAGTGCAAAGCCCATATTAGGAAAATGGGAACTGTCTCTTCACCATCAAATTCCCCAGGGAGAACTCCCTAAGACAGGGTCGTGTCCCTAACCTGAGACTGAGACTTCCCAGACAAAGGAACTAGTCCCCCCAACAATCCCTCCTTCTTGGAGGGATCCCCCAGAGGCCCGGGCAAGGCTCACCCCACAGTGGCCTCCATCTCCAGGCCTTAGTCACTGGCTGGTGGGCCACAGTGCCTGTCTCTGTCCTTCCCACAGTCCAGCCACCATCAGACTGCTGGCTCCCTGAGAGTGCCACCCACAGAGGTCGTCTCCCAGTCCTCAGCACCTAGCAGGATCTGTCGGGGAGGCCATCAGTATGTGCCTGTTGAATGGGGGACGTCTGCTCCCAGGTGTCACACAGAGGGCTGGGGTGGCCTTGTGCTTCTCAGCATCACCAACACACAGGGGATGTGCAAAAAAGTGAGGCCACTCACCACATCTCGGGGTGAGTCCTTGCAGGAAACCACCAAAGACCCCCACAAGGAGGGAGGGAGAGCAGCATAGGGGCTGACTTGCCCCTGGCCCAGGCCAAGACCCCAGCATGGAAGTTAGATATAAAACCAGGCAGTTGGAGACATAGATCGCCTACACCTACAGCTAACCACAAAAACTCAATTTAGCCAACAGTTTTCAGCTCTTTCTATTGCAATTTTTTATCAGAACTGAGAAAGGTGGGCAAGCTTGAAAATATTTCGTTTTCCTGCTTCCTGTAATCCTCTGGGGAATTAGCCAATTTATAATGAGATATTCAGTGCCAGCGAGCCGACAGGAGAAGCAACAGAAGGCTTCTGGATAATCTATATTATGGCTAATACACTGCAACAGAATAGCCAAGAAACACTATTACTGACACATGTAAAATTCAACGCAAAGAGGAAAAAACTCACAATGTAACCAGTACTTCAAAAGTCCACTAGCTTTATGCCTCTCTCTACCACCTAAGGAATGCTGGGCCTGACTGCCAGGGTGACCGGGGAGGGAGAAACGCTGACCCCTTGACATAAACTAAGGCTGTGGTCAATGCTCCCCATCGCCAGAGATCCCAATCCTGGGGTCAGTTCAATTCCATGAGCCATGCAGTAAGGATGTAAGTGTGCCCATGTGCACACACAGGCACAGCGAGATGAAAAAGAGCTCCATAAATCTAATAAGACATCAGCGTTGTCCTGAACAAAGGTTGTTTGGAATGAGAGTTTACAAGGATAATTACCAACACATTACACAGAGAGCAATAACTTTGTTGTTAGCACAAGAATTTGTCAGACGTGTCACATGGAAAGTGGAGCAGCTGTAACCGTAAGTGACAGTTGCTGAAAAATGGCTGGTTTCCAAAGCACCTGGTCCCCCGAGTCTGTACCGTAACCTTGTTCTTAAATTAAAACAACAACAACAAACAACAATACAAAAACTTTCCACTGCAGAAACTGCCAGCTTGTTAAAGCTAACAGAGAGAATTTTCAAGGAGTCGGCGTGTCCCTGTGCAGAGGCTGGTGGAGTCTGTGTTTGCAGCCCACACCACGGCAGGTGGCCTCTGTGGGAAGAGCCAGGCTTTTAACTCAGGGAGGCCTGGATCTCAATCCTGTCTCTCCTGCTTACCAGCCCCTCATTCCTGGGAAAGTGAGTTAACTTCTCTGAGCGTCCATTTCCTTATAAGACAGAGATGATAATCTCTAAGGTATAGAGGTGTTGTGAGCAGTAGAAATCGTGTGTAGAGCTCTTAGCATAGCACCTGGCAAATAACAAGTGTTCAGGAAACAGGGTTAGCGTTAAGCAGACTTGTCTACCTAAACACACCTGGCTGCATAATGAAGAGGGGACGACCTGTATATTACACTTTTTTAAAAAGGAAATGGAAACATCACAAGCTCTGAGAAGGTGGGGAGAGAAAAGAGGTGATAAAATTGATGAGGTTTTCCTGGGAAACTATACCCAAGAAATTATGCCCTCCGTAGAAGAATGGTTTTACAAAAACAAACTGCTTATCCTTATTATACACTACCAGAACTATTTTCTTTTTTCTTTTCTTCCAGGTAAAAAGTTGCAAGGAAGTCTCCTTGTATTTGAAATTCTTTGGGGAGGCCATTTTCTAACTGACCACACTCAGCAAATTTTCTGTAATGGATATAATGAGGTATTTCAATTGACAAAGTCTCTCATCTCCCCCTCTAAGAGACAGATGCGTCTGGTTATTTACCAGGTGCCCCAAGTCTCACAAAAATGCTGCAAGCACTGCCTAGAAAACTGGTACTGTGAAGGTTGAAATAGTTCTAGAAGAGCAAAGATCTTAAATCCTTTTACACGACAAGAGAAAGCAGCTCAAGTCCTAATTAAGCTAAAGCAATTAGCCACCCACAGACACTTAACGCTGCTTCCCATGGTCAGGCAATCATCTCTATTAAAACCCATTTTGAAGTAAGGAGCAAACCCAAAAGCTCCATCACCACACACTTGCCACTAATCAATTGCCCCCTTATACAAATACTCTCGGAAGCAAGCTCTGTGCCTGCAGAGGGCTTTTATGAAAGGACTGCATCAGACATGATGAGGTGGTCACAAAAAAGGAGGAGGCAAACAGCAAATGTGACAAAATCCACTCGCTGCATAAGCAAGACACTGGGCCTTTGGTGGGTTGGACAAAGCAAGACAAATTGAAGCCTTGCGTTTCCCTGGTCTTAGAATTCTCTGGTTGGTGTAACAACTAATGAGTCAACTCCAACCTGAAGGCGTACATCAAACAAAACGCTTTCTGCCTACTGGAACCAGAGCCCAGCTTCATCATGTGTGACCAGACCACTGTCCAACCAGATGCTTTACCAGACCAGAGGACTGTCCTCTCCCATGTCACAACTCGTCATTGAAGCACCAACAGGGTGCACTTGGCAGGTTCACATGAGTCCAGTCCACTCAAGTTCATGTGCTTTCCCCACCTCAGTAAGGTCTACTCCACCCTAAGACTCCCTTTAGTGAAGGGAGTTCATTGTTGTTTCTAGACCAGGCTGTTTCCAGACTTGGCAACACAACAGCTACACGACGGTCAACGGGTAAGTGATGGAGATTTAAGTACCTTCCTCAAGAACGAGGGCTGTTTTTGTTTTTCAGCCCAGTCAAGTTAATCCAATAACCCATTACTTCTCAACGGAATAAGAACCTTTTATTTTCTGTGGGTTTTTTGGGGGGGATTTGGAAAATTTCTCAACCATCAAGCAAACATCAAAAATGTAGATCTAGATCAGCGCTGTCCAATAGAAATAAGATTTAAATTTTTCCTAGGAGCCACATTAAAAAAGCAAAAAGAAACAGGAAATTAATAGTAATAGAATATTTTATTTAACCCACTATATCAAAAATATTATCATTTCAACATATGGTATAATCAACATAAAAGATAATTAATGAGCTATTTCACATTCTTTTTCTGATACCATATTGGACTGCGCAGATCTAGAGCTAAGTTCAAATCGACATGGAAAGATTTCCACAATTCACTGTTCTCTGGACAAGCAGTTTACCAAATTGTATGTGTAGCATGATCTCATTTTAACTTTATAAGTATCTGTACCTATGTGTTCACATACGGATAGAAAATAATCTGTAAAGGAGAGACCAAAAGGTAATAGTCATTATTTCTGAGAGGCAGAATTATGGTTGGTCTTTATTTTCTGCTTCGTGTTTTTTTGTATTGTCTAAATTTCTTTGTAGTAAAGATGTACTGGTTTAATTATCAGGAAAACTATAAAAACAGTCTTTTAAAAAAAACTCTCCCTTATTTTAAATTATTACACTCTGCTGGCACTGTAGCCATTGCCCTATTTCCAGCTAACAGAAGGGATGGCCAAACAGTATGCCCCACCCAACCCTAGCAACTGTCGTACTTACAGCCAATCATCATGATGGCCACTGCAAAGATCTTCTCGATGTCTGTGGACGGGGCAATGTTTCCAAAGCCCACGCTGGTGAGGCTGGTCATGGTGAAATACAACGAGGAGATGTAGACAGAATTCTTGCTGGGACCACCTTCCCATTTTCCTGAGCCGGACCCATTAAACTGGTAAGGGGTACCAATGTCCATTGCCAGCTGGTAAAGCCAGCTGTTGTTGCGGATGGTCTTGGTGTCCTCGTCGAAGATCTCGTAGTCCCCGATGCTGTACCAAATGCAGGCCATCCAGTGAGCAGCCAGCCCAAACACGCACACCAGCAGGACCAGCACGGCAGCTCCATATTCAATGTAGTGGTCCAGCTTACGGGCCACTCGTCCCAGACGAAGCAGCCGGACGACTTTCAGCGAGCTGAACAGGCTGCTGATGCCCTGGGAGAAGAGGAGCACAGCATCAGGGCCAAGAACCAAAGTACTACTCCTTCCCTCCTCCCCACCCGGGCTGTTTCCTTCAGCATAGTGCATTTCCACAAGATGCAATATTATGCGACCCTTAAAAATTGTTTTAAAATAAGTCATGATATGAAGAAATGCTCATATATGTTTGTATACTTATGCACAATATAATTAGAATTTTATTCCAAGGTGTTTGGAAGAGAAACTTCCATTAGCTTTTTCCTACTTCCATTAAAAAGCAAATAAAAAAGCAAAACAAAGAAGACAAATAAAATTAGAATTTTATTCTAATTATATTGTGCATAAGTATACAAATATATATGAGCATTTTTCCACATCATGACTTATTTTAAAATAATTTTTAAGGGTTTTATAATATTTCATATTAAGTAATATGAAATATTTTCTGAGCTGTGTAATATTTATTTCATATTATATAATATTTCATTCTAACTGTGTGCATAAGTATGCAAATATTTATGTGTTGAAAATGGTCTAGAACACACATGGAAAGACACGTAAAACAGTAACAGTGGTTATTGCTGCATTGTCAACTTATGGAATTACAGGCAATTTTCTGTTATACTTGTGTATATTTTTGTTATACTTGTATATATTTACTTAATTTCTATAATTAAAACTATTAATTTTATAATTAGAAAAAATATATTCAAAAAAATAAACATAGTTTTAAAAAAAGATAAAAATGAAAAGAATAAAGAACTGAGATTCTGTTTTCTCAGTAAAGTTACAAATTCTTGGAAGGCTACATTACTTCTGTCAGGCCAGGGATTACACAATCAAACACCATGTACTTAAACACAATCAATCCAGGAATCTCAGAGCTAGAAGGAACCTTCTGATTTCACCTGGTCAAGCCTCCTCTCCTCCAGCTGGTGTCTGCCAATCTCATCAGGACAGTTCGATTCTCCAAATAGCAGTTCTCTAGGGAACAGCACTGTGGTAGTGGAAGGAACACCACAGCAGAAATCTAGAAAACAGGGTCTAAGACCCACGTAAGCCACTGACTTGCTATGTGAATTTGGACAATTCATTTACTTCTCAGTTCCCTTGTCTAGACAATGAGAGACGCAGACTAGATGATCCCTAATCTTCTCCAAATGCCAATGTACTCTTATCAACAAAGGGAAATGAAACATACTACAGAATCTATACAACTCAAAACCTCAAAACTCCTATTCCAAAGTGATGCCAAGGTGTAGGGAAGGCATATTTCCATTAGCTTTTCCTACTTCCATTAAATAGCAAATAAACAAGCAAACAAAATAGAGATATTTCTTTGACTCAAGACGTTGGTCTCCCTTACACAGCAAAAACCCAACAGTAGGATGATGCCCTTCACCAAGTAGAGTAAATGACTCTTCACTATTCCAAACACTGGACAGTTTCCAGATCACTGCTATTCTCTCTTCTCCCCTGTACCATTAGTGACAACCCCAAGGGCCAGGTTATGTCACAGACAGAAAAAAAATGTGTAAATGCTTTCTGATAAGCCTGTGTCAGAGACTCACCAAGGAAGACTTCCTCTTCCTGGGCACACAGCTAAACCACATTTCTCTGCCTCCTTCCATTTGGGTGAGTCTCTGGGACTAGTTCTCATCAATGGAATGTGAGGTGAAATGAGTGTCACGTCCAGGCCAAGGCAGTTAAAAGTAAGTGTACTTTTTCTACATGCTTTCTCTTCCCCTTGACATGCCTTCCAGATGAGGCCAAGGGGTGAAGATAATGGATGTACAGAATGGAAGGAGCTTGGGGCTCTGAAAGACTATGTGAAACACCCTCTCCCCACACAATCAACTTGAAGTGTATTGTGATATGAATGAAAAAAAAAAAAACTCTCTGAAATAAGCCAATGACATTTGGGGGGATATTTGTTACAGTAGCTATTAGCCATCCCTGACAAATACAAAGCCCTTGTGTCATGTGAACACACAAACCATATGTAGCATAGCCTTGTCAGTAAAGACCACAGATCAGGTTGCCACACAAATTATTTGTGTTGAGATGAGGGTAGGGGAGGTGGGACTTATTGCCTTTTTAAAAAACAAAACAAATAAACAACAGAAATAATCATTTCTTGTCCAACATACACCAGCAAATGGATAATAATGGATTTTTCTAGGCCAAGAGACTACATCCCCAGGGTCAGTCCACCCAAACTGCTAACTTGACCAAGGTGACCTTTGGCATGCCCAGTACACCTCCCCTGGGTCCCCTTTGTCCTCTATGCACTTTTCTCAAAGACTTGCCATGCAGATAAGGCTGAGAAAATCCCTCATATTAAAGTGCAAAAGACTGGTGAGGCTAAATGGACATCGTCTCTCCATAGGGCATCTGCATTTTAACAGAGGGAAACCAACTTCCAATAGTGGAATTAAAAGCACCCACAGCCTGGATGAAGGAGATATTTTGGGAAGCAAAGAGCCTTTTTGATGACTCAGAAATCAAACACATGTAAGCAGCCACCTACTCTCCACCTCCTCATAAGGAGGTTCCTGAAATCTTCTCTCAAAGCAGCTCAACTCTGAAGCAGAACTTATTACCCAGGGCAAAACTGCCTTGTCATTTTTCCTCACTCATATTCAATTCAAAGCAGGATTTATGGAGAACCCACCATGTTCTCTTTGTGCTAATACTACAGGGAAGAGATTAAAATGATGCTGTCTTTGTATTCTTATTCACTATTGCATCTTCAGTGCTGGCATGTGGAAGATGCTTGATAGGAAGAAAGGAGGGAAGAAGCAAAGCTTAACAACTAGATGCAAGATATGATTAGTGAAAAGATATTTCCACTAATAATCAGAACCTGAGAGCTGAGAGGAAGCATAGAAGTCATCTAGTCCAGCTCCTCTGAGTCCATTAATGTCTTTCCAGAGCTTCCTTTAGGAATGGTCACCCAGCCTCTCCTTGAACTCTCGCCTTAACCACTACTTCTCGAAGGTCCCATTCTGTGGCAGTCATTCATGGAGAAGAACGATTGGGCTCCCATCGCCTTTCTTATCTCCCTTCTGCTTCATCTGCACTTCACCCCTCCTCCCGTCTCTATCCCTTCCCAATGGCCACCACAGCACATGCAACCACTACCTAAAGGCCACGCTGTCCTCTAGCCATACACTCCAGACGTCTCGAGCAACCCACACAGCGGATGCACACTTGCATCTCTGTGCCTGCCCAGACTGGTCCCTCAGCCCACAATGCCCAGCTTCCCTGTTTCTGCCAGCTGGTATACCTGTTATCCTTCAGACGTGACATTACAACACTAGCCATCCTTCAGGCCTGCCACTACCTCCACCTTAAAGCCTTCCGTGACTACCCTGTAGTCACAACCAATCACACCTCCATGTGTCCATGGTATTCTGTATCCATTACCACTTGAAGACATTGCTTTGCATTATAGTCTCCTATAGCCATTTCCCCAACTACATCAGGAACTATATCTTCCTAAAGACAGAAGCCATTTATTATTCATTTTAGAAGCCTCCTGTATTGGGTTGAATAGTGTCCCTCCCAAAAATTCATGTCTTTCCCACAACCTCAGAATGTGACTTTACTTGGAAATAGAGTCGCTGTGGGTATAGTTAGTTAAGATGAAGTCATGCTGGAGTATGGTGGGCCCTTAATCCAGTATGATTGGTGTTCTTACAATAACAGGAGAAGAGACAGACACAGAAGAGAACACCATGTGACTACCAATGCAGAGACTGGAGTGATGTGTCTTCAAGCCAAGGAACACCAAGGATTACCAGCAGTACCAGAAGTGAAAAGAAAGGCACAGAACAGATTCTCTCCTAGAGCCTTCAGGGAGAGCACGGCCCTGCTGACACCTTGATTTCAGATTTCTAGCCCCCCAGAACTGTGAGAGAATAAATTTTTGTTGTTTATTAAGCCACCAAGCTTGTGGTAACTTCTCACGCAGCCCTAGAAAACTAATATACCTACACGGGATCTAAAGACAGCACCTTCTCAGAAAGGGTCTCAAACATTTTCTAAACTGAATTGAAGAGTTTTGATTATTAGAGAATTCTTTCTCATTTTAAGGAGCCTCTGGAACAATATAAAATAAGCACTTCCTCATTGTGCTATTTATCTGTGTGTACACGGATACCCCATTACACAGTTTTGCATAAGTTCTCTCTTAGTGCACTGACGGCTAGAATTCTAGCTGTTTAAAAGCATTTCAAGCTATTAATTTGGGGTTTTTTTTTTCTTGTTTGCCTGAAGTTCAGTAGAGGAGATAAATAAAACGGAATACTCCAAACATTTTTTCTTTAATTTTAGTATGCTAAAAACATGACAGCACCATATGGTAGAGAATCACATTTCCCCAGGGACTTCTTGTATCAGAAAACCCATCTCACATTCCAAATAGTTCCAGCAAGTTCTTTAACACAACCTTGAAATTATGAAGAACCAAGAGTTTTAAGTCAACATGGATGAAGGGACGGTGAGAACCTGTGCTGCTGAGTCTCATCACTGAAGGCCAAGAAATATGACTGGAAGGATATGACTTCTGAAATCTCAGAAACCTCAGTGGTAGTGATAGTGATGTGATTCAAATTGAAATGGACATTTGGCAATGATCAGATTCATTTGTGTGAACTATCAAGTTTTACCTACTCACTTAGATTAAATAAATCATTCCATTAACTTGGACTATTAACTTTCCTTCTCAACAAGCCAAATACACCCATATTTTGCTCATTTTTTTTTCTGTCATATGCATGGAAATAACATTGTCACAGACTGATGACAATGTGTTACTGAAAAGAACTACTCAGTCTTTCAGGTTCTTGAATAGCTCCCCCAGGCTTCCAGGTCTGTGTGGTGATATGATGGCATCCACAGCAAATTCTGCAGGTAAACTTTGATTGCTTTCAACCTCACGTTACTCATGATTATTCTTCTCCTGTATCCTCCTCCAGCTAAAGGCCTCCTTCATATGCTTCCCTCTGAGTCTTCTGGAACCCATCTTCACGCACAGAGAAATTCCCAGCCTCAACATCTTCATGGATTGTTCCCACCACCTTCTTGCTTTAGTTGAAACTGGTTCTCCCAGAGGACCATGCTCTTCCCCACGCTCTCCCTTACATCCTGGAGGTAGGAGCAGGGAGTTTTCAATCCCCACATTTTCATCTTACAAACAAGAGCTGTTTGGCATCACAAAAAAAAAAAACTCCCCTCCTTTAACATTCATGCCACCCAGCAACACCACCTCCTCATTACTGCCATCTGATTATCGATAGCTAATATCTATTGAATGTTTACAAATATGTCAGAACTTGGGTTTATCTTTCACTAATTACCCCATTTATCACTTCTTGGCCCCTCCCTTTCATACCTTAAATCTTTGCACCTGGCTTTCCAGCCCATCTCCTGCTATCAGCATGGGAAACTTTAATGTCCATGGGGAAAAATTATTCAACCCTCCAGCCTCTCTATCCCCAGTGACCTTCACCTCTTCTCCACATCCTGGGCCTGGTCATCACTGGAAACGGCTCCATCTTTGGAATCTTACACACCAGCATTCGACAGGATGAGCACACACTTCCACTCCTGCTCTCTCCTTTATCTCCATCCAAACTACTCTTTGGTTTCTCTTTAATCCCTCTATCCCCATCTTTTTTTCCAACCATCAACTCTCTCCAGATTTCACTTGCTTTCCCATCATACTAGACCCTGCTACATCACTTCAAGTATGCTCTCCCCACCACGCTAACAGCCTCGCTCCTTGCCCTCCCTCCATACTTGTCCTGCCAAACCCAGCACTGCATGGTTCTAACAGCAGGGACTGGGCTATCTCAGGCTTCTCAGCCTTGAACGACTTTTTTCTCTTCCTTGAAGAACCCTCTCTCCCCTTCCCTTCGATAGACATTCCAAACCTTCACTACTCTTTTCAAGATCCCACCTGACCTGTGCCCTTCTCACTCTCAGTCAACATCATCTCCCCATTCACACAGAAAGTAGAGGCCACTAGTATCAACTCTCACTCTACATTCCACCTCCACAAATACAAGCAGGTGCATTTGCGCTATCTTTCTGTACTGTACCAAAACCCATTCCTCTACTTGTTCAGGGATATCATTCCATCAACTATCCACCCTCCTCTTTATTCCCTCCCTTGGTCTTGAAATCTCCCTTTCACAGACGAATTTCTCTTAGATATAATCATACTACTGTTTCAAGTCCTGTGCACCTCTCCAGATACATTAATTCTCCTTCTCTTCCTAATAGTCCTTCCTGAAACCACAATCAACACACAATGGTTCAGTTTCCTCATTTCTCAACTCACTGCAATCAGATATCCATTCCCACCACTTCCCAGAACCTACTGTCTCGAAGGTCACCAATTACCTTCTAACTGTTACACCTTCAGCACTTGACACCTGTAATGGACATTTGACATTCTTCATGGCCACACAATGTCTAAACTGTCTTCCTGTGTTTGGGGAATCACCACCTTACAAAGTAGAGCTTATCTCCCACCCCAGAAGCAGAAGATATCACAAATCTTCTTGCTTTAGCCTGCTTTGCAGCTAAAGTGTGAGCAAATGACCTAGAATCTGCCCATTGGAGACACCCACCCCAGTCACTGAATGCTATCTAATGGAAGACCTGTGCAGGACCCCTTGTGCAAGAGCATGGCCCAGTTCCCAGAGGCAGCAGTCAGTGGTTCTGGAATTCATACCCAGGGTCCACTGATGGTGGTGTCAGCACTGCACTTTGCAAATCCATGTCCAGGAGCAGCAGCAGTGGTATATTCATGGGACCAGCTCTGCCATATGATTTTGAGCATTGTTCCTGGCTGCATAGCCTCCAAATGTTTTTCTGATCTTCCCAAAAACTCTGTGAGTAACTAACATCCTTTTAATAACTTTTTACTCCTTACATTAGCCAGACTGGAATCCTGACACTGCAACAATGTAGAATGGACTCTCCTCCCCTGGTTCCCATAACACCGCTCCTTCTAATTATTCCCTAAGGCATTGTTTTGGCCTTTTTCTCTTCTCAATATACCTCTTTCCCTGGGCAGCTGCATTCATTAATGTGGCTTTAACAACCATCTATACACTAATAACCTGTAAATCCATCTTTCCAAACCAGACATTTCTCCTGACCTTAAGACCCCTATGGGCATGTCATTGGGATATCCTACAGGTTTCTCAGTTTGACATGACTCACCCTCAGCCCACCTCCTATTCCCCAACTTGGAGAATGTGCCCCAGGTCTCCAGTCTCCCAAGTGAAAAACTAGGTGTCATCATCTTAGTTGGCTATGCAAACTTTTCTTAACTGAGTGTTCTTTTCAGAAGGATGATGTTAAGGCAAGTCAGTATTCCAATGCGTAATTTTGCTGACATTTGGATAAAAATTGAAAACAAACATATTTTCCTGTCTATGCATATAATATCTCTGGAAGTATACATAAGATACTAGAAACACTGATTGTTTCAAGGAGGGAGATCTTTACTGTATACACCCTTTTGAACGTTGTACCATGTGAATTATTGTTTATCCAAGATTTTTAAATATTAAATTATAAAAATAATCAAATATAAGTTTAAAAATACGACACAACCCTGCTTAGAACCATTCAATGGCTCCCATTGCCTTCTGGATAAAATTCCATTAGTTTAGCAAACAGAGTCCTTTGTAATTTAGTCTCCAGCAGCCTCAACTGCTTCCCTCCCAGGCATCCTCTGCTTTAGTCATATCAAGTTATTTGTGGTTCCACACTCACACTGTGCCATCATGCCTTCACATATGCTATTCCTTCTGCCTCAAACACTACTCCTTGACTGTCTGCCTGGCAAACCCTTATCCATCCTTAAAGACATTTCTCAATACCCCAGTGATAGGACGAGTTCACATATTTATTACTAAAATTGTGACTGTATCAAGTAGTCAAGCATTTTGCCTTTTAAAATAAATATTAAATTCAAGCTTATCCCAATAATAGTATTACTTTCTTATTTGAATTCCAATTTGCTTTCTTGACCTGTAGAGAAAGGAGAGTAGATGTGGTAGCTCTCTAGAAACTGCGAATCAGATGTCACACACAGGAACATAACCCACTATGTGTGTCTAGGATGCTTAATTTTCTGTGTCAACTTGACTGGGACACAGGGTGCCCAGAGATTTGGTTAAACATTATTTTGGGCCTGTCTGTGAGGGTGCTTCTGGAGTGAGATTAACATTCAAATCAGTAGACTGAGGAAAGCAGACTGCCCTCCGTAGCGTGGGTGAGCCTCATCTCATCCATTGGAGGCCTGAATAGAACAAAAAGTGGGGTAAGGAAGACTTCACTTTCTCTGCCTGACTGTTTTCAACCTGGGACATAGGCTTTCTCCTGCACTCAGACTAGAATTTATACCACCACCTCTCCCTGGTCTCCAGCTTGCAGATGGGGGATTATGGGACTTCTCCATAATCACGTTATAGATAGATAGATACAGCGACAGATAGATAGATGGATCCTGTTGGTTCTGTTTCTCTGTAGAACCCTGAGTAATACAGTGTCTTAATGGAAGAAAGGTCGAGAACTGCTAGTCTAAGATTCAACACAAAGCCATCTCTCTGTGATGCCTCCCCTGACACCCACAGACAGAGTTCAACATGCTGTCTGCTGGATTCCCATGACTGGTCCTTGATTCATTCTTTCCACAAGTACTTATTGAGCACCTAATATGAGGCACACACGGTTTCAAGTACTAATAATAGATCAGTGATGAACTAGACCAAAATCCTCACCCTTCGGGGACTTTCATTCAGTTGAGATAGACAATAAATAGAAGGAATACATAAAATACACGGTACGTTATAAGACAATAAGATGAAAGATCAAGCAGGAAATGAAATAAGGAGTGCCAAGAAGAGGAGGTGATAGTCAGTGCTAAATAGGGTTGTGAAGGAAAACATCACTGAGATCTTGGCATTTAAGGCTCAATGGAGAAGAGAGTGTGAGCCACGAGAGTATCTAAGAGAAGCATGTTCCAGACAGAGGGATCGGGATCAGCAAGTACAACATGTCCCGAGGCAGGAATGTCACACTGTCTTTAGGTTAGGCTGACAGGCCCTTGAAATCAGGAAGCACACTTTCCGTGAGAACAACAATTACAAGCATTATTGCACTTAATCCTCATAACCTTGTGAGGTATATTATAGACCCAATTTATAGACAAAGAAACTGATGGTAACTTTTGTCTAGTATCACACAAGAAGCCAGTGGCAGAGCTGGAATTTGAACCCTGATCAACTGATTCCCAAGTGTGTGCTCTTAACCCCTTGCTCTAAAACTCCACCTTTAATTTCCCATCTTTAGAGTTCCAGGTCCTCGCAGATGCTCGACAAACGCTGAATAGAAACCTACAAAAACTCAGTCACAGGAGAAGCTGTGATGGTAGTAAATCTAGTGGTCTGTTATAAGGATTTACTATCTTATTAACAGAGCTTGGTTTGTTTGTTGTCTTTAAATTTTATTTATTTATTTATTTTTTCCCCCAAAGCCCCAGTAGACAGTTGTATGTCATAACTGCACATCCTTCTAGTTGCTGTATGTGCGACGCGGCCTCAGCATGGCCAGACAAGCGGTGCGTCAGTGCGCGCCCGGGATCCAAACCCGGGCCGCCAGCAGTGGAGTGGGCGCACTTAACCGCTAAGCCACGGGGCCAGCCCTGTTTGTTGTCTTTAAAAGAGATGACTTCAAGAATAAATGTTCCATGATGTTCCCACCACTCTGAGAACTGCAGATCCATTTCAACTGCATAATGGAATAAATTGGCTTACCAGATCTTATTGGAAGTCACTCACTGAAGCTTAAATATAATTTGCTTCCCTTCCAACCCTTCAATATTTTACTTTAGGCTTGTTTAATTCAATTCAGCAATCATTTCCTGAAAACCTAGTACAGAAAGACACAGCCAAGAGCTACCGGTGATACAGAAACAAGGAAGGTGCAATCCTTGCCCTCACGTTGCCTACAATCAGGCCATAGAGAAAACACAGCCTGCATGTGACTGCAATGCAGCGGCAAACACAAGTTAGCTGCCACGATCAAGATCGAGTTAGCACAAGTCCTATGGCTGTGCATAAACGGAATTTTTTTCTGGTTCATTTAACAGATCTGTTGACCATATTCAGGGGAGGGATGTGGTCACTGAGTGTAAGGGGAGCTTTTAACCAGAAATGGGATAGCTTGCAATCTTCCATCTGTTTAATCCAATAACGTATCCAAAAGGCACACCTGCAGTCTCCATAGAAAGTAATCATGAAGGAAGTTTAGAAATATCACTTAAAACCATCCACTTTCCTTTTGTTTACAATTCAAAACATGAAATAAACTGGGTATTCAGTTGTGATATTAAATCATCAGGCTCTTTTTCTTTCTAGAGGCGCTGAAAGTTGACATCTTTATCATTGGCCAAATAAAATCCAAAGGATACAGAACAGAGAATCTGGTTTTATCAAGCCATGTCTCTATCTTTCTCAGTATACTAATCTCAGGTTTTCTTCTTCCAGAGAAGTGAAATGAATCCAAGTAGCCTAGACTGTACTTTCTCTCATACTGCAGGAAGCCACAAAATCATGTTGTGCCTGCAGCTCTGACATTGACGCAGAATTAGCCATGCATGCCCTTAACTTGCTTTAGGCTAATTTGATTTAAATTCTCAGAGACCACAGCAAGTCAGGGTCTGGTGTAGGTGAAAACCCCTATGACTTTCATGAGGGTTGTGTCTGTAGGAGTTTTCAGCACTGGGTCCTGAGTAGGGCAATGGCCCACTTATCACTGCCCAGCCAGAGCTGTGTGTGTGTGTGTGTGTGTGAGGAAGATCAGCCCTGAGCTAACATCCATGCCAATCCTCCTCTTTTTGCTGAGGAAGACCGGCCCTGAGCTAACATCTATTGCCAATCCTCCTCCTTTTTTTCCCTTTTTCTCCCCAAAGCCCCAGTAGATAGTTGTATGTCATAGTTGCACATCCTTCTTAGGTGCTGTATGTGGGACGCAGCCTCAGCATGGCCGGACAAGCGGTGTGTCAGTGCGCGCCCAGGATCCGAACCCAGGCCGCCAGTGGCGCAGCGTGTGCACTTAACTGCTAAGCCATGGGGCCGGCCCCCAGCCAGAGCTCTTAAATGAAATAGCACTGACATTATGAAAGCATCACCTCAACTAGTAACATGTGAGAACGCAGCTGGGGCCTCCTGACCACAAGTGATAGAGCTCTCTATCTAATGGAGAGGAGGGGCACAGATCATTTCCTACACAGTCTAATTTGGCCTTAAAAGATACACTCCCTCCCTCCCCAAACATAATCCACTTCATTCTCGTCCTCACCCAAAACTGAGCTTCAGGTAAGAAGGTAGAAGCCCCTAGAAGCTATAAGAAGCCCCCAAATGTGTCGCCTCCTGAGAAGGAATTTGTGGGCTGGCCTTGAGCCCTCCACTAGGGTGGTGAGAAGAGAAGGCTCAAGCAGCTACTTTGGATGTGTGAAAAGTTCCTCTGAATTTGGGGAGCCTGGCATAGCAAACTGCAGACCAGTAGCCCAGACACCTGGGTTATATCTGTAAGAGCTGGGGCAGGTGCCAAGTATTCCCAGTGCTCAAGGACTGGCTCACCTGTGTTGGGCAAACAAAAGCCCTGGAGGGCAGAGCAGCCTCAGGACAAGAGCTAGGCAAGCCACTGGGCACAACTCTGAGAAACCACGGGGGGATTCAAAGCAGGGTCCCTGGAGCAGGCCAGGGGGCAGGCTTAGCCCCAGGACACTTCTTGGTATGACTGACACACGGGGTATTGAGAAAGGCACAAGGAGAAACAGAAGACTCCCAGGGTGGCCATAACTTCAGGGATTCCTAGGTTTAAGGTAATAGGACTCCCAGCTAGAAGGAAGGTTAGTGCTTCGCCTTTAATATATTGCTCATGGGTTTAACTCTGTCCCATCCTCACAAATAGATTTAAAACCCTCGAGGGCTATTCCTCCTTGCAGCCTCAGCAGTGAACGATGATGGGACCACTAATCATTCTAGACTCTTCCATTCCGTGAAGCAACTGACATACACAGAACTCTACTCTACTGCCAACTGGCCCTCTGGGGATAAGTCTCTGTAGGAAAGTTCTAAGGAAAAATTATGGCATCTTTAAAAGGCTTCTGCTAGATAGAGAGTTCTAAACTTTCTGGAAGGCAGAAGTAAATACGGATAGTCACCATTCTGAGTGGTTAAAACAATCAGTAACTACAACTTTTGGGAATAAGAGAAGCCATAGAGAAAAGAAATTGTCCTCTCGTTAGAAAAAAAGGCCACCATGAGGAGTCCCATGCACACCTAAAACCACAAACAGGCCCTGCCTCTGGCACATTCTTACCAGCTCTGTCACCTTAGTAGGTCACCCAACCTCTCTGAGCTTCATTTCTTCACCTATAAAGTGAGGAAAATGCATTTACACAGGGTTAATGCTCATAAAAGTATTAGTTATTGTTACACGAGAGGTAGGCACCTTGTTCTCCTCCAGCTCTAAAAATCCAGTCAAAAAGAGGAGAGTCACAAAGAGGAGAAATTATTTGCCCTCAGCAAAAAGGAGAGAAAGGATCTGAAATGTCAGAAAGAAGTCACCTCTAGGTGAGGATTAATAAAGAGAGAAAACAATGCCCCTTCTCTGAAAAGTTGCGAACAAGCTCTCAAGGGTATTCTACCAAAACAGCTGTGTGAGCTGAAGGAGGCAGGCAGGATCGTGGCCTCGTGCTTCTAGACCTGCAGGGGCCCAAGGGTAAGTGAAAGTCAGTCTCACCTGATAAGGAAACAAAAGGCCAAGGCTACCGGGAAAACTAATAGAATACAATTTATACCTAGGTATTTATATTTTTAAACTCGCTTTAAAAGATCTAGCACTTCTTCGACTACAGTGATTTAGAAATTACTAAAATAACAAACATGCCACTTAGAAGTTTATTTTAATGGAAAAGTTGTATATAGACCCCGACTTATCAATCCCATCCTGCTAAGTAATAGCAAATAATAGCATCAATCATTTATTAAGCACTTGTAATATGCCAAGCAATCCTAACTGTTAGTCTTATATTAACTCACTTAATTCTTTACATTAACTCACTTAATTCTTTATATTAACTCACTTAATTCTTACAACTATCCTATAGGATAAATAGTATAATTCTCCCTACTTTACATGAATGCATGAATTTTTCATGAATTAACTGATGGACAAGCAGCCATGAAGGATGATGAGTTGTGTGTTGATTGCACTAAGATTTTTACACACAAGCGATGAAATCAAACTCTACTGTGGCTGTTCAAAGACACAAACCAGTCTACTGTCTACCTCCATCCACTCAGGAAGTCACCCCTAAAGCCAACCTGACTACAGCAGGAGAGATCAGTGAGTCCCACCTTCTCCCCACGCAGGGAGTAGGCTGTGTGTACAGACAGCAAGTAGCAGAATGAAAAAGTAAGAAACAAAAGCAGTGGTAAGATAAAAGGATGATGCTCCTTCCATCACCTAAAGACTAACGCCATGAAAAAGCTGAGACTCGGACCATGCTGTATTTGTACAGACTGAGGACTCTGGGCTCTTGAAAGGTGACCAGCAGACAAGCAGGATGGCACCCTAGGACTACCCAGGGCAGCACCTCGTGTATGTTCCACGGGGACTCGAACATATGGGTTTCCCATGCATACCAGGCCCAGTGATAGGAAGCTAGCTTCAGTTCTTTAGTGCTGTTTATTATTCAAATCACTTCACCTCAGAAGTGAAACAAAATGGGCACCAAAAGACCCTCAGCTCCACTCCCAGACAAGGCTACTGATGCCCAGAGAGGGGAAGAGACTGACCCAAAGGCCAGTAGCCAAGCCGGTGCCACTCTGCAGGTCTCCCAGCTCTCGCTTGGCTCACAGAACTATAAATGAGACTACAGCAAAATAATTCATAGGGACATCTTTTGGAAAGTTAAAATCAAAAGCTCTACAAATGAGTGCTGGTGGCACTGGTGACATTATTTTAAAGTCATGATGCATTTATAGACAGTAATTTAAATTCCTTCCTGGTGATACTAGGACACAATCCCATATTTGTACAGAACAGAGCTCTCAGCTGCTAAGGCCCTCCAGGCCGGCAAACAGAGCCACGGTTCCCCACACCAGAAAGCAGATGGCCAGAGGAGGCTGCCAAGGGGTGCGATGGCTAACTGGCCCAGATCTAAATGGAGGGCTGAGGACATAAGCCTCGACTCAGGAGTCCTGGGATCACAGAACACTGGATCAGGAGGAGACCCCAGAGATCATGGAGCCCACCCCTCTCCTGCACAAAGGTGCAGGGAGGACTCACTGTACCCATGAAACAAGGACTCCCCATTTTCCCCTCCCCAGCCCCCAGTAACCTCTAATCTACTTGTCTCTCTATGAAGCTGCCTATTCCAGGTACTTCATAGTAGTGGAATCATACAATATTTGTCCTTTTGTGTCTAGCTTCTTTCACTTAGCATAATGTCTTCAAGATTCATCCATGTTGTAGCATGTTTCAGAATTTTATTCCTTTTTATGGATGAATAATATTCCATTGTGTGCATATACGACATTTTTTCCAGTTTTATTGAAATATAATTGACTACAGCACTGTATAACTTTAGGGTGTACAGCATAATGATTTGACTTACATATATCGTGAAATGATTACCACAAGTTTAGTTAACAGCCATCGTCTCATATAGATACAAAATTTTTTTTTTCCTTATGATGAAAACTCTTAGGATGTACTCTGTTAACAACTGTCCTATATATCACAGAGCAGTGTTAGCTCTAGCCATCACGTTGTGCATTACATCCCTAGTACTTATTTATCTTACACCTGGAAGTTTGTGCCTTTTGACTACCTTCATCCAATTCCCCCTCCCTCCATCCACTGCCTCTAGCAGCCACAAATCTGATCTCTTTTTCTATAAGTTTGTTTTCTTTCTTTAGATTCCACACATAAGTGATATCATATAGTATTTATTTTTCTCTGTCTGACTTATTTCACTTAGCATAATGCTCTCAAGGTCCATCCATGTTGTCATAAGTGGCAGGATTTCCTTGTTTTTTATGGCTGAATTACATATATATATGTGTGTGTGTGTATATATATGTATGTATATATATGTGTGTACATATATATGTATGTATATATATATCCTACCACACTTCTTTATCCATTCATCTGTCTATGGACACTTAGGTTGTTTCCATGTTTTGGCTATTTTAAATAACGCTGCTATGAACATGAGGGTGCAGCTATCTCTTCAACATAGTGTCTTCGTTTCCTTTGGCTATACTCCCAGAAGTGGACTTGCTGGATCACATGGTGGTTCTATTTTTAATTTTTTGAGGAACGTCTATACTGTTTTCCATAGTGGCTATAGCCATTTTATACCACATTTTGTTTATCCATTCACCTGTTGATGGATACTTGAGATGCTTCCACCTAGCCAATGTGAATAATGCTGCTATGAACTGGTGCACAAATACCTATTTGAGCCCCCAGGCTGCAGTACTGAAAAAATTTTTGTTTTTAACAAACACACAGCGTCCACCATGTGCCAGGCACTGCCTGTCACAAGCATGACCCCATGTAATTCTCATAACTCCTGTGAGGGAGGAACTACTGTTATCACCATTTTACAGAGAAGGAAACACAGGCACAGAAAGGTTAAGTAACTTGCCCAAGATGACAAAGTGAGTTGTCAAAGCTGGATTCAAACCCAGGCCATCTGGGTCAGGGTGGCCAGGAGGCCAGAACAAGGACGAGAAGAGCAATAGTTGGAATAAATGGGCCTTCTAATGGCTTCCTCTCGGGATAAAAGCCGAAGCCCTTACAGTGGTCCCTGAGGCCCACATGTTCTGCACTGCTCTCTCTCTCACTTCAGGACATCTCCAACTTTCTACCACTTTCTACTATTGCCCCCCACTCACTCACTCCCCTGCAGTCACAGAGAACTTTGGTTGTTCCTCAGACATGTCAGGTAGGTTCCCACCTCAGGGCCTTTGCACTCACTTTTCCTCTGCCTGGAACACTTATACCCCAACATCCCCAATATCATTCACTTACTCACCTCCTTGGGGTCATTTCTCAAATATTACCTCCTCAAACACGGCCCTCCCCGATACCCCATTCAAAATCACAACCCCCAACCCAACATACCCTATCCCCCTTCCCTGATTCATTTTTCAACAGAGCATTTATCACCATTTAACATACTATAGGTTTACATTTGTTTGTTGACTGCCCCATGTACCAGAATGTAAACACCATACTGAGGGGTGCTGCTGTATCCTCAGCACCTAGAACATTATAGCAGACCCTCAATAATGATTAACTGAATGAATGAATACATCGCATCTACCCAGCACTTAACAAAACTCTTCCACGGATACTTCTCACTTGGTTTTCATGAAATAACTGAAAACGTCTTAGAGGAATTGCACCATGGAGGTCAGATTTTCTATGTCCCACTGGTCCAGGAGCATGTTCCTGGTGGCCTGAGGCATGGCTTGTCCTTTCTGGGGCGGAATTAGGGAGCACAGGGCCAGAACACAGCCCCAGGATACCTGGTCCATCCTGGAAGCCTGGGAGCACATCTTAGGGAAGCAGGATGCCCTGCCCCTCCCTAGGGAAAGCCCAGAGGCAAAACGTGTTTCAGAATTGGAAATCCTCTTCCATTTGCTTCACTCTGCAACCAAAACTAGGGCGCTGTTTTGTGAGGCGGACCATCCCTGAGACACTCCTGGTTTTAGAAACTCCTGCATTACTCATCCAGCTTTAGATGCAGTAATACACTGTGCTGCCTTCTCTGGGGCATCAACTACAGCCCAAAAGACAGATCTCACAATAAACAAGGGAGCCTCATGTCCCCAAATTTGTGTTCTATTCTCCCCCTGGATTGATCTCACCCACCTGTCCAACACTTCCCCTTACAGTCAATAAAACCAGCTCAAACAATACCTCTTCAATGAAGCCTGGTCTGAATCTGCCTCTTCCTCTACCCCACCCTCCCACTCCCTCTCTAGAATTAATCTCTTCTCATTAAATTCCCACAGCATTTTGTACAATTATCATGACATTCATCGTGTCCTGCCTTTTACCAAAGTTTTTGCTGTATATCTTGATCTCCTACATATATAAACCCTTCCTAAGCAAGAGAACAGGTTTCTTTCTCCTTGATACATCCCTGAGGCATCCAGTGTGGTCCTACAACATGTCAGGCACTCAGTAATTGATTCCTGAAAGAACAAACGAATGATCAACTATTGAGAAGAGCATGACAAGCTATGGGTAATACCCTCCCCTTATTCTCAGGCCTGAATTCCTATAACAGCCATCCATCCAGGCCTCTTCTGACTGAATCTGACCTACATGTTTCTATCATCATACACTATTTTTATCAAATGACTCTCCTGCACAAAAACCCATTTGTCGGTATTGGAAACTGATTGCCTCTTTGAGAACGTAATACCCTCAGATCATATCAAGAGTCTTCAAAGGTTCATATCCTTTGTCCCAACAATCCTTTTACTGGACATTGATAGATGGAAAAAATCTAAAAGACAAAACACCCATTCCAGAAACCTGGATGCCATCTTTGGTTTGGGTCCCCATTCTCTCTCACCTCCCACATACAGGCAATTGTGGAGTTCTATTAATTTTGCCTCTGTTGGTTTCTTTCCCATCCACACTGACAATCATCTCTCACCTGGATTGCAGCACCAGTGCCCCTTGCCTCCAAGCTTACCTTATCTAACTTATTCTCCATGCTGCAACTCAATTATTCTCTCTAAAAAGCAATTCTGTTTGCATTCCTCCCCTGCTCAGGCTCTTCGATGCCCTCATAGTCCATGCTCCCTGGTGGGCACACAAGGCCCTCATGATCTGGCCCCGACCTGTTTCTCCTGCCTTCCCTCTCCCCACCTTCTCACACACCTACACTCCAGCCCCATTGAACAACTTGAATTCCTCAGACATATCAAGTCTGTCTTACCACCTGTCCTTCACACAGGCTGGTTCCCCTCCCGAAATGATGTCTCTTCCACTGTCCTCCTCTTCCCCCTTTTCACCTGGCCAACTCCCTACTTATCCTTCATTTTAAGACTCTTCTCTGAGCTCCCAGCCAAGGTGGCCTGCTTCCAAGCACCCAGCAGGCATCCCTGCTGTACTCACCACTGTGCCATATCATGTCCCCTCACTGTCCCATACATGACTATTAGCTTCAAAGACTCCATCAATTTCAACACCAAATCCCCAAAACCTACCTGACCCTGTGCCTCGCGCTAACAGGGACCCTACAGATAACTACTAAATGACTTTGGAAATTAGATCAGCCTCTGAGGAGGCACCTTCTGAACAAGAGTGAGAGCACCTTTCATCCCCCCACTTATAGCTCAGTCCCTACCTCATGTATATCATTGGGGCTCTCTGCTGAAAAGCAAATGCTAAAACAAATCTAAATTCTTCCCCTTAAAATAAATGAGACAAAATAAGTCCTGTATATGATATCCACTGAGACACTACTGGTCACAGGGAAGAAACAGGGACAACCCACATATCCAACAATAGAAGAATTGTTAATGAAAAATAATTACTATAACTTGGTAAAAATCATATAATTATCAGTAGACAATATTGTAAATAAAATGAATAAAGGATTTGGGTCAGAAATCTTGGCTTTACTTGCTAGCCATCTGTGTGACTTTGAGCATGTCACTTAATCACTTTGACAGTTCCATGAATGAGAACACTTTCTCTTATCACGTAGTTGTGATAATAAAATAAGACAATAGATGTAAGGCATTTTTTACATTTTAAAGCACTATACAAATTCAAATTGTAATTATGATGACTATCACAGAAAAATGTTTTGACACAAAGTGTTTTCTCACTGTATACAAAAATGTGTACAACTATATAAATTATGTGTACATTTAGATAAAGACTGGAAGGAAATAGGCAGAAATGAAGAATCATTGGGTTAGGGCAGGAGTCAGCAAACACTTTCTGTCAAGGGCCATGTGGTAAATATTTCAAGCTTTGCGGGCCATACAGCCTCTGTCACAACAACTCAACTCTGCTCATCGTAGCCCAAAGCAGCCATAGACAATATGTTAATGAATGAGTGTGCCTGTGTTCCAATCAAACTTTATTTATGGACACTTAAATTCAAATTTCACATCATTTTCACTTGTCACAAAATATTATTCTTATCTTTTGACTTTCTTCAACCATTTAAAAATGCAAAAACCATTCTTAGCTCATGGGCCACTCAAAAACAGGTGGTGGACTGGATTTGGCTAACAGGCCACAGTTTGCTGACTCCTGGTTAGGGTGATATGTAGCAAACTATCTTCTTTCATTGTAATTTTCTTTAACGTTACATGATTTTTATATTTAGAGGGAAAAAAGAAATACGATGAATTCCCTGGGGTCTGCCAGAGCCATTCAAAACTGACCAAGTTCAGATTCAAGCATGAGTCAGCTGGACCTCACTTCCTCTGCCAACTCATGTCCCATAACAAGCCATCACAGCCCCAGAAGTCTAGCCTCATCTTTCCTTGGAGACCCCAGTACGTGACTTACTGACTCCTCAGCTTTGGTATGTCAAGTTCCTTACTAATGTCTTAACCCTAACAGCCCAACTTTGCCCAATTTCAAGACCAAACTCTAGGCTCACCTTCTCCAAGGAGTCTTTCCTAAGTGACCACAATCCAAATAGATCACCCTTTTGCTTTAGTAAGTAATTTGAATATAGATTTTTTTATACTGTTCCCAGTTGTTACACCCCAATACATGTTCTCTCTCCCAATAAAATAGCAAGATCAAGGGCAGGATCCTCGCCTTCTGCTACTTTTCCCCCTCCCGCAGCACCTCCTGGAGGGCTGTACACACAGGAGGACTTCACAAATGCTAGATGAATAAGTGGTGAGAAGAGAACCCAGTCAATGAACAGGGTGCACTAGCAGATGGTCTAGGTTTCTGCTGTTGATTTTAGTAATGATATGATTAGTGCTCTCTGCAGATCTGCCGCCATTAGCCATATCGCCCATTATAATTGTTCATCTGGTCATTATCTTGGCACATTCCAAGCTGCTGCAAAAGTAATTACATTCTGTGCACAGAGCCACTCACCCCATTTACAGGCCTTAGCAACGACATTATGAGACACCATTGTATAAAGATGCTATGACTCAATCAGCCAGGTATACACAGGATTTTTAAAAGGAAGAATGGTGAGTCAACCATGTAAAACCTGCTTTAATCAAACACAGTATTCTTCTGAAACCAGAAGTCAGCGAGGAAAAGATTCTCAAGCCACACAGACACAAAAGAACAAGAATAAAAACAGATGTATAAGTAGGAGGTGAGTTTCTTCTCGCTTATGTGTTATCTCCTAGCTCCGGGTAACAGAACCCCTTGTGGTTCCCCCTCCAGAGCGCCACCTACTGCTCAGCAGGAGGAGGGCAAGTGGGAAACAGCTGGGGTTCCTCACATCTCAGTTGAGGCATCACTGCCTCAGTTGAGGCAGAGCCTGAACAAGTGCCCCAGAATGTGTCCAGTTCCTCGTACTAGCTGCCACGGATGGAGACTAACAACTAGCGTGCCAAATCCTGTGCTAAATGCTTTACACGCCTCATCTCATTTTATCTTCACGATAACTTGATAAAGTAGGCGCTTTTATCCTCATTTTAATAAAGGCATAAAAACAACTGACAAACATAGGTATGAGAGATCCACTCACTGAGTGGCCCCAGTGTGCCAGGCATTGTGCTAGGCCCTGGAGATTCAATGTGAAGCAAATCAGACAAGCTCTACCTTCATGGAACTTACCTTCTAGTGGGAGAGAAGAAAAAATAAGCCAACAAAACAAAAGTTTAACAAGATAGTATCTAAATGTGTCAAGTGCTATAAAGGACATAAATTGGTTAAATGGGTAGAGAACCATTTTTAATGAAAAGGGGGTGAGGGGGAGTTTTCCCACATAGCCTCAGCTTAAAGACGCAGTAAAAATCTCTGCAGATTCAAAAAGCACACTCAGGGGGTCCAGGAACTAGGCTGGTGCTCTGTTCTAAGGGTTATTATAGAAACTCCACCAGGGGCAGATCCCCTATACAGGTGAGCAGTATGAAAAGGGGGGAAAACAGAAGCCTGTGTACACGGTTTTTCCAGGAAACCTGGAAACACATACACAGGAAAATACAGATAGGGTTCGTAAAGCATAGGATCCAGTGGAAAAAGTGAAATGGAGACAATTACGTTAATGTATGTCAAGGAGAATGTTCTTGATGCTTTAAGAGCACTTGAACCTGCTGTACATGTAATTTACGTAACAGGGCAGGGCTGCTGTGACAGTGCTAATGGATGCTGTGACATCTGCTAGATTTGTTGGTTTGAGTTCAAGCTGCCCGAGAGAAGCAGTTTCTTTCCAGATATTCTGCTGGTCACGGTTCTAGGGGTTGATGGGATAAGTTTTCCTCAGACACAGAAAAACGTATTGGTAATGGGATAAAATCCTGTAGATTATTCTTTTTTGATAATGGTATAATTTTATTAAAATATCAAAGCATTATTGTAATTACCGACTAGTTATTGTATATAAACAGAGATAGGCTGTTCAGCAACACAGTGCCCTCAGCACAAGCAGAATAACTCCCTAACTGAACTCGGCCACCTCTCCTGCACCCTCTTCAATGCAATCAGCTATATGCCATATACTGTTGCCTTCTCTAGAACATTGCCCTTCCTCCCTCTCGCAAAAGTCATTTTCTCTTTGAGATGTAAGCCATCAGTCTCAACTCTCCCTTCTCCCAGCCCTCGTGGTTGCTGTTATCTCTCTACCTGTCACCACTCTCTGTCATCTCCCCGAGGACACTTGCTTGGGATTCACAGTTCTCCAAGTGCCCACATCTTCCCGTGTGACATTTTTTCACTCACACAGATAAACTATCCAGCACCTGAGTGCTTGGTCTCCCTCCTCATCTCTTTACCTCCTCTCTCCCCCAGCCCCCATTCCCAGCACCCTATCTGAGGATGCGTTACTTCACAGGCTGTACTAATTCTAAAACCTCAGACTGCCGTACTCGTCTCCAGCCACAAACCCCTTTCAGCTCCTTCACACCTTTCTTCCTACTTCACCAGTCCTTGAAACACATCAAATACTTCCTACCTCTCTCCCTTTTCTTTGGTCCATTACTCTTTGACGATGTAACTTCCTTCCCCACGCAGCCTAGCCCTCATTTATCCATCAGTCCATCCAACAGATATTTATGGAGTTCTTACTTCACGCAGATCCTGACCTAGGCAGGGAAATATAGTGGCCATTAAGACTGGTCTCTATGGAGCTTACAGCTTTGTGGTAGAGACAAACAGGCTAATAATACTCATAGTATAGGGAGGGGATGGGAATATACAGACATCTGAACTAGCACAGAGACTAAAGTTCAGCATTTCCATCGCCCTTGAACAATAATCTTCAATAGCTAGCCCCCTTTGTGTTTCTACTCCATGCTCCCAAAAGTCCACTAACTTTGGATATTTGGGATCAATCCAAAGATTCACTCTTAAAGAAAAAACACACAAACCTGCCAATTGTTCTTACTGCAAATTTATGGTTTCTCATCTCAGTCTAGCCTACAGCTAGGACTGCCATGTCCAGTCGTTTAGTTTGCATATTTCACAACCTGCCAGGATAGCAGTCACATAGACTACTATGAGGATATTGGTGCCTTTAGTCTTGTGCAGTATGTAAGCCAGACAACCATATGCAATAGCCCTAACCATAGCAATAATTTTATGTGGTTTTTTATGTTTGTCTATGTTTTGGTCAGCTCCTTGGCTAATATGCTATTATGGCTATTACAAACTTTCATGCCCAATTTCAAAAGTTAACCCAGCTTATTTGACCTAGATAATCAAAATTATCAAATATCAACTTCCTCAAATTCCTTTACCCACACCTGTAATTTATCTATACCTGGAGCCACTCTTGCCTCTTTTCTAGAGGCTTAGAGGAAGACATGAGCCTTCCTCATTTCAAGGCTGAACCCTCCACTCTGCTCTGTATTCCCAAGTCAGGGAACTCCATCATTTCCCTCTCTATCTATGGTGTCTTCAACCTCTCCCACTTACCTCTGAATATAAACAAGTCTTTCCCTCCCTCCAGGCACAGACCAGTTTCTGGAAATAGAAGTTCTCACGTAAGGTCTCCCCTTTCTCACCACTCAAGTTGAATCCAGGGCGAGCTGGCATCCATCCTCAGTACCCCTCTCAGGCTGTTCTCACCATAGGACTTCTGTCAGATCTACTGAGAGGAGCTTTTCAGTCCTGCGTATTTGATCTCTCCACGTTATGTACTATTGTTGATGATTATGTCTTTCTTAAAATCCGCCCCCCGGCTTCTATGACAACTCTCTCGTGGTTTTTCTCCTACTTTTCTGGCAATCTCTTGAATCCATCCCTTTGTCTTCATTTCCACAGCTCCCATCTTCTCTTGCATGGATTACTCCAACAGATTTCAGCTGGTCTCCCTGGCTCAGGTGTAACTCCCTTCAATCTACTCTCCACAAGGAGAAATTTAGGATTCTTTCTAAAATTCTAATCCAATCCCATCTCCTTCCTGTATGAAATCCTTCAGTGTCTTCCCAGTGTCTGAAGTAAAGTTCAAGTCCCTCAGTACAGCATTCAAGGCCCTCTCTTAGCCGGTACCTGCCAACCTCCCACATCTTCTCTCTTCCTACTGACGTCTTCCGCTCCCAGCTCCAGATACACTGGAATACTTGCAGGTTTCCTTATGAGTCATGCTTTCTCTTACCTCATAACTTAGTACAAGAGGCTCTCTCTGTCAGGAATGTTCTTCACCACCACTAGCATTTTATTAAATCTATTATTTAATTTTCACATACACAAAAGAATTTTTAAGACATATATGTAGTATAAAAACAACAAACCCACTACCTAATCTAAGAACTAGAACATTACCGATCCCATTGCATCTACCTATGTGCTCCTTCCCAATCTTCTCCTAAGGTAACTACTATCATAAATTTTGGACTATTTATTTTCTCGCTTTACACAAAAATTTACTGAGGCATAATTAATAATTTTTGCATATCCATCAAACCATCACCACAATCAAGATAATGAACATATTCGGCACCCTAAAAGTTTCTTTTGCCCCTTTGTAATCTCCCATCCCACGGCCTGCTCTCTCCACCTCTTGCCTCAGGCAACCACTGATCTGCTTTCTCCCACTATAGATTGGTTTGTATTTTCTAGAATTTTATATAATGGAATCATACAGTACATTCTCTGGCTTTTTTCACTCAACAAAAGTATTTGAAATTCATCTATGTTGTTGCATGTATCAACAGTTCATTCCTTTATATTGCTGAGTAGTATTCTACTACATGAATGTACCACAATTTGCTTACCCATTACCTGTTGATGGACTTTTGGATTGCCCAGTTAAATAAAATACAAATACAGCTGCTAAAAAGATTTGTGTACAAATCTTTATATGGTCATATGCCATTTTTTCTCCTTGGCGAATGAAATTTGAATAGCTAGATCATATAATAGGTATATATTTAACTTTTTAAGAAACTTCCAAACTGTTTTCCAAAATGATTGTTCTATTTTACATTCCTACCAGCAGCGTATGCGAGTTCCAGTTCCTCCACATCCTCATCAACATTTGGTGTGGTCAGTCTTCAATTTTAGCCATTCTGTAGGTGTGTAGTGGTATCTCATTGTAGTTTTAGTTTCATTTCCTGATAATTAATGATGTTGAGCATCTTTTCATGTGCTAATTTTCCATCTTTATATCTGCTTTGATCAAGTGTCTATTAAAATCTTTTGGCCATTTTTATTAGATTTTTTTTATTATTAAGAGTTCTTTCAATATTTTTGTACAAATCCTTTATTAGATATGTGACTTGCAAATATTTTTTTTCCTAGTATGTGGCTTGCCTTTTCATTCTCTTACCAGCATCTTTCAAAAAGCAGAATTTATTTTAGGTGTTTTTTTCCTGTGTTTTTTTATGGATAGTTTCTATTAGAATGTCCTCAAGATTACTAATCTTTTCTTCTATAATTTCTAATCTACTAGTAAGCCCATCCAGCATATTTTTCACTTTAGATATAGTAATCTTCATCTCTAGAAGTTTGATGTGGGTCTTTTTATATCTTTGATGACTCCACTTAACATGCTCAGTCTTTTCTTTCTTGAACATATAATACAATTATAACTGTTTTAATGCCTTGTCTGTCTGCTAATTTTACCATTGGTATCATTTCTGGGTTGGTTTTGATTGACTAGATTTTATCCTCATTATGCATCATATTTTCCTGTTTCTTTGCTTGACTGGTAATTTTTTATTTGTTGTCAGACATTGTGAATTTACCCCATTGAGTGCTGGATATTTTTGTATTCCTATAAATATTACTTAGCTTTGTTTTGGGACACCATTAAGTTACTTTGACATTCTTTGATCTCGTCAGGCCTTGCTTTTAAGATTTATTAGGCAGGACCAGAGCAGTGTTTAGTCTAGGGCTAATTTTCTCTGTCTCTGTCTCTCTCTCTCTCTCCCCACTTTTAACAAGTATATGGATCCCTAAATAATGTTATTGAGTTTTGCTTGTTCTTGAGCTTTATAAACATAATAAATACACCTTATGTATTCTCCCAAGTTTTGATTTGATTTTACTAAACATTATATTTTTAACATTCAGCCATGTTGCTGCAGATAACTGAAGTTTATTCATTTTTACCACTAAGTAACACTCCATTGGGTGAATATACTACAATGTATTTACCTATTTTCCCAAAGACGGAGATTTGGGTTGTTTCCAGGTTTTTACTCTTAGAAATGTTGCTGTGAACATCCTTGAACATGTCCCTTGATGCACCTTTGGATGAGATTCTAGGGACTCTAGGAGTAGGACTGCTGGATTTTATACTGTCTCATCACATTCTTGCCAGTGATGTTGTAAAAAAAATTTGTGATCTATCGAGCATGTAACAGTATCTTTTTGCAGTCTTATTTCTATTTCTCTCATCACAAATAAGCTAGAGCATTATTTCCCATGTTGTTGACCTTTTGTGTTTCCTCTTCCATGTAATGCCCATTCATTTGCTCTGCCTATTAATTTACTGGTATTTTGCCTTTTTCTTATTGTTTCATTGAGCTTTTAAAAAGAATATATTCTGGGTACTTATACTTTAATGATTATAAGTTTTTAAAATATCTTTTCTCAACTGATAACTTTTCTTTTCATTTTCCTCATGCTGTCTTTGCTGAATAGAAATTCTTAACTTTAATGGGGTCAAACACATCAAACTTTCATGGTTAACTGTTTTGGTAACTGCTTTAAGAAACCCTTTGCGATCCAAAGATCATAGAGGTCCTTCTACATTTTCTTCTAAATGTTTTAAAGTTCTGCTTTTCACGTTTATGTCAACAATTTATCTGGAGTTTATTTTTATGTGTGGTATGAGGAAAAGAACCAATATCATTTTACCCATACAAATAATCAAATGTCCCAGAACCACTTATTCCCCAGTGATTTGCAATGCTACCTTTGTTCATTATCAGACTTCCATATATGTGGGCCTGTTTCTATTCAGTTCCATCAGCCAATTTGTCTATCCTGCATCAATATTACTTTGTTCCAGTTACCATGTTGTTACAAGAAAGTCTTGATATTTGCTAGAGAATATCCTCCCACTTAATTTTTCTTCTTTTGTTTCTTCCCAACCTTTACATTGCTTATTTCTTCTTTCTCTCTCACTCTACTGATAAGGACTTCTCGTACAATGTCGATTTGAAGCTGTGACAGTGAGCATCATTGTCTCATTCCTGATTTTAAAGAAAATGCTTCTAAAATGTCCCTATTAGAATGATGTTTTCAGAGGTTTTTACCAGATTTGCTAAGAGTGTTGATCATGAATGGGTGTTGACTTTTAATAAATTCCCTTCTCTGCATTTTTAAGATAATTATACATATAGGTTCTCTCCATTCATTTGTTAATTTAATAAATTAGATTTATAAATTTTCTAATATTAAACTACCTATGCATTCTTGGAACAAACCCAACTTAGTTATGACATATTACTTTTTCTGTACAGCATAGCAGTCTATTTCCTCTTACTTGGTTATGAATTTTACATCCATATTCGTGAATGAGTTTGACCTGTGATTTTACTTTCCCATCCCATCCTTGCTTGTTTTGGTACTGTGATTTTACTGGCCTTATAGAAAGAATTAGAAGTATTCCTCCTTTTCCTATTTTCTGAAAAACTTTATGTAAGACTACCATGATATGTATCCCGAAAATTTGGTAGGATTCATCTATAAAATCACCTGGTGCTGATGTTTTCTTTATTAGAAGTTTATTAAATACCCCTTCAATTATTAATGGTAATAGGACAATTCAGGTTTTCTATATTTTTTTATTAAGTCAATTTTAAATCCTCCCCCTCAGGAATTTTATTATTTTACCTAAGTTTTCAGACATATTGCTATAAGTCCTTCATTTTCTCTTACTCTGCCCTAAATCTCTACTACATCTGTATAAATGCCTTATTTTTGCTGTTTTGTTTGTGCCTTCTCTTGTTTTCTAGATTAATGCAAAGTTTTGTCAATTTTGTGGGTCTCTTCAAAGAACCAACACACATTGACGATCTTGCCTGTGCATTTTTTTATTACTTTAATTTTCACTTTCACCTTTATTATCTTCTTTCTACTTTTTAAAGATTTATTCAGTTGTTTTTTGCTATCTTGACTGCTTACTCATTATTTTTTAATCTTTCTTCTTTACTAATAGAAGCATATAATACTTTAAATTGCCATTTAAGTAATACCTTAGCTTCATACCATGAGTTTTGATATGTAGCATATTCATCATCTTATAGGTATAAATATTTTCTGATCTACATTATTAGTTCTTCTGTGACCCATAGTTATTCAGCGCATCATATACTTGAGCCAGCTCACAGCAGCTCAAGTAAGCAATTGTTAAATTTTCAACAATTTTGAGAGCTGGTTGTTAAACACAGCCAATACTAAAAATAAAATTATATAAACTTAAAGTTAAATGAATTATATTAAAAGCAAAAGTAATAAATATTCAAAACACATTGCTTTCTATTTTACTCCACTTTACTATTATCCTTGCTCTGAAGGTCATTTACTTCTGTTGTATCAGGATGGAATGAACATATTATATAATGATGTGCATCTCTTCCCAAATGACATTCAGTGCCCTCACGCTGGCAGCCTGAAATCAGTTATGGAGGAAGTATTTATACCATGGAAATTAGCAAACTCTGCAAATTGGATATTTTTTTCTTATGGAGAGTGAGTTGTTAAATATTTATAGATTTTTACATTATCTGAATTTATTTTCTAATATATAGTATTGTATAACTTAAAGGAGCTTTAAAAATGCTATATACTGAGCAAAATGGTGAGTTTAGTGTCCATACAATCCATTATTGGGTCTTTAACAAATGGATGTGATGAGTTCACCTGCAGGGTTAAGGGAAGGTACAGAAAAGACCTACTGGTCCTTAAAAATCTACGCAGGTGCAGGGGCCAGCTCCAGGGCCTAGTGGTTAAATTCAGCATCTCCACTTCAGCAACCTGGGTTCAGTTCCCGGGCATGGACCTACACCACTCATCGGCAGCCATGACGTGGAAGCGACCTACATACAAAATAGAGGAAGATTGACAACAGATGTCAGCTCAGGGTGAATCTTCCCCAGGCAAAAAGAGGAAGAACATAACAGATGTTAGTTCAGGGCAAATCTTCCTCAGGAAAAAAAAAAATCTACTCAGCTGCATAGCCTGTGATGCTCTATTGGTTCATACTCCTTACCCAACTATAAAGCAGTTATTTTCCTATTATTTTCCCCCAAAACACCACGCACCAAGTTCTAATAATAATATCATACATTTGAATAGTGCTTGATGGATTACGAAGCACTTTTATATACAGTATCTCTTAAGACTTGCAAAGACCCCACAAGGTAGGTATTATCATCTAAAAGACTGCTTCCCATTCTGGTGTCTGAGACTTGGGGACCAGACTGTGTTTCCCCACCACTTTTGTCAATTTAGACTTCAATTCTGTCCCGCTCCACCTTTGTAATTTCAGACTAAGGAGTTTTAATCTTTTTGTCGGTCCTCATCTGGAAACCTCTCTATCTCTTTAATGATTTTCAGTTGCCCTCAAGTTACTTTTAAAAAGGCTTATTTATATGCTGGGAGAAAAGAAAAGAAAAAGCCCTGCTTTTAACAAAGAAGCTGTCAAAATTGGCAAGCTAGTTTGTTTTCTGATGAAGACAGTCATTGTAAGAGGCAGTAAAATGAGAAATTGATTTTTAAAATTCTTTTCTCACCACGGTAGAAAATTATCATTAGGGCAACAATCATTTCAGTTACAGAACACAATGAAATTGTGTTTGCTTCGTTGGAAAAGGTCTATATCTGCCAGGCAAGTATGCATTAAAGTCAAAGGAGGGCTGAAGTGCATTCAAGTAGTAATGAGTCTAGGTGGTTCTTCAAGTAACAGGAAAATTTCAGCCTAAAAATCTTAAGAAAAATCTCTATAACAAATACTTTCTACAGTGTTGCTTCCTACTGACTTGAGTTTTGTCTCACCTCTCTGCTTCCACTCACGTCCACATGTCTCAAAAGAACAGTTAAACTGGCTGTCTGCTTCCATCTACTTAGTCCCCTACCCTTGACCCTTGACATCCAGCATCCATCATCTACTTCATGGCTCTCTCACATGTCACAATGATGCCTAATCATCAACTTCAATGACTTTTCCTCATTCTCTAGCACCCACATGCATATGATTTCCATATCTATCCAACTTCTTTCCAAAATTCTACACACCAATTTCATTCTGACCCTCGGATATCTCCACCTGGAAATCACAGTGGCACTTCAAACTCAACATATCCAAAAGGGAAATCACATAACTTGAATACCTTAATTTCAGGTGCATACTTAATAACATAACAAAAAATGAGACCCCTTTCTTTGCCTGTGACCCCTAGACTTATTTGCTTCATATCCATACTCTTGTTCTATTAATGGAATCACCATCTTCTGAGATAGATAGAAATTCATTGTCAACAGAGACTCTTCTCTCTTTCAACCCCATATCCTAATCAACCACAAAATCATGTCAATTGAACGTATAAAACAGAACTCCTATCCACCCATCCCATCTTTTCTATTTAAATTTAAATGTCTCCAATACTGTTTGTCAAAATTTTTTTCCTTATAGTGTCATATTTGTTTTACTTTGACAATTTTATAGCAAGAGTAACGGAACTTTCAAAAGGTAAAAAGAGTCAACTATACAGGTAACGTTCCCTTCCAGTGTAGGCCCAGTATACATAATTTTACACAATTTAATTATAGCAAACATATAAATCTAAAGCCTGTTTTCTTTGATTATGAGAATACTGTACATATTTATCCATGTCAGTCTTTGTAGCTATTTTTAAAAGAAAACATAATATTTCATCCAAATGATGTGTTAACCATTTCACTATTATGAGACTATAAGGTTGTTTCCACTGTTGCATTTTTAGAGGTAATGCTACAAGGCATATTCCATGCACATAGGATTTTTTTCTTCCTTCGAATTATTTTCAAATGAATATTTTTAAGAGTGAGGTAAGTCCAAAAGTTTACATTAATATATTAATATATTTTTTCTTGCCATTTATTGCTTCATTATTTTCCCAAAAGTTCACAACAATTTTCAAAGTATGAGTTTGTAAGTTTCACCACACCCTCCCAAGAAATGAGCACCATTTGGGGGTAAGCATGCAGTTCAATGATTACCAGTAAATTTATAAGGCTGTGCAACCATCACCACAATCCAGCTTTAGTACATTTCCAATATCTTCCAAAAAGTGTATTCATTCACCAGATGGACATTTGTATTGTTTCCAGGTTTTCTGTTATTAAGAAAAATGCTGTTATGAACATTTGCATACCTTGCTTTTGTGTGGACATATGCTTTCACACACCATGGGTAGATATCTAGGAGTAGAATTTCTCAATTGTGTGGCAAATTTTTGTTTAACTTTTTAGAAATTGCCCAACTATTTTTTAAAGTGGCTATACCATTTTATTACATTCCTACTAGCAATGTACGGGAGTTTGAATTTCATCACCTCTTCATCAACAGTTGATATTGTCTTTTTTATTATGGTGGGTGAGTAGACAAATCTTATTTTCATTTTAATTTGTATTACCCTAATGATTAGTGGTGTTAAGGATCTTTAGTCATGCTTATTAGCCATTTGCATACCTTCTTAGGTGAAAAGTCTTTTCAAATCTTTTCCCCATTTTTAACTAGCTTGTTTATCTATTATGGAATTGTATGAGTTCTTTATATGTTCTAGATACATGTGTTTTATTGGTTATATAATCTACAAATATTTTCCCCCAGTCTGTGGCTTGTATTTTTGTGTTCTTCAAGTGTCTTTTGAAACACAAATGTTTTTAATTTTAATAAAGTTAAATTTATCCATTTTTTTCTTTTATGTATTGTGCTTTTGGCATTGTATCTAGGAATTCTTTGCCTAAGTCAAAGTGACATAAGTTTTCTCCTATGTTCTCTTCTAGAACTTTTATAGTTTTAACTCTTACATTTAGATCTATGATTCATTTTGAGTTAATTTTGGTGTGTGGTATGAGAAAGGGATAAGGATACCTAATTGTCTCAGCACTATCTGTAGAAAGGACTATCCTTTCCCCCAGTGGATTGTTTTAGCATCTTTGTTGAAAATCAGCTGATCAGAAATGTAAAGGTTTATTTCCAAATTCCCAATTCTGTTCTTTTGATCTATATGTCTATCTTTGTGCATATTACATTCTTAATTATTGTGGCATTATAAGCAAGTTTTGAAATCGATTAGTATGAGTCCTCCAGCTTTTATTTTTTGATGCTATTGTAAATAAAATTGTTTTCCTAATTTCCTTTTTTGGATTTTTTGTTGCTAGTATATAGGAATAGAATTGATTTTTGTATTGATTTATCTTTTATCCTGTTATCTTATTAACTTTGTTTATTAGTTCTGGTAATTTGTAGACTCCTTGGAATATTCTACACACAGAATCATTTCATCTGTTAATAAAGAGAACTTTACTTCTTTCTCTCCAATCTGGGTGCCTCTTTTGTTCCTTCCTTCCTTCATTTCTTTCTTACAAATATTAGGGATAATAGTTTTTCACTATTACGATGTTAGCCGTAGGTATTTCATAGATGCCCTTTATCAGGTTGAGGGACTTCCTTTTGATTTCTGGTGTGTTGAGAGTTTTTATCATAGATGGGTGTTTGTTAGATTTTTTAAAATTCATTTTCTGCATCTATTAAGATGATCGTGTGGCCTTTATCCTTTATTAGTACACATATTACATTAATTAATTTTTGGATGTTAAAATAACCATGCATTCCTGGGATAAATCCCTTTTGGTCATGGTGAATAATTATTTTTACATGTTGCCAGATTTGGTTTGCTAATATTTTGTTGAGGAGTTTTGGGTCTATGTTCATAAGGGATATTGGCCTGTTGTTTTCTTTTCTTATATCTTTGTCTATCTTTGTTATCAGAGTACAGCTAATCTCATAGATAGCATGTTCTTCATCTTTTTGATGTGTTGCCTCTTCCTCTATTATTAAAGAGATTATTGTCATACATATCACATCTATATATGTTATACACTCAACAATACATGATTATAATTATTGCTTTATACAATCTATGTCTTTTAAGGAAGTTAGGAGAAGAAATAATAAAAAGATATATTTAAAAGTCTTTTTTAACACATATATTTACCATTTCTGATGCCCTTCTTTTCTTCCTGGAGATTCAAGTTAAATCTAATGTCATTTCCTTTCATTCTAAAGGACTTCATTTAGTATGGTTTGTAAGGCGTGTCTGCCAGCAACCAGTTCTCCCAGTATTCGTTCACTGGGAATGTCTTTATGTTACTTTCATTTGTGAAGGATAGTTTTGATAGATACAGAATTCTTGATTGAATTTGGTTGAACAGAATTTGTTTTTGTTTTTAATTTTAGCACTTTGAATAGGTCATTCCATTGTTTTCTGGCCTCCACTGTTTCAGTTAAGAAGTCAGCCTTTAATTGTATCAGTAAGCCCATTAGTAATTTTCTCTTGCAGTTTTCACAATTTTTACTTTGTCTTTCGCTACAGTCATTTTTCCTCAATCTTTACTCTCTCTGTTCTCTCTGTTCAGATTAGATAATTTCTATTGATTGATCTTCAAATTCACTTATTGTTTCTTCTGCCATCTTAAATCTGCTATTTAGTCCTTCTAGTGAATTTTTTATTTCAGTTATTATACTTTTCCTTTTTGTGTGTGTGTATGAGGAAGATCGACCCTGAGCTAACGTCTGCCAATCCTCCTCTTTTTTTGCTGAGGAAGACTGGCCCTGGGCTAACATCTATGCCCATCTTCCTCTACTTTATATGGGATGCTGCCACAGCATGACTTGACAAGCGGTGCCTTGGTGCGTGCCCGGGATCCAAACCGGCGAACTCCGGGCCGCCGCAGTGGAGTGCCTGCACTTAACTGCTTGCGCCACCAGGCCAGCCCCAGCTATTACACTTTTCAACTCCAGAATTCTGATTTAATTCTGTTTTATAATTTCTGCCTCCTTATTTGTTGAGTCGTTGTCATACTCTAATTCTTTAAATATAGTTTCATGTAGTTCTTTGAACATGCATATAACTTCTTTGAAGTCCTGGTCTGCCAAACCCAATATCTGAGGACACTGAGAGGCAGTTTTGACCGGCTGCTTTTTTTCCTGAGTGGAGGTCACACTGTACTGGTTCTTTGTATGCTTCATCATGTTTTGTTGAAAGCTGGACATTAGAGATAATATAATCATAGTAACTCTGGATACTGATTCCCCTCCCCTCGAATGTTATTGCTGTTGTTTGTTTGTTTAGTAACTTGCCTCAGGTAAATCTGTGAAATCTGCCTCCCTCATCGTGTGTGGTCATGATGTCTCTGCTAAGTTCTGCTTTTTTAACTATTATTATTCTTGTTTTTATTTTTCAGCCTGGAATCTTAGGGTTCACCCCTTGTCTGCATAGCTTGGCAGTCAGTCAGTGACTAGACAGAGATGTGATCAAACAACTCAAGCCCCTAAGGCTTCCATCCTCTGCCAATGAATCTACGTGTAGGTAGGGGAGTGCATTCAAAGTTCAAGCTGTTTTAAGTCTGCCTAGTATTGTGCTTGCTGCTGGGCCTTTTAGTGTCTCCTCTGCACGTGCAAATAGCCTCAAGGTTGTCCAGAACTATGTGGATAGTCTGCGCCCTCTCTGGTATTTGCTGCACCTCAGTCAGGAATATGCTTGGCCCAATCACAACTGCAACCTCAAGCTACCAGAGATGGTAGCCTTTCCCATTCACCCTACCACTGAGATTGTCACTTCCACCCACAATGCTGGTGATTGTGGGCATCACCAGCCACTCCAAATCAAGTGAATCCCCTTTGACTACAGCAGTATAGCTGCTGATCCTCAGAGCTTGCCCTGGCAGAACCTCCATGCCAACAGAGCTGTGCGGGAAGGAGGGGATATGAGAAAAGCCCCAAGCAAAAAGGCCACATATTTCCACTGTTCTTACCTGAAGTTCTGTGTTTTTCTACATACAAATGCTTCTCAGATTATTGTATAATTTGGGTCAATTTCCAGAGCACTTAAATCGTTATTTTTGCCAATTTTTTTGTCAAGCTTTCGAGTCACTTTTTTGGGAGAGGATTTGCCAACTTTCCCATTCAGCAATAGCTAGCCCATATTTTAAATTTCTCATGATTGTTTCATTTACCATTTTTAATTATTAGAAAGGTTGAACATTTTCTTGTTTATTTATATTTTCCATTGAGTAAATTTTCCATTCTCCCATTTTGCTCCTACTCATCTTGATTTTTTTTCATTTCTGTGAACATATTATAGATATTAAACTTTTGCCTATATATTTGATGTACTAACCTCAATTATTTTTCGTATATTATTTTTATAATTTTTCCTCAAAAGCTTTTTATTTCAAGCTTTAGTGTTTTCTGGTGCTTTAAGCCTGAGAAAGTTTCCCAGTTACACTCAACTAAAACCAGTTATAGTGGCTTCTCAACTGATCCCCCAATCTCCCATCTCCAGCCCACGCTACACAGTACTTTTCTTACACAAACAAGATAATTATTAAGCATTTAATGAATCAATTATTTCTAACAGGAAATTAATACTAACAGGAGGCAACATTAATTAGTGAAATCCAAATTAAAGACTATAAGGCAGTTTTATTATATTTACTGTACTATCTTTAGCTTCTGACAAAGTAACAACAAGAGGTTCTGGCAGAATATTTATTAATAAATGAGGACATTTGTAATTTGACAATATTATTAATATATCACAAAATGCTAAATTAGTTCACAAATTTGGATTAAATATGGTCTGTCCTCCTCGGTCTACCTCTTCCATCTCATTTACCCTTGAAATGGTTTCCTTCGGGGTTGACAAGCTTTAGTCCAGGCTTGTCTGAAACAATTGCTAAACGTACAACATGAAATTGGAAGCTGGACAACGTATGTGAGCTCAAATGTAAACCTGATCCCCAGACGCAGGTCAAGGCAGGCCAAGGCAGCCATAATGGAGGGGCCTGTAGATCAGAGAGGATCACCTTCTATAATGGGTGCTCACACAGATGACAGGGCTTGCTGCCTCAAGTAATCTTCCCACAACTAACTCACCCTAACATGACATTTACAGGCAGCATGTTGTTGATAGCTCAATGTCCCTACCCTCCAATACACTATCAGGAAGCAATCAACCTAGGAGGTTGTTGGGGTAAATGTCTTGTAAACTAAGAAACTGTAACATTACAAAAGCATACTGACGAAAGATAATATAGAAATGGCACGTGCAAACAAACAGGTGGGTCAGCAGGAAGCCCAGAGAAAAGGAAAGAATAATGTGCGCCGTTTGCTGATACAATCCGAGGCTGCAAGATTCCGTCTGTTGCAGCTGAATTATCTGGTCATGAGAAAGGTATAAGCAGGAATAGGCAGAGAGAGTCCATCTAGTTCTCTATTCTGATCCTAGGCTCTCCATAAGGAGATGGCACCCAATATATATTGAGAAGCAACAAGATAAGAAGCTATGAGAACAGGCATTACAGTGTATTAGGCAATGTGTGTGTGTGAAAAACAGAGAGAGTGTGTATGTGTGTGTGTACATACATCTATGACAAGGCAGATATTGCTACTTACATTTACATATACACATACAGAGGCTTAGTTATAGATGTTACCCTGGTCCTCTAGTTCCAGAACCTATGCATTTTCTGCAATGACAACTGTTAATATCTTCATTAGGTAACTTGAAACTGGGGAGAAGGTTTCATGAATATCCTATAATAGGAAGTCTTATATCCTTCTTTCTAAATAATCTTTTGGCTTTCTGGAACAAATGCTTCTCATGAATAGAGTAACATGTGCTAAAGTCACTCAGATAAGGCAACTCAAAAATTTTCCCAATCCAGGCATACAGTGCTCACAGCACATTTACACCAGATGGAAACAGAGAAGCTAACCCATGTCTTATTCTACACATCAACCATGTTGGACTGATACACCAGGAAACTGATTGCCAAAAAGAAAGCTGAGCATTAGAGATATGATTGCTACAGGAACTACATCTAGTCCAAGGGACTCCTCAGTCCATGAATGAGTCATAGAAGAAACAAAAACTGAATCATCCCTTATCACACCATGGCTATATGAAGAAAACCACCAGCACGAAAAAAGAGCCAGTGTTTGGCCATCTTAATGATTGAGTAGGAGTGACTGTGTGGTGGTCCCAAGTGAATCAGGTCATTAGCATAGAGGAAACTTTTTCAATATAAAATTCTCTTGGTTTGCTAGCTATAAATACTATCTCAATTAGGAATGACATAATTTGAAACTAGGTTCTCCTTCTCTATAATTATGTTCCAATTGCCCAAAATCCATCCGTACTGTCAAAATGAAGCCGAAACGGGGCCAGCATTCCAGTGACTCAGGTAAAACTCCCTGGGAAACTTTCTGAGATTGTTTTTTCCCACACCAGAATGGTTCCCTTTGCTCCAACTGCCTTCATTTCCCACTTAAGTTCTAGAAGTGAAGGCTGTTTAGGGACAGAGTAAGGAGCTAAAATTTTCAAGGTTGGATGGGGGGCCAGGGAGAAGAGGAAGCCATATGTGTGGACACATGCATGTGCAAACGTGTGTACAAGTCTGGTGCGTAGGTTGGGGAGGAGGTGTACTTTGAAAGAAGATGTCAAAAATAAAGTTCACATCAATCACAAAGAAAAGCTCAAGAACCAACCAGACAAGAATCAGAAAATCGCTGTAGGAGTCAAGAAATCTGATCGTTAGTCCTACCAGCAACAAGACTTTGAACAAGTCAATCGCTCCTGACCTCCACCTTCCTTTTTCATAACATTCCCAACATCCCTATGTGGATGAATTAAATAGAATTAAATAACAGAAAGGAAAAGGATGTGAAAAGTAATAAAAGCTTTATTATTGCAAGATAGGCTGAGAACTGTTTAAAAATTCAGGTGAACCTAAAATAAACTAAGTATAATAACACAAGCCAGCTCCATTGTAATAAGCCATCACCTGGGAAATCCATCTCCTGAAAACAGGATAAATATTTAGAAGTAACACATTTGAAAGTATTGCCCCAAGACATAATAAATGATCAGAAGATTAATTTTTAGAACCACAACTTGGAATTGGATTCTGTGAGAACAGAAAACCTACAAGCACTCTACAAAAATATTTCTGTTTAATATATGAAGCTCAGCAGGGAAGCAGTGCCCATGTTCTAGTAGAGTGAAAACAGAGAAAACCAGACTCTTACTCTAGAAAAAAAACAAAATGAAATAGAAGCTATGTTTTATGTTATGCTGTCTGCTTGAGATTAGACTTGCAACAGTCAATAAAACAAGTAAATTTCATTTACCACAATGGCCGTGCAGTCTGACTAGCTGTGTGTCTCTATCATGCCTTACAGACTGACATGACAGGCTTAGGAGGATGAAAATGAAAGACGGTCAATGTGTCTCCTTAGGTTTTAGCTACAACCCGAGGAGACGCAGAATAAATGTAGCAAAGTGTCCAACAGAAAATAAAAACTAGGTAGCTCTGTTTCTTCTTTTTTCACAAGAATGGTGCTACTGTCATACATTTTAGGGTGCATTTCCAGGAATGAGTTGGGCCAAACAGTGGCATTTTCACATCCTCTATGAGTGCTCCCGTGATCAAGGGCCAGCCCACCAGTGGTAAAAGAAAGCGCAGTGGGGCCAAGCTTTGTGTTTTTTCGATACATCTGCCCCACTAAAGGGCCACGCTCTACCAAGCTCAGGACTCTTACAGATGTTAACTTGTACTGTAGGTGAAATTTTTGACAAACTTTCAACATGTTTATGAAGCAAAAATAAAGGTAAAAGATACAAAATACTAATTTTGTGAACAGAAATGGGCATGAAAACCAGTCTGTAAATTTCCTTGTTATAGCCATGAGCTGAGAGTTGCTCCCCAGCTAGGATACATAAAAAACAAACCCAGTATTAGAGTCTAACCATTTAGGTACTTAAATATTGGGTTGATTCTGACATCTATATAGACAGCCACAACAGTGCTGTCTCCAAGGGCACATCCTCCAAAATATCAAGCGCACAGAGCCATACACCTCATACGCCCTAGTGCCTCTTAAAATCAGGCTATTAATAAAGGGTTGTTTTGACGCTGAGGAACAAAATGAAAAAAGCTGAAAAGTAATCGTGATCTACAGTATCTTATATGTAGCACTTCAGGAGATTGAAAACAGTCCAAGTTCCCAAATACTCTGAAAACCGTTGGGCTACTAGGATAGTCTAGAGGTGTCAAGATACCTGTGCCTGGAGAAAACGCCATCCTACCTGAAAAATCTTTGGTAATGACCTCGAGTCACTTATTCTGTTTTCCACCCTCACATTTTACTGTTTGATTTTTATAAGGGGTACTCTGTAACTAGCCCAATTTATTTTTAAAGCTTCTAAGTGCTCTCTCTTCCCCAGTCCCTACTATTTCTTCCGTGTGATTGCAGAAAAGCTGTTGTGTTATGAACATGCGGCCCTTGCTCTGTATATCCAGCTGCCTGGGAAAATGCTCAGTTCATCTCTATTTAATGTGTCTTTCCTGCTGATCCTTCAGGGTGTAAATCTCCTCCACCACATCTAATAAGCATGATGGATTATATTCAATTTAGCTAATGCCAACCTATAACGAATTACAGCAGCATCCTCAAATCAGGCTGGAGTTACAGCCTTGTCAAAGAGCCCTTTATAAACAGCCTGTTTCTGGAGATTTACATAGCAAGTATGGGTGAATTCAATTGTAAATATGAGAAGAGGGTTTAATGACTAAGCTGCCAACACTAGGAGCTTTGAGTCCTAACTATTGGGGGAGGGAGGACTATGGATCTTTGGAGCAAATGAAGAAGAATAAATATTGCAACATTCCAGAGGGGTCAGCTGGCCACTTGCTCATTTATACTAAGGGTTACATTAGGGAAATTTGGCAGCCAGCAGGGTGCTCACAGGTCAAGAAAAGACACAATAACCTGGATGAGCTGCTGTTTTGCCATCCCAAGTGTGACCCTGGGCAAGGTACCCTTAGACTTTAGGTCCCCCATCAGTAAAACAGGGGCAGCAACAGACGTGGTGGAAGGAACAGGGACTCGATAGTCAGGCAAATGTGGTTTCTAAACCCAGCTCCATCCCTGGGGGCTCTATGAGAATGTAAGTTACTTAACCTTTCTAAGCCTTGGTTTCCTCATCAGCAAAAGAGAAATAACAACTACCTTGCACAATTGTGAAGATTCAAAGTCATAATGTTTATGAAGCTTTGGCACAATGCCTGCCCAACACATGTTAGGAACTCAATAATTGGCAACTGTTATTGGTTCTAAGATTGATATTCCATCTATTTTGATTATGAGAATCAAAAATGAGATTTCATATGGAAAAAAGCTATGGAAAAATTTAAAGTGCTAAAGCATTATAATACAGAGTTTAGTTAGAACTCCACAACAACCTGGACAATCTATATTTTGTTATACCAACATGGATTATGGAAAAACAGGCAACATAATTATTTGGGATGCTCCCCGAAAGCCCTTACTTTGGCCCCTACTGGATAAGATGATATAAAATCAACCCCCCATGCTGCAGTTGAAGTCTAGGACAAGAACTGTGTGTACCACCATCAAAGGGTACCAGGAATTCAGAGCCCTCCACAAGCCAGCCCCATCCTACCTTTGAAGCCTCATCTCCCACTTCTTCTTCACACACTATGCTCCAGGCCCCCACAGGGCAGCTGCCCATGCTCTGAACATACCATACGTGTTCATACCTCCAAGCCTTGGCTATACTATTTGTTGAGCCTAGAAAGCCCCTCTTCTAGTCCTTGGCATTCCTGACTCCTCTCTGAGAGGGTCCAGCCTCAAGATATGCTTCTGCAGGAAATCCTCAACAAACACAGGCAGTTTTTTACAGTAGCTATCTTTTACACTGAGACACCTCTCTTTCCTCTTAAAAGTTTAAAAATCTAAACATCTTTATATGTTTCCCACATTTTAAGCTCCATTTGGTAAACTATGGCTCAAAGAAGTCTATTATTAACATTAGGTAAATCATATCAACAGATATCAAAGAAGGCTAAGCCCCACCCAGCCATGTTACAACATTTAAGTCCTCAGTGGATTTTTGGCATCCTAATTCAGAATCATCCTAGCTATGGCAGTGGGAAAAATCTGCTTGGTCACAGTGTCATCTGTCAAAACAAGACTTGTCCCTCAAGGCATAGCCCACATGCCACCTCCTCCATGAAATCTCCCACAGTGCCCATTTAACAACTCCCTCCTCTGTGCTCTCAGAGCACTCTGCAAGCACCTCTGCATCCATTCATTTACTTACCCAACATTTAGGGTACATTTACCATATGTAAGAGTTCTGGGGGAACTAAAGATTCAAGTCTCCCCTGACCCATCAGCAGAGGTTGATGCAAATACCCACCACTGGATCAAGAAAGTGGTGAAAAGCAGGTCTTTGGAGTCCAACAGTGAGGATGTCAGCTCCACTCCTTAGCAAACTGACACTCTAAGCCTCAATCTCCTCTCCTATAAAATAGGAGTAAGTCTCTTTCATTGAGTTGTAAAGATAAAATACAATTAGATGATAAACATAAGGCACTTAGCCCAATACATACCTGGCACGTGGTAAGTGCTCAATAATAGTAGCTGTTTTTTACCGTATGATTATTATTATCACCACTACAGTAAAAAGAGGTGTGTGTAACAGAGCGATGCTCAACGAGCACAGGGAGCAAGAACTCACTCTGCTTTGTTTGCACACCTTGCCTCTCTGGAGCTCAGTAAACGTCTGTTGATTCAAATTGGAGGGATGGCATAGGCTTCAAGAACTCAGAGAAGGCATGGCTGTGAGAGAGGAGGAGAGCCAAGGTAGCCGGTAGATCAACATTCAAAGACATTCCAAGATCCAGGAAAACAGGTAAGTCCTGGAATATTAGTGAGGCCACTACCAGTCCAACAGGAAAGTTTCCAAATGGTCTGAGGCAACTCCAAATGCTAGTCAGGAGCTGGGCCAGCTATAGAAGAACCATCTGGGGAGAATGTTAAAAATGCAAGTTTCAGAACTCAGATTCAGTGAACTGCGGTGGAGCCTGAGAATACGTTTTTTCAACAGGCAATCGAGGTGATTTTTGTTTGTTTTGTTTTGTTTTTTTGGTGAGGAAGATTGGCTCTGAGCTAACATCTGTTGCCAATCCTCCTCTTTTTGTTTGAGGAAGATTGGCCCTGAGCTAACATCTGTGCCAATCTTCCTCTATTTTGTACGTGGGACACCGCCACAGCACGGCTTGATGAGTGGTGTGTAGGTCCACGCCTGGGATCTGAACCCGCAAACCCTGGGCTGCCGAAGCGGAGCATGCGAACTTAACCACTACATCACCAGGTTGGCACACAACCTAGGTGATTTTAATGTACAGCCAGGTTGTATTCAGAATCAGAAGGCAGAACGATCAGCACTGCTATTCTGGTCTGGCCTGTAGTGCTAGTGCTATGCAAAATTTCTCCTGTGACTGGGGCCTCTCACTTTTAGCCAAGGGTCCAGGAGGGGCAGAGTGAGAGTGGCCATCAGGTGGCTCAAGCCTACATCCTCAGGAATAAAGATGAGCTTCCCAGAAGCAATACTTCCTAGGGCCAAGCGTCTATGTGAGGTTAGTAACTGCTCTTTCAGATCATTTCCTGGGCTAACAACAACAATAATGATAGCGGCACTAGTTACTAAGTGCTAGCAATGTGCCAGGCACTGCGCTAGTCTACATATGTTATCTAATGTAATCCCCACAATACCTTGCAAGATAGACACTGCCCTCACTAAAGAGGAGGAAACCGAGGTTGAGAGAGGATACTAATGTGCCCAAGGTCACATAGCTAGTAAGACACAAAGTCAAACAGGCAGTTGGTTATTTCGTCATAAAAGGAACTGCTGTTTGACTGACTGACAATTCTATCTGCCAATCTCTGGCTACACCTTTCCTGCAGACCTGGCTCAAAACCCGCAACCTGAAAAAATTATATTTCCTCTAAAACTCCCAAAGCACTGAACACAGAGCACTATTTCTGGTGCTGTTCAATCGATAACTGGAGAATAGAGGTGAGGTAGTATGTTTCTGTCATACCTTTTCCCCAAGAGCACAGAACACATTCGTATTTACTATCTCATCTGTTCTACTGATTGCTTTAAACACACACACACTTTTATTGGATTGAGACATAATAAGGGGTTCTGTAAAACATTTAAAATGACATTATTTACAAGGTCCCATTCTTTCCTCTAAGTGTTGCCACGCTGTTTGTTTGCTTTTTCTATTCAAATAGGATCTCTTCATTTTTGTACATCCATTTCAAAGAAATCTGGTTATATAAAAACGTAACTAAAAAGAGGAAGTCTCCTCTATTGCTTAGCGCTCTTTATTTTCTATTTTCTTCTTTATGCTTCCCCTTAATGAGGTTTCATCTCTCTTTCCTAAAAAGCCTCCAATGGATCTGGTAATCTGTTTATAACACACCTAAATCTACACTCAATATCTGCACTACTTTCTTGAGTCTATCTTTGGACCATTGAGAACTAGACAGCTCAGCTCCAGCACCGCCATCCACGTCTCAGAGGCAGGCCACGCTTTCAGAAACTGCATGCTAGGCCCTCACCCCACATGGCCGTGGTCTGACAGCGGAAAACACTCTTCTCTCTTACTCACCTAAGTTTATGAGAGATCAGCTACCCCCCCACCCCCCCACCCCTCGCCACTACTCTCTAATGATTGGAAACTCATGCACTATTTTGACTTATGTTACTTTGCTTAATATGAAAACATGCAACAAATAACAAGGAGCAAAAAAAACCTCAAAGAATTTTAAGTAGCCTAGTGGGGGAGACGATATTTGTAAGGGGCTTTTCTTGACCATTTCCTATCACTCTACTAGGGAGTTTCTCATTCAGCCTAAAAGGAGTGCTTCTCATACACTCTAATTTCCAATATGTATACAGTGACACTCACGTAGTTAATCAATAAGCACCAAGTAACATTCTTGCCTTCAAAAACTTTCAATATATTAAGAAGGTAACAACACACACACACACAGAAACTACTACTTCCTAAAGGAAGACTGAGTCTTTAGTTCTTACAAAAGCCTCTGCCAGCAGTCAATGCTCTTGTCTCCTAACCAACACTCTGAGATCCACTTCAGCTAATCCCCAAACCTTATGTCTTCCCCATAGAGCTTCCCTGTGCTTGGAGGAATACGTTTGACACTAATTCCTCGAGAAGTTTTAATTCTCAAAACCCTTTAGTTAGTTTCCACATTCTTTGGACTCCCTTTTCTATATATTGTGGCCGTGCCTTGCTATTGTTGGTATGGGCTGGATAACTGCAACAGAAGCCAGAATCATTTAAGCTAAATTGGGACGCTAGTCTGCAGTGAACTCAAGGTTAAACAAGTCATCATCCAAACATTCAATAACTCTGGAACCTCAACTGAGAAGACAAGGTTTGTTCTGTCACTCATTAGCTAAGTGCTTTCCAACAATGGCACCAACCTCTCAGTGTCTTGGACTCCATCAATACTCAGAAGGTAATATACACAAAACCTGTATTTATAGGGGTTTTGTGAGATTCAAAGAAGAGAAGAGATATAAAAATAAACAGTAGGGGCCGGCCCAGTGGTGTAGTGGTTGAGTTCACATGCTCTGCTTTGGCAGCCCAGGGTTCGTGGGTTCGGATCCTGGGCGTGGACCTACACACCGCTCATCGAGCCATGCTGTGGTGGCAACCCACATACAAAATAGAGGAATATGGGGACAGATGTTAGCTCAGGGCCAATCTTCCTCAAGCAAAAAGAGGAAGATTGGCAACAGATGTTAGCTCAGGGCCAATCTTCCTCACCAAAAAAAATGAAATAAAATGAACAGTATAGAACACTATATAAATATTAAATAATTGCCTTAGTATTAAGGAAGAAAGTCTCTTTTAAAGGATTAAGGAAAAAAGTCTTCTAAACTTCAAAAGGCAATAAAATAATTAAAAGCAAATTTTAATTAACTCAAGACACAGAATTGCCAGCATTCTCCTGTAAACATACCAGATAGTCATCTGTAAACAGCTGGTATCAATTGGTGGTGATGATACCACCAATTGTTCAGCATCTTAGTTCAAATAAAAACATACTTTCTGCAGACTTCTTTTTTCTTACTATCCTGAATTGTGTGATCCTGATTCACTTGTTCACTGTTTTCCTCATTCTGCCAATATTTGAGTACCTAATATGTGCTAGAAACTGTGCTAAGTGCCACAAAGGAACAATACGCAATCCCTTTTCTCCAGTCAAATTGGGTTTGACCATAATTAATCATGTAAGAAGATTACATGACTATAACATAAAGATATTTTGATTTGTGTGTGCATAGAATATTGTAGGAATACAGAAAAGGAGATGACCACGTCAGCCTGGAAGAGTCTTCATGGAGAAGGTGCCATCTCTGCAGAGTCTTAAAGGATGGGCCCCTTTCCAAGTTCTTGCTAGGGAAAAGCATAAGGTTCAACAAAAAGGAGAAGAAACCCATAGCATGAAGTCAGTGGATCTAGCTAGCACAGACACACAATCCAAACCACTTAGAAACAATGATGCGGGCCTGGGGGTAGTCTAAACTCTTTTATTCTTTATAAAGTCCTTCACAACCTGGCTTCTACCTAACCTTTCAATGTTATACCCTAATAGATGTATAGCACACTGGCTGAATATAGACTAAGTCTATATTCAAATCTCACTCTAAGATTATTAGTAGTGCTACCCTGGGGTAATGACCAACCTTTCTGATCCTCACTTTCCTCATATGTAAAATGGGATGATGATAAGCCAAATTCATAAGATTCTTGTGAGGAGCCCAAGAGATAACATGTGTAAAATATTAAGCACTTATTACACATTTATTAAGTTCTCAAAAAACATTTGTTATTGTAGCCAAGACTGCTAATTGTCTCTCCAATATCCATTCTTATCCAAGAATAAGAAACTCAACTAAGTTCTATGAGGATTAAGACATGTTCCTGAACTTACAGTACACATGACTATCTAAACAGGTCCAAAATGCCTTACCCAAACCCCTTACATCAGATGGGTTTCAGAATTCAGATAGGTAACACAGTCCATATACTATATATGACCAAAGACCCCTAAGCAGAGTTGGGCACCACCCTATCCTCAAGCACATTAATATTTCTGCAGAGAAATGTTTGAATGTTTGGACTAAGTGGGCTATACGAAACCATAAGTAGCACACATCAGTTCAGGTCACGTTTCTCCAAATACATTCAAGTCAGTGGAGATTTTGCCATGAAATAGGCTATGAAAACTCAATTTTCACAGCTTTCTGGATTTTGGAATTGTGGATAATGCACTGTGGATCTGTAGTACCAGACAGAATTTAGCTATAACCCAAATGTAAATAATTGTCTATGGGGGTTGAATAGTGTCTTAGTCAGTTTGGGCCGCTATAATAAAGTACCATAGACTGGGCGGCTTATCAACAACAGAAATTTATTTCCCACAGTTCTGGAGGCTGGGAGTCTGAGCTCAGGTTGCCAGCATGGTGGAGTTCTAATGACGGCCCTCTTGCGGATTACAGACAACTGATTTCTCATTGCATCCTCACATGGTGGAAAGAGAACTAGCTATAGCTCTCTGGTCTCTTCTTATATGAGCACTAATCCCATTCATGAGGGCTCTACCCTCATGACCTAATTACCTCCCAAAGGTCCCACCTCCAAATATCATCACTTCAGGATTAGGCTTTCAACATATGAATTTGGGGAGGGGAACACAAATATTAAATCCATTGCAAATATTAAAATATATCACACCTGGCTCAGAGAAATCAGAAAAAGTGTCACATGTGAAGGAATATCTGAGCTAAGCCATAAAGGATGATTAAGATTTTGAGAAACAGATATAGTAATCAAGAAGAAATGCATGAGCAAGACCTCAATAGCATTGTATTCTGACTCCTGGTCTAGAACAGATAAATATTAATAATTAAAATAAGAATAAAGCTAACATTCACTCAGAGGTTTTGATATACCAGGCACTGCTCTACTCACTTCACCTGAATTAACTCATTTAATCCTTACCTCAATCCCATGAGGTGGGTATAATCATTATCCCAATATTTCAGGTGAGCAACTGAGCACAGAGAAGTCACATATAATTTGCTCCAGGTCACATGGCTAGCAAAAGACAGAAGCTGAATTTAAATCCAGACAGTCTAAAGGATAGTCCTGATAAAAACTCAGTGAGATTCCAATTTTGACCTACCTAATTAGCAATTTTAAAAATGAATATCTGGTGTTGGTGAAGTGTGCGAAGACTAGCACGCACCTTTGTAAATTTGTTCAATCTTATTGACAGGTAAGCTGGTAGTATGTATCAAAAGCCTTTAACATGTGCATTCCCACTGTCCTAATAATTCTACTTTTAATAATTTTCCCAAAGAAATATTCAAGAGCTTCTGGTAATAGTGGACTAAGAAATTCAAATGAACTCTCCCATCGAAAACAACTATAAACCTTGGACAAACTGTTTTTTAAAACCAGCTTGAATGCATCAGTAACGTAGTAAGGCAGTGAAGAATTATAGGGTCAAATCCAGAAGATGATAGAAACCCAAAGAGTGAGTCCAGCATTCGGAACAGCTTTTCCCCTAGAGTATTTGCCAATTCTGTAGCAGCAGCTAAGAGGCTGATAGTCTGAACACTGCTTTTGACAGCTTCTTGGATTTAAGAGGACAAACGTAAAAGTCTGGATGCTACAAAAGAAAGGGACCCTGGTAATCCTGCTTTCAGCTGGAACCACAATGGCTATTCCTTAGAGCAGAGCAAACCAGAAAACATTCTGAAATACAGCTTCAAACCTCCTCAGTCCTTGAAACTGTATCGACGTAAGTCTGGTTGCTAATACTCTTAGCTAGCTTTAAAAAGCAAATTTAAATATTCTTTGGACGAAAATAGCACAATCTAGGCCCCACAATATTTTTAAATTTTTCACATAGAATGTCCAGTAAGTACACAATCAAAAATAACCAGGCACCTGAAGAGATAAAACAACATGTAAAACTAAGAGGATTAACAGAATACAACAGGATGGGACCCACAGAGACTTCAGATTATGGAGTTATTGAAAACAAACATTAAAATAATGTTCTTAATTTATTTAACAGGATAAAAGGCAAGAACGAGAATTTCAGCAGAAAATTAGAAACTATACAATGAGGCAAACAGCAACTCCAACACTGAAAAATACAACAACCCAAACTAAGAATGCAATACAAGAGGTTAAAAGTAATTAGGCAAAGCTAAAGAGTAAACTAGGAAACTGAGAGATGAGTCAGAGAAAAAACACGCAGAATAATGCATGGAAAGACAGAAGGTTAGAAAATACAAAAGTAAGTATAAGAGACATAGGGAATTCAGTGAGAAGGGTTAACATACACGTCCTGGGAATTCCAGAGCAGAGAAAATAAAAGTAAAGTTATAAAGAGGTAGTGGCTGAGAATTGCCTAAAACTGACCCCCCCAAAAAACCCCTCAATCCATAACAGCGGTCCATCAAATCTGGCCAGCTGCCAGTTTCAATATGGCCTGTGAGTGAAGAATGGTTTTTGCATTTTTCAAGGGTCATAAAAGAAGAAGAGGAGAAGGAGGAGAGACCATACGTGGTCCACAGGGCCTAAAATCTGTTTATCTGCCCCTTTATGGAATATGTTTGTGATACCTGAGCCACAGATTTAAGAATCCCTCTGAACCCCATATGCTCCTCTGAATCCACTCTCCTGCTCAGCGTCCCAGGTTGCCAATGAGGAGAACTAATAGAGATTGGAGGGAAAAGAAAGGAGAGGGAGATCAGGGTATTAATTTCCCCAGCTGTCTCCCTACAGGTCCCCACGGGCTGCCTGTATCCCTCAACCACAGGTGATAGCTCCTGTAAAGTGGCTTTCTCCATTCAGTCTCTCTGCTTCCAGCTTTTAGTAAAAGCTCCTCTTACTCATTCATGCCAGGGGTGGTAAAGACACCTAACTCTAATCCTAATCCAGCCTCCTGCTATTACTAGCCCCAGGTCTGCACTATCCCTCGCTGTTTTGCTATTTGTTACTCAATGCCTTTGTAAATCATCCCTTCATTAACTATCTCTTACTCACAAGGTCTCTGACAGATGGTGGCCATCCCTAGGTGTATCATAATAAAACTGCTAGAAGAAGGAGATGAGGAAGAGAAGGAGGAGGAAGAGGAGGGAAAAAAATGGAAGTAAAAGAAAGTATCTTAAAAGCAGCCACAGCAATAAAAGAATAGAACTCCTGACAATAGAACAACAATTAAACTAAGACCTGAATTCTCAAAGAAATAATAGAAGTCAGATGATATGGAAAAATATCCAAATAACCAAAAGAAAATAATTTCCAATCTAGAATTCAATATAAAGTACAAACATCTTTTAAGAATTAAAGCAATAGAAAGATATTTTCAGACAAACTCGAGAGAATTCATCACCAGCTGACTAAATTAAATACTAAAGAGTGTTATCCAGGCAGAAGGAAAACTTTACCAGATGGAAGCTAGGAGATGGTGGAAGGGATAAGGGATAATAGATATAAATGAGCATTGGCTGCATAAAACAACAATGAAAGAACATGCAGAATATATATACTTGACAACAATAGCTCCTAAGTGAAGAAGATGGTAAAAGAATTTAAAGTGTTCTAAAATCCTTGCAACATCTGGGAAGAGGCTCAGGTACCAATTTATAATAGAATTGAAAAAAATCATGTTGTATTTCTCAGGGCACCCACTAAAAGAACAGTAAAAGAAAATAAAAGGTTAAGAGAGAGTTGGAATAATACAAAATTATCGATGCCAAAGGAAGGTAAGAAATGAAATGAAAAAAACACAAAGAACAGGTGGGACAAAAAAGAACTAATAGCAAGACAGCATATACAAACCAAAATATTACATTAATTAAAGGCAATGAATTAAATCCTTCAAATTAAAGGCAAATGTGTCACACTGGATTAAAAAATGGGCTGCTTAGAAGAGATATATCTAAGACTTGGAAGCAACCTAAGTGCCCATCAAGGGACGAATGGATAAAGAAGCTGTGGTATATATACACAATGGAATACTACTCAGCCATAAGAAACGATGAAATCCAGCCATTTGTGACAACATGGATGGACATTGAGGGTACAATGCAAAGTGAAATAAGTCAGAGGGAGAAGGTCAAATACCGTATGATTTCCTTCATTAAGTAGTAGATAATAACAACAATAAACAAACACATAGGGACAGAGATTGGATTGGTGGTTACCAGAGGGGAAGTGGGGAGGGAGGAGGGTGAAAGGGATAATTCTGTACATGTGTGTGGTGATGGGTTGTAATTAGTATTTTGGTGGTGAACATGATGTAATCTATGCAGAAATAGAAGTACAATGATGTACACCTGAAATTTTTACAATGTCATAAACCAATGTTACTGCAATAAACAAAAAATTAAAAAAAAAAAGAAGAGATATATCTAAAATATAAGAATATAGCAAGGTGTATGTTAAAAGACGGAAAAAATATACCACGTAAACACTAAAAACAAACAAAAAAGCTGGTGTATCTCTATTAATATCGCACAAAGTAGACTTTAAAGGAAAATTATTACTAGACATACACACTCCATAATTTTAAAAGGCTCAAATCACCGGAAAGATATAAAAATTCCAAAATTCTAAAACGAAAGCAGTTTCTTTGAAAACATTTCAAAATAAAGTTAATAAACCCCTGGCAATACTGAAGGAAGGGAGGGAGGGAGGGAGGGAGGAAGGGAGAGAAAATGAGAATGAGAGAATATAATCAATATCAAGAATCAGAAATGAAAAAAGGGACAACACCACTGCATATCCTATAGACATGAAAAGATTAAAGGATATTCTTATTTATGAACAACTGTACACCGATAACTTTGAAATTTTAAATGCAATAGAAAAATTCCTAGAAAAATAGTTTACAAAAACGAACTCCAGAAGCAATAGAAAATTTGAATGGGTCTTTGATTATTATAATTGAAAACCTCCTAATAAAAGAAAATTCCAGGCCAACTACCTCATTGGTAAATTCTAACAAACATTTAAGAAAGAAAATCAATGTTAAAATTCATTACAAAACTAAATTAATTAACACAATGTGATATCTGTGCAGGAATATACAAACAAATCAATGGAAGAGAACTGAGTCCAGAAAAAGACCCACGCCTATATAGACACTTGATATCTGAAAGGTTGGACTGAAGACAAGTGAGGGCAGGATGGTATTTTCAAATGAATGGTCCTAGGTCAACCAGATACCCACATGCAGAAAAAAATGAAACTTGATCTCTATCTTATGCCATACATAATAATCAGTTCCAAGTGGATTTTAGATCTAAATGTAAATAAAAACAATAAAACTTTTGGAAGATAATATAGGAAAATATTGGGGGCCAGCCCCATGGCCTAGTGGTTAAGTTCAGCATGCCCCACTTTGGTGGCCCAGGTTTACACATTCAGGAAAATATGTTCATATACTTGGGAGTATGAAATTTAAACAAGACACAAAGACACACAAAAAGATTGATAAATTTCTCTAATAAAATTAAGAACTTCTGCTCATCAAAAGACACCATTAAGAGAGAAAACAGGAAAACCACATAGTGGGAAAAAATATTTACAGCATATATAACTTACAAAGGGCTCATATCCAAACTATATAAAGCACCTCTATAAATCACTTTTCTGAAAAGAAGATCTATTGTATATGGAAAAAGAGACTGCACAGGCACTTCATAAAAGAGGATAACCAAAATGACCACTCTCAACAAAAATTTATGAAAAGATGCTAAAACTCTTCAGTCATTAGAGACATACAAATCAAAACTACAATGAGAAACCACTATGAACTTGTTAGATTAGCAAGAATTAAACAAATTGAAAATATCAGTGTTAGTGAGAAAGCAAAGCTGTGGAATTCTCATATATTGCAACCACTTTATGCAACCACTGAGGACAACTGTTTGGCAGTATTTACTAAATAATACACATAACATCTACAGCCCAACAATTCCACTCTTTCCAATAGAAATGAGTGCACTGATATGAATAAGAATATTCATTAAATAAAAACATGAATAACCTAAATGAACATCAACAGTAGATTGGATTAATAAATTTAGGTATATTAATGCACTAGGTTACCAGCAACAATGACAATGAACTAACCGCTGATACACTCAAAAATATGCCTGAATCTCTCTAAAGTAGCACTGAACAAAATAAGACAACATAAAAGAATAAATTATTGCCTCATTTCATTTCTATAAAGTTCAGAAATAGGCAAGAGTAAACTAGTGTTAAAATAGTGGCTACTTCTGGGGAGGAGAAAGGGAGAAGTGATTGGAGGAGACGAGGGATGTCTGAGGTGTTGGTAAAGTTCTATTTCTTGACCTGGATGATGGCCACATAGATGCTTTGTAAGAATTCACAGAGCAGCATATGTCTGTTTTGAGCACTTTCTTTACATGCTGTACTGCACAATAAAGAAAGAAAAAGAAAAGAAATAACCAGGAAGGTGACATAGATGTATTTACAAAGATATTCTCTGTGTCATTGTTTATGATGATTAAAAAAGTAGAAAACAAAAAAAGTAAATTACCTAAATGTCAAACACAAATTATGATATGTCCACACAAGGGACTATCATATAAACATTAAAATTCATGTTGTAAAAGAATATTTAATGTCATAGAAACATAAACCTATTGTTCAGACAATAAAGTGGGTTGCAGCTCACTACATACAGTGTAATTCCATTTTAACAAAATACATGTAAACAGATATATGCACATATTACAAGAAAAACAAAGACTTGAAACAATATATGCCAAAATGTTAACAGTGAGATAAAATTATAGGCAATCTTTATTTCCTCATCTATATTTTCTCAGTTTTTACGGGTAACATATAAAACTTGAAAGAGAAAATTCTTTTTCTAAAGATTGTCCAGAGGCTCTCAAATTTACCCAATAGTCAGACTTCACTTGGAAGCACATCCTTGAAGCAGAATATTTCTCCTCTGCAGCCTGAAGCACTCTTATAAGCTAACATACGTGGACTCCAGAGTTAAATATCACATGATAATGTAGGAGGAAATTTTATGATGTCTGCGTGGCTCTGACACAGACCGCCAATCACTGTTCTCATCAATTAGAGCCAGATCATAGACCTCCTATTGCCCTTTTAGAGTTTCACTTGAGTTAAGAGATTCACTAACAACAAGTGACTGGCTAATTTTTCATTAACAATTTGTCTTACTTCACAAATAAAGAACAAACCAAAGAAAATCCCCTCTTTCCCTAGGCCCCACATGCATGCCTGTGTGTAGGTTTTTTTTTTCTTTTTCTTTAATTATTTTATTGAGGTCACATTGGTTTATAACATTGTGTAAATTTCAGGTGTACATCATTATATTTCAGCTTCTGTATAGACTGCATCATGTTCACCACCAAAAGTCAAGTTTCCATCTGTAACCATACACATGTGCCCCTTTACCCCCTTCTGATCTCATGTGGTCCTTTTCCTTTCCCCCCACATCAGATTTCCACCTCTCTTCCAATACCTTCCCAAACAGGCTTTTTATTTATTTTCTGAGAAGGCTTCTATGATCCACCTAACCCAAATCTGCTCAGAAGTTTTCCCAGCACGCAGGAGTCCTGTAGCGCCTTTCGGAAGATCACTCCTTCATTGCTGTAACTTTATCTTCCAGTGGCTTCTATAACTTTCAGTGTTTTCTTTCTCCTACCTCTCTGAATACTTCCCTCTGCCTATATTTAGATGCATGAGGAAGAAGAAAACCCAGAAAAGAAAATGATCTCAAATGTCTCGGAATCTATTTTTTATAAAAGGAATCAAATGCTACCTCACACCTATTAGGATGTCTACTCACGATCATTAGTATGCCTATATACAGAAAATAACAAATGTTGGTGAGGATGTGGAGAAAGTGGAAGCCTTGTGCACTGCTGGTGGGAATGTAAGATGGTACAGCCACCAGGGAAAAGAGTATATAGCAGTTCCTCAAAAAATTAAACATAGAATTACCATATGATCCAGCCATTCCACTTCTGGGCATATAGCCAAAAGAATTGAAAGAGGGATTTGAATAGATACACGTACACCTGTGTTCATAGCAGCATTATTCACAATAGCCAAAAAGTGAAAGCAACTCAAGTGTCCAACAAGAGATGAATGGATAAAAATAGGGTATATCCATACAATGGAATATTATTCAGCCACAAAAAGGAGGAAATTCTGAAACATGCTAAAACATGGATGAACTTTGATAACATTATGCTAAGTGGAATAAGACAGTCACAAACAGACAAATACTGTATGATTCCTATTATGAGAATAGCCAAACTCATAGAGATGGAAATAAAAATGGTGATTTCCAGGGGCTGTGAGGAGGAGGAATGGGGAGTTATTGTTTAATAGGTATAGTGTCAGTCTTGCAAGGTGAAGAGTTCTGTGGATGCATAGCAGTGATAGTAACACAACAATGTGAAAGTACTAACGCCACTGAACTGTACACTTAAAAATGGTTAAGACGGTAAATTTTATGTGCATTTTATCACAATTAAAATTTTTTTTAAATATTCTCAAATTGATTTTGGTGATGGTTGTACAACTCTGTAAATATACTAAAACCATTGAATTGTATACTTTAGAGGGCTGAATTGTATGATATGTGAATTATATCTCAATTAATTTGTTACAAAAGGAAAAAAGCGGAACCAAACATGCATTCTAGAACTGAAAATTATATTTTAAACTAAGAACTAATTGGATGGGTTTAACAGCAGACTGATTACCGCAGCAGACAGAACTCGTGAATTAGAAAATAGGTCAATAAAAATTAGTCAACCTGAATCACAGATAGAAAAGAGAAGGAAGAACAGAACAGAAGAGACATGTGGAATATAGTCAAACAGTCTGACATTTATATAATTGGAGTCCTAGGAGGAGAGAAGAGAGAGAATGGAGCAGAAGTATTATGTGAAGAAACAGGAGCCAAGATTTTTCCAAAAATTATCAAAGTCATCAATCCACAAATTCAAGCAGCTCAGCAAAGATGAAGCGAGATGAATACAAAAAACAAAAAAACACCAAGGAACTCAACAGTCAAAATGTTGAAGACAAAAAACAAAGAGAAAACTTTAAAGGAAGTTGAGGGAAAAAAGGCATATCACATTCAGGAGAACGACAATAGAAGGGTATCTGAATTCTCATCAGAAGCAATAACATATTTAAACTGCTAAAAGATTTAAAAAGAAAAAAGCAAATCTATAATTTCATACCCAGAGAAAATAAGGCAAAATAAAGACATTTTCAAACGATAGAAAAAAAGTTCATTACCAAAAGAACTGCACTGTGAAAAAAACTAAAGGAGATCTTCAGGGTGAAAGAAATTGATGGCAGAAGGAAATATGAAACTAAAGAGATGAGTGAAAAATATACGGATAAATATAAAAGAATGTTGGCAATTTAAAGCAATAATGATAACAGAGAATTGTAGGTTTATAACAAAATAGCACAAAGGGCAAGAAGGAGGTTAAATAGAATTAAACTGTTGTAAAGATCTTCTGTTGTTCCAAAAGTGGTAAAAGTACTAAGCTAAACAGCTTTTAATATGTGGAGAATGCAATTGTAATCTCGGGGATAAGTGCTAAAAGAATACTACAAAAATATACAATGATAATGCAAAGAGAGGAAATTAAATGGAATAATAAACAAAGACTTGATTAATCGAAAGAAGGTAGGAAAGGAGGAATAAAGGAACCAAAAAACAGGTATGAGAAGTAGAAAACAAATAGCAAGATGATAGACTAAAACCTAATGATAGCAACAATTATGATAAAAATATGTGAACAAAATATTCCAATTATAAGACAAATACTTATGGATCAGATTTTCGAAAAATAAAAAGGACCCAATCTTTTGCTATTTATTTACAAGAGATATTCTTTAAAAATAAGGACACAAGAAAAAAACAGATTTCTGAATAGTCCTTTATCTGCTAAAGAAATTGAAAGTATAATTTAAAATCTTCCCACAAAGAAAATTTCAGACCCAGATAACTTCATTGATGAATTACTTAAGGAAGAAATAATACCAATCTTACACAAATTCTTCCAGAGACTACTAGAAGAGGATACACTTCCCTACATATACCTGACAAGGATATAACAAGAAAAAAATACTAAAGGCCAATATCTCTCACGAATGTAAATGCTAAATTCCTAAAAAACATATTAGAAAATCATTTACAGTTATGTAGGAAAGGACAATACATCATGACCAACTAAAGTTTATTCCAGGAATGCACACTTAATTCAACATTCAAAAGTCAATCAATACAATTCACCACATTAATAAAAGAAAGGAGAAAAAACATACTATTTCAATAAATGCAGAAAAGGTATTCGGTAAAATTCAAAACCCATTAATAATAAAAATTCTCAGAGAACTAGGTGTGTAAGAGACCTTCCTTAATCTAATAAGGAGTATTTACAAACCACAAACAACTAAAGTCAACAACATACTTAATGGTAAAATACCAAACATACTCCTCCTGAGATTAAAAAGACAAGGATATCTACTCTCTCCACTTCCATTGAACATTATAGTGGAGATTCCAGCCAGGACTAAGTCAAGAAAAAGAACTAAAAAGTATAAATTTTGGAACAAAAACAAATAGAATAGTTTTTATTCACAAAGACATGATTGTTTACGTAAAAAATCCAAAAGAACCTAAAAAATATTCAAATTAATAAGCAAATCTGGCAACTTTACTGCAAAGTCAATTAAAAAAACTTTCCACAGTCACACCTTGCTTAATGACAAGGACATGTTCCAAGAAATGCATCGTTAGGCGATTTAATCATTGTGTGAACATCATAGTGTGTACTTCACAAACCTAGACGGTACAGCCTACTACATACCTAGGCTATATGGTATTAATCTTATGGGACCACTATTGTATATGCCATCTGTTGTTGACCAAAATGCCATTATGCCGCATGTGACTATACTAACAATAAACTAGGAAATGAAATTGTTAAAAATCCCATTCACAGAAGCCAGCCCTGTGGCGGTGGTTAAGTTGGCGTACTCAGCTTCAGCGGCCCGGGTTCACGGGTTCGGACCTACACCACTCGTCAGCCATGCTGAGGCGGTGACCCACGTACAAAATAGAGGAAGACTGGCACAGATGTTAGCTCAGGGCTAATCTTCCTCAACAAAAAAAAAAAGAGGAAGATTGGCAACAGATGTTAGCTCAGGGCGAATCTTCCTCACTAAAAAAGAAAATCCCATTTACAGAGCACCAAAAACACCAGGTATCTAGGAATAAGTTTAACAACGATGACGAAAAAATGTATAAAACTTTGACACTGAAAACTAGAAAATATTGCTAAGATAAATTAAAGAAGACCTAAATAAATGAATAGTCAATAGTCTCGATTTGGAAAACTCAATATTAGATTTCTATTCTCTCCAAATTTGGCTTTCAGATTTAATGTGATCTCAATCAAAATCCCAACAGATTTTTTAGGTTTGGGTGGAAATCGGCAAGTTGACTCTAAAATTTGTATATGGATGTGCAAAAGACCTGGAATAGACGTGGCCATCTTGAAGAAAAAGAACAAAGGTAACCGATTTTAATACTTACTATCACGCTATGCTAATTAACTCAGTGTGGTATCGGCATAAGAATAGACAAACTAATGGATCATAATAGAGTCCAAAAATAAACCCCCACATGCACAGTCACTTGATTTACAACCAAGGCTCAGTGCAGTGGTGGAGGTAACAGGCTTGGAGCGCACTGCCTGGGGAAACACAGTGGGGGTTCCAAGTACACTAAGGGTGGGTCTACCTGGTGATGGAGTTCTCCAGTCACACTGAGGCTCTGGAGCACAGCACAGAGGAGCCAGAGAACTGGGTCCAATCAGGGTTCAGGGTGGGGGTTTGGCCAGGCATTAGGACTGAGGGCCAGAGGAACAGGAGATTTAGGGCGGGGGGCAGGGGGTTGCTTCAGTGCAGTGGGGGAGGTAACAGCCTGACAGCAGTGGGTTTAATGGAACAAGAAGAGGGGAAGTGGAGACACATGTCACTTCCCTCTCATTCTCACCACTGCTGCCTGGCTATGTCTTCAAAATCAAAGCCAGATCATGTCACACACCTAATGAAAAACTTTGATGGTTTCCTTTCAACCACATGGTAGAACATAAACTCGTTGGCAAGACTCTGGGATTCTACCACTGGATCTTGCATCTCTCTCTCACCACTCCTCCCTCCCCCAACGCTGACTCTGCTTCAGACGTAATGAATGCCTTGCTTATCCCCAAAAGCACACCCCTCTGCACATGCTCTCTCCTCTTCCAAGAATGCTCCTTATTCCTCACCAGACTAACTCATCACCTCCTCCAGGAAGCCTTCCTGGATTCTATTGCTAGGCTAAGTGCTCCCCCTTAGTAAACCATAACACCCAGGGCTGACCCCTGGAACAGCACATCTCACATTCTCTGGCAGTGTCTCTTATCCATGGCCCCCACTAGACTGGGGGTCCTTGAGGAGTTGTATTCTCATCCTCTATCACGTAAGTCAATAAAATTTCTTTAAAGAAGGAACAACCTTAAAGAGGTAACACGAAAAGTTGGTGGAGAATTAAAAGAGAAGTGGAACTTGGGTTGGCCAGAAAGGAGCGTGGGAGAGGACAGAGAGTATGAGAGCAGAGGGCAATCAGGCATTGCAGCCGAGTCTATTATGCTCCCAAGTTGCAACACTCTTGCATTGTCTTAGAGCACCATTAACTTTTATGTTTTTTAAAATTCTGGAATCAGAGTTTCACTGCTGTAAATCACTGCTTCCTGGAAGCCACCCTGGATCAACTTCCTGCTATTAAAAACGCTCCCACTGGCCACTCCCCTGCTCCTGCACACACACACCCAAGGACGACCATGATTCAGGTGTCGGTGCAAGGTACAGCGCCCACAGTCCAGCCTTCCATCTGAAGCCTCTGCCTGAACAAGAGGCATGTAACCTCCACAATCCTTCACAAACTGTGAGCACAAATCAGGAAGAAGACTGATTTAAAAAATAAATAAAAGTAAGAGGAAAAGTTCTATGCTGGATTCTCCTTGTGGGTGAGAGAGAGGAGACAACAATATTGCCACCATGGGGACAGTGGCAACATTGATAACACCACTGAAATCACGCCTCAGCCACTGGCCACTGCTGGCAAATCACCATCATCAAAAGAGAAACACATCCATCAGCAGCACCTCCTGCCGCTAACAAGACACGCGGATGGAAACTACACATGTCTGGTTTTGTCCTCTTTTTGCCAACATAATTGGACGGTAGGAATACTCAGCACAAACATAAAAGATAGAAATACCAAGGAAACGAGTATGAAATGTGAGGATCCTATAATAGAATTCCATTCTCCTGTCCATTGTATTATCAGACATAACAACTTGGATTAAACACTGTTGATTTTTATCCAGGAGATACCACAGGCTGCCAAGACAGGCTGGTCTGCATGCCAGTGTCTCAACTCCTCTCCACTTTCCATGTTCAAGGGACCTAGAGGAGGAGGAAATCCCAGAACAAGGCCTGCACTGATCAGGCTTAAATAACCAACGCTATTCAGTAATGGGTTTTTTTTTTAAATTCCTATTACTGAATAGATAAACAAATGATGGTACATCCGTACAATGGAATATTATTCAGCAATAAAAAGAAATGAGCTATCAGATAAGCCTCAAAAGACATGGAGGAACTTAAAGAAGCCAATAAATGAATGAAGCCAATCTAAATAGGCTACATACTATATGATTTCAACATTACGATATTCTGGAAAAGGCAAAACTATGAAGACAGTAAAAAGATCAGTGGTTGCCAAGGGTTAGAGGGGAAGGAGAGATGAATATGTGAAGCACAGAGGATGTTTAAAGCACTGAAACTACTCCGTATGATACATAATGGTGGACACATGTCATTATCCATTTGTCAAAACCCATAGAACGCATACTACAAAGAGTGAACCCTAACATAAACTATGGACTTCAGCTAATAATAATGTATCAGTATCGGATGTAACAAATGTACCACCCTAATGCAAGATACTAATAATAGGGGAAACTGTGAGTGGTGGAGGCAGTCTGTACTTTCTGCTCTATTTCTCTATAAACCTAAAACTTCTCTGAAAAATAGTCTATTAATAAAAAAATGTTTGCTACTCCAAGCCACAGGGATTGCCTGTACTACAGGGATTCTAGGAAAGAAAAGTCATCCTATGACTTTTAGCTGACATTCCTACCAGCTTTCAACTGGACAGCAGAGGAGTGACCTGCATGAAAACTGAAATGGTGTCCATCTACCTAAGTAGAAACCACAGGTGAGGACTGACAACCACAAATTAAGAGAACGAGCAATGTACATGGGTCCAATTTGCTTTCAGCATCAGTGATAAGGAAATCATGGAAGAGCTGGGAATAGTGAACCTAGAAGAACCCGGAGGGGAGCCCACCTGCCAAGGAGAGATAAGCAAGGTGGGCAACCAGCCCTTAGAGTCACTTCCGACCTCCATGCTCACCGTCCAGACCTGCACACATGCACTGCAACCTCGACTTAGGGTCACCCAGGCTGACCACCCAAATCTCTCACCCTCAGCTGCGGAAGAGGGAGACAGAAGGGGCTATGCCAGGCAACAATTCAGAGAGGGGGGCCCAGGGAATGAAATGCGCAGCCTGGTCCACTCTGTCTCCAGATCTTTGATGAGGCAGCAGGACCTGCAGGGAAAAGCATGGGTCTAGGAGTCAAGAGACCAGAGTCTAGTTTTACTACCTCAAACCTGCTGCCATCAGGCAAAAGGACCACCTGGCCCTTTCCCCACAGCTGCAGAGCACAGATAATAATACCTGCCCTAGAGCCACAGAAGGTTCCAGCTGGGTTGGACCCATCTTATAGGTGAGGCAAGCAAAGTCCCGGGAGATGAAATGACTTTTGTAAGTTTTCACAGCTGGGTGGCAGAGCCACACCTGGCTGCCACATTGCCTCCCAGTTCAGGGCAGTTTCTTCACTGCCACAGAGCTAGAAGAAAGACAATCTGTGTGCAAGTATTTTGGAAAGTTAAGAGCACTAGATAAAGGGAAGCTGTTGTCAGTGCTATTACCTTTCATCAGCACACTTTGGTCCTGTTCTGCTCTAAGGTGAGCATCTCTCATGAGAAAGGGCTCTTGGGAAGTGTCAGCTGTGTCACCAGCACTAGCTGGTCATGCTGCTGTCTGAGGTGACAGAGCCAGGGATGGAAGGAAATTCTTGGCCTCTTCCAGGCCCCAAGGCACCAGAATTGTGACCTGGAAGATAGCATGATTGGCTCCATTCTCCCCTTTGCACTTCCACACTCCAATGGCAACAAGCAATAACGTTTCCTTAGGAGAGGGAATATGCTTGGTGAATAATAATTCCACCATTAATCCATGAGTTGAAAGAAACTCATTTGGCTTTTGCTTCAGAATACCCATTCCAAGCTTTGGTTCACCCAGTTTCTAGACCTTTTGTCCTCTAACCAGTTTAACTAATGTGCAAACATATTCTCAAACAGGCTCCACAACAGATGATTACCAACAGACTGGGGAATGACGCAAATGTAGGCCATCTACATAAGTGAAACAAGTTGAGCCAAAAGGGGTCATTTGTGTGGCTTAAATCATGGAGAGGGGCTATATCCACAGGGCTGAATTAACAGTTGCTGGCTTTAGCAATTTAACCTGGTTCTTTGTTGACCCAAGCATTGGGTGGGTCCAATCCTTTCATTTTAAGAGCTCCCCTCCCCAACACCCAGACCTCCCCTCCAACTCTACACACACACAGATGGCAAAGCCACCACCGCTCATTCCCCACTTCTTTGGTGGTCTCCACTGGGACATAATTCCAATGGCATAATTAGAAGGACACCAGAGAGAATTCTTTTATGAGAAATGAGTCAATAATTTCTTATTTTTCCCCACACTCTCCCAGAGAAAGGGCCTCAAGCAGAGGGAGCTGCAATCTTAGATTAGTGACTACACAACAGCGTGAGTAAGAAGATAGCACGTGGTAAAAGTGAACCCACTGAGCCATTAATCGGAATTCTCCTATCGAGGGGATTTTCCCCCAGCTTAATCCAGGTTTGACGGGTAGGGTGCTCTTCATGACCTCCCTACCTCCTCTAAGCCCCACCAGCCCTTCATTCCCACTAATTCTATGCTTCCTTTTAACAAAAGGCCTGTGCCTGGAAAACCATGCCAGGTCTGTCCCTTGGCGAACATCTTAAACTGCCCATCTCATCACCAACACTTCCACTGTCCACTTCCCTGTGCCCAGTGCCCAACGTCCCCACCACCACAACCAAGCAAGGGGTGAGCCACACACATCAGAAACTTCTTGGTCAGTTTTAACTCAACTGTGTCCTTCAGTGTTTTGTCCCTATTTTATCAACTCTGTCACTGTTAAGAACAGAGAAGAGTCAAAAGCGGACTCATTACTGCTGTGACCATATGATTTGCTGTGCCATCTTGAGTGAGTCATATTCCCCCTAAGTCTGCTTCCTTATTTGTGAGATGAAAGAGTTGAACTAGATGACCTCCATGGTCCTACTGGGCTCTGACTTTCAATAGGTCTACTTATCCTAACCTGCTAAGTGCCCTCATCCCAACCCACTTTCCTCCCACCCCCACTGCAGGTAGGAGGTCAGGGTGCTGGGCCTCTTGTTTTTAGAATCAGCTTCTGGAGGTGAGACTAACACATGTGAGATTTTAGAACTCACCAAACTCTAGCTTTGCAGCTAGCAGGGAATTTAAATAATCCACTGCCCAAATGCCATGCCTTCAGGCAAGAAAGGTAGTATTTTCCCCAAGATGTAGGTAAGAAAACTGTACTCCAGAAAGGCTAAATGACACGCACATGGTTCCCAGCTGTCCTAATAGGTGATACCAAGAGGACTAGAAGCCAAATCTTCAGTTTCCTCACAATGATCTCCCCTAACACCACCACAAAAGGCATTATTTCAGGTGTTAGCCAAAGCTTTAAAAGGAATTACTAAATATAAAATCAAGTGTTTATGGAAGCAAATCATAGCTACAGCCCCTTAATATTCATACTATTATTTGTGATCAACAAATGGTAGTAAGGCTTTGATGCTAAACTCTTCACCAACTAGAAAGCTACAGATAAATCATGTTTTTCGTACCTACAATCTATTTAATGAATCTGGAAATCAGAAGCCATGTCAGGGGTCCTTACAATTAATGACAAAGGAGTTCCAACCCAACATACACAGTGTCTGGGGAGAAGCTCTCTGTTCTGCTAACCTACAAGGTACTTTTAACACATTTACATACGTGTTTATAGCTCTGTCAATGTTTAATAAGAACCCAGGGAAGCCAAAGAACTGTTCTAGATATCTGCAAAATTTCAATGCCATTGCTATAAATAGCAAATGGTTTATTTTAAAAGCTTGCATGGTTTTTTTAAAGTTAAATTTCCTTTCCCATATGTGTGCATAAGAAGCTCTTTTAGTTGAAATAATTCATTTGAATTATCTAAGCCAAAATGATCATATTTTCCTCACTAACTAACATAAAATTTTCTAGAAATGTGTTCACGGAGAAAAATATCATTCCCAACATGTACTAAAATTCACATTTAAAAATCCCAATGTTCACTTTAGGGAGGATTTTCTTCTTGTAAATGATCAGTCTGAACTCATTTAATCCCCCTACAAAATCAACACACACAACCCAGAAAATTATTCCCTGGGACTTTAAAGTATATTAAAACATACCACACAGATAAAAGCAGGGGCTGTTCTAAGTCTAGAGCATCTGAACATCATCTCCTCTTCACTGGAGACAGAAGTGGTAGGTAGTTGGGTTCTCACAAAGGGAGAGGCTGGAGTCCTCGCCCACTGCTGGTACTGATCTGAAGGCAGAGGGGCATTGTTATGCCACCAGCAAGACATAGAGTCACTGGCCTGGTCCTGTTATCCTGGCAGGGAGCTGACTGTTTCTTCCAACTATCTCAAGGCTGAGTCCCACTAGCCCTTCAGCCCTGAGAACGTGTTTTCCCGTAACTCTGCCTCCCGATGGCTTCCTGGATTACCCGCTCAGTTAACAGCCCAGCCAGACTGAGACCTCTGGGACTCTCTGTAATGTGAGGCAAGGAGGGCCCATTGCCATATGAGACTGAAGGTTGACCAGATGAACTGCCTTATCTTAATCCATCTGGAGTGTCAACTAAGGAGTAGGAAAAAGGAAGAAAAATCCCCATAGAACACTTAAACCAGATAAGAATTTGACATTTTCCTTTGCAATGATTTGACATCCTTGCTTTTTCAAAGGGGAAAATCACTTTAACCAGCCCAGCGGCCCAGCCCCTTCCTGCTGCAACAGGTCCCAGGCACCTATTCACTGACTGTTTAAGCGTGTCCTGATTCCAACACATTTACAGGGTATTTATCGTCTTTTAATTCTTTCCATGGCCTGCAGGACTAAGAGTCCAAACAGCGTAATCCAATAACAACCCTACTCCTCTTACCACAAGAGCCTAACTTAACCATAGCCTGACGACCTCCACAAATTTAGGCAAGGAAGAAGCATGGAAAACTGAATGCCACAGGTCACCTCCAAAACTCATTTTAGCAGAGAAACAACTCCTTCTTTTCCAACATTTACCAAAAAAAAAAAAAAAAAAAAAAGCAAGCAAGCAAATATGGGGGAAAATAGCGTCTCTGCTGCCAAGAGTTAATTAGCTACGAAACAGCCAGAGGTCAGCAGCAGATGATAGAAAAGTCCCCATAATTATAATAATGAATAGGTAGACATTCAGCAATTGCATACCGAGTGAAAGATTCACCAGCACAGTGACAATGCATGCCTGCTTCTGCAGCCCCACCACCCCCGAGCCAGCGGCTTGCACTCCATGTGGAGTAGGAGGGAAGCCTTTGGTCTCTTCCACATCCATTCACTGACATGCAGGGTGTCCCAGCCTCCAGAGGACAAGAACAGCAGGCGAGGATATTTGTCAAGCATGCTCCCTCTGCTCCGGACATCAGTCATGCTAGTTCCCACCCGTTCAATTACTCTTCTGTTGACCACCCACATTTAATTCAGCTTTAAAGACATGACAACAAGGTCTGAGATTTGAGGGATGTACCTGACTCTCTCTCCCCTCCAGGGGTGGTGGAATCTGATCAGCAAAACCAATCTTCCCTGGATCACCCATAAAGGCACTAACCTCATCCACGTTCTCAAAAGCGTTGATGACATCATAGGGCAAACAGGACAGAAGGTCAATCACAAACCACGTCTTCAGGTAGTTCATGCGGATGAGTTTGGGGTCGGAAATCACCTCCCCCGCTGGTCCAACAAAGGTAGTATGAAAATTCAGCACAATGTCCACCAAGAAGATGACATCCACGATGCTATCCACAACCAGCCAGGCCACGTTGTTCTGCCTGGTTTTAAAGGAGACATTGTAAGGGACCAAGATGGCTGTGTAGAAGGTTAAGATCAAGATGATCCAATCCCACGTGGTCTTAAAAACACAGTAATGTAAGATGATGTGAGGGGGAGTCTTTGGTGCCTCTTGCTTGTATTGGGGAAGGATGTCTGAGCCCAGCTGCAGGACCTGTACAGAAAAACATGGCCAAGAGAACACTGCGTTAGGACTTCATTGCAAGCATCTAACCAGTCAGCATCCATCATTGACAAATACTCATGACACTCCAGATAGATCATTAGGTGCAAGAACAGGTACTGGAGGGGTATGGGAGAATGGAAGTGAACATTATAACAAATAATCATAATGAAACAACGACAAACTATCATTTGGCTTCCTGTGAGCCAAGAATTGTACTAAATACTTCACATATATTTATCATCTCACTTAATTTTAAACACAACCTTGTTTTATTAGCCAATTATTATTCTAGGTGACAAGTGATAAACTGAGGCTCAAGAGAATTAAGCAACTTTTCTCAACAAATATTTATTGCTGTGTGCCAGGAACTGTTATAGACACTGGACATACAGCAAGGAAGAAAATAGCACAATTCCTTCTCTCATGGAGCTGAGCCTAGTAGACAAATCAAGATAATTTCAAATTGTGATAAGAACTAAATAAGAGGCGGGGGAGACGCAGTGATTTGATAGCATGTGACTTGATGAATGGAGGAGGCAGAGTGTTTGAAGGGAAATCTGAATGACAACAAAGAATCAGCCATTCAAACTTGTGTGGAAAAATTATCTGAGGCAGAGAGCATAACTGATGTAATGACCCCCAGGTGGGACAAGCTTGATAATTTCAGGAAAAGAAAGAATTCCAGTGCGACTGAAGCATGCTGAATGAGGGGAAAGGGATGACGATGAGCTCGACGCAGAAGCAGAAACCAGACGAAACAGGATCTAATGGACCCTGAGAAGGTGTTGCATTTTATTCTCAGTATTTCTGAGTATAACAGGAGGGTTTTAAGCAGGAGAATGATAATCTGATATATGTTTTTAAAAGATCACCCTGGCTGCTATATAAATAATGAATTGAGACAAAAGGTTAGAGGGAAGAACAGAATCAGGGAACCTATTATAACAGCCTGGGAAAAAAGATGGTGTGATGGAGAAAAGTAGTCTGTTTTTGGATAAATTTTTGAAGTAAAACCAGCTGGACTTGCTGATAGCTAGAAAGCGAAGAAAAGGAAGCAATGAAAGGTACCCACTACTTTATTCCAAAAACTCAGCACAGTAGCTGGTCCAAAGTAGGCACTACAGGAAGGTTTTTAAGTGACTGACTGAACTCCAAGGTCATACAGTTAGCAAAAGATGGAACCAGGATCCCAAACTAGGTCTAGCTGGATTAAAAACACATGCTGTTCCACATCGAGGTTACATTTTCCTAACTAACATAACAGGTTTTTAAGGAAGCAGACTCAGTGAAAGATGAAGTCCAGAGAAGCTTGGCTCCAAGAAAGTATCACAGATGGGTTTCACCCTCAATAGTCAAAGGCAAAAAGCTATGCTTTCAGAAGACAGGCCAAGTTGGGAGAGACTATCACCCCACCAGCTGCTCCTCTGTGCCACTTACAGGTTCTTATAAATCTCTAGGTGAAACGTCCTCTTGTGTCATGGGAACTTCTTTTTTCCTCCAGAGGTTAAAGACCGCTTAGTGAATATAAAATAACCTGAATAGCCCTGCTCTCCATATGGTTGCCCCAGGCCTTAAAAGGTGAGCAAAAGCAAACTAGAAATCCAGAGTGCCCAGTGTGCATTTTTGGGTATGGGAATGGTTTCCACTCCTCCCACCAATGCACAGGGCTCTTCTAGGCCTGGGATTTTCATTTCTTTCCCCACGAAAAGGAATTTATACGAGGGTGATTAAGAAAGCTTGGGCCCTGAGACCTCAGGCAGGAAAAAGGATTGACCTGTAAGAATAAAGCAAGTAAAATTAAACTGAATAGGACTTCTGCTTCCAGAAAGATGGAGTAGACATACATTTCCCTATTCCTCCCTCTAAATATAACTAATAGCCCTGGACATTATATATAAGGTAAATATAAGAAGACTCTGAAAGGTGGAGATAGGAAAGCAAACTGGCTAGGAACAACACAAGGGTGAGTTCCCCTGGTTTGCGTTTTGCCTCATATATTCCCACACTTGGAGCTGAAGAAGCCAGCAATCTAGAAACATCAATGGGTACAGACAAAAAAGTCTCAACAAAAGCTCGCTCTCTCTAGCAAAGAACTGGGAAACAGGCAGCCTCAAAAGACAGAAAACTTTTAGATAATAACCACTCTACCACAGCCAAACACTGATTCCAAAAGCTGACTGACTTCCAGAAAAGCTGATTCCAAAACTAGACAAAGACAGTATAAAAAAAAAAAAAGAAAACTACAGACCAGTATCTCCCATAAATATAGATGCAAAAATCCTTAACAAATAGTAGCAAATAGAATTCAGCAATAAATAAAAAGAATGACCAAGTAGGGTGCATTCCAAGGGTGGAAGCCTGAGTCAGCATTCCAAAATCAATCAATGTAATTCACCATATTAACAGGCTAAAGAGAAAAATCACATGATCATATCAATGGATGTAGAAAAAGCACTTGACAAAATTCATCACCCATTCATGATAAAAACTCAGAAAAAATAGGAAGAGAGGGGAACTTCTTCAACTTGATAAAGAGCATCTACGAAAAACCTACAGCTAACATCGTATTTAACAGTGAAAGACTGAAGGCTTTCCCCCTAAGATCAAGAACAAGGCAAGATATCAGCTTTCACTACTCTTGTTCAACACTGAACTCTTATTCAATAAGGCAAAAAAAATAAAAGAAAAGAACAGGTATGCAGATCATGAAGGAAGAAACAAAACTATCCCTATTTGCAAATGACATAACGGTGTACACAGAACATCCCAAGGAATGTACATATAAACTTATGTATGTCACATAATACAGGATAAATTCACAAAAATCATTGCATTTCTATATACTAGAAATAAACACCAAAATTATACAATACCATTTATAATCACTCAAAAAATACTTAGGTGTAAGTTTAACAAAACATGTACAGGATTTGTATGCTGAAAACAACAAAATACTGATAAAAGTGATCAAAAAAGATATAAATAAATGGAGAGACATACTGTGTTGGTAAATTAAAAGACAATGTACTAAAGATGTCCATTCTCTCCAAACTGATATACAGATTTAGCACAGTTCCTATCAAAATGCCAGCAAGAGTTTTTGTAAATATAAAATATACACAAGATTATTCTAAAATTTATATGGAAAAACAAAGGAACTAGAATAGCTAAAACAATTTTGAATAAGAAGAATAAATAGGAGGAATCAGTCTAGCCAATTTCAAGACTTGATATGTACCTACAGTAATTAAGACTGTGTGGTATTGATAGAATAATAGACTTATAGGTTAATGGAACAGATAGAAAACCCAGAAATAGACCCACACAAATATGCCCAGCTGATTTTTGACAGTGGTACAAAAAGTAATTCAGTGGAGGAAAGGCAGCCTTTTTTAACAAACGGTGCTGGAGCAAAGGACATTCATAGGCAAAAATATAAACCACAATATAAGTCTCACATCCTATATAAAAATGTCAAAAATGGATCTCAGAATGGATTCAAATGGATTACCAATTTAAATGCAAAACGTAAAACCATAAAACTTTTAGAAAAAAACATAGGAGAAAATCTTCAGGGTCTAGGGCTAGGCAAAGTGTTCTTAGACTTGACACCAAAATCACAATCCATAAGAAAAAAAAACTGATAAATTGGACCTCATCAAAATTTAAAACTTTTGCTCTGCAAAAGGCTCTCTTAGGAGGATAAAAAGACAAGCTACGACTCGGAGAAAATATTTGCAAATCACATATGGAATAAAGAAGTAGTATCTAGAATATATAATTTACAACATATAATCTCAAAACTCAACAATAAAAAACAAACAATCCAATCAGAAAATGAGGAAAAAGCACGAATGGACATTTCACTCAAGAAGATATACAGATGGCAAATAAGCACATGAAAAGATGTGCAACGTCATTAGCCATTAGGGAAATGCAAATTAAAACTACAATGAGACGGATGTGATGATGGAAATTAGACTTTTGCTAGTGAACACGATGAAACATATATAGAAGCTGAATTATAATGATATAGACCTGAAATCTATATAATGTTATAAACCAATGTTGCCTCAATTAAAAAAAGAAAACTACAATGAGATATCACTACACACCTATCAGAATGGCTAAAATAAAAAATATGATAACACTAATTGCTGGTAAGAATGCAGATAAACTAGATCACTCATATCTTGCTAGTGGAAATATAAAGTGGAACAGCCACTCCAGAAAAGAGTTTTGCAGTTTATTAAACAACTAAATATGTAACTACCATATGATCCAGCAATTACACTCCTGGGCATTTATCCTAGAAAAATGAAAACATATGTTCACACAAAAACCTGTACATGAGTGTTCAAAGCAACTTTATTCATAATAGCCAAAAACTAGAAACAACCCAGATGTCCTTCAACAGGTGAATGGTTAAACAAACTGTGGTACATCCATACCATAGAATACTACTCAGCAATAAAAAGGTACAAACTACTGATACATGCAATGTGGATGAATCTCCAGAGACTGAAAAAAACCAATCCCCAAAGATAATATACTGCATGACTCCATTTATATATCATCCTTGAAATGACAAAATTATAGAAATAGAGAACAAATTAGTGGTTGCCATGGGTTTAAGGAGGAGGTGAAGGCAGGAAAGAAGTGAGTGTAGCTATAAAAAGGCAACATGAGGAATTCTCGTGGTGATGGAAATGTTCTGTATCTTGACTGTACCAATATCAGCATCTTGGTTGTCATATTGTAGTATAGTTTTGCAGGAAGTTACCATCAGGGGAAACTGAGTAAAGAGCACATGGGATCTCTTTGTATTATTTTTTATAACTGTATATGAATCTAAAAGTTATCTCAGAATAAGAAGTTTAACTTTAAAAAAGTCAACTGAACATGAATTACAAGCATTGTAAAGAAGGCATCCTGGGCATTCAGCTAAGAGAAAGGCAGGGGGAAAGAGAGGTGAGTTACCTAGGGGTTTATTGTATCTTTGCAAAATACAGTCTGGGTGACAAGACTATTCAGCAAGAACTCAAAAGAATCCACAAGTGAGCAGCCACCTGCTGATTGTACACCAAAGTCGCCTGGAGCTCCACGGTTCTGGATAACAAGACCTCAGGAAAAAATGCCCTTTCAGAGAAAAATGGCTGTTCCTGTGACAGTTTGATATAATCCATAATTATTTCTAAGTGGATTTCCCATTCTGATGCTTTCCAGGACACTATTAGGTCCTGCTTGAGTGAGGCCTGAGTCAATAGTGTCTTCACACCTCCCAAAATGCCAGGTTGACCACAGCCTCTTCCCCTGCTGCTATTCCTACAACATGTGTTCAAAGGAGATTGACAGAGGCGCTAGGCTAGACAAGGAGGGTTGTTGGGGCTCGTATTCAGTTTCTCTCTTCCCATCTCTGTGATGCAGCCTTGTGCATTGAAACTATACAGTATCTGCATTCTAAGAGCAGACTTAGACGCTAGGATATTTGATAGGGATAAATGTGAGACATTCACTGCCAAATCTTTATGTTAAGTGCTATGAATGATTCCCGTAAGGCCAAGCTTTTACAGTCTGACTTGAGATCCTATATATTTCACTCTCATATTAACTCTTTAGCAGAAGAAGAAGATGGAAATTCCATGGGGTTCTTCATTACAGAAAATCCATACTCATTAGAAAAATTGCCTGACTAAAAGAGTATTTTGTGTCCAGGTAACTATCCGACTCTAATAAGTCTTTTCAGAGTACAGTGACAAATGACTAATTATTTATGTTGATCAGAAAGATTCCCATGAGACTGACCCACCTCCCTCCTCAGAAGTGTGTGTTGGAATGGATTCAGACCAGGACAACAACGGCTCTGATGAGCTCCATGACTGCCATCCTCAGGAGAAAAAGCTTTCTCAGGGTCATTCAGAATATCATTATCTGGAGAGGGGCTAGTGTCCTCCCAAGGGAGGAAGTCTCTGGGTACAGAGTCAAGAGATAGGACACCGACCTTGTGTCCAGCCATAGTGAGCTTGCCCAATGTTAGACGCTCAGTGACACTTCAAAAGCTTTGCAGAAAAACAGCGTCACCAAACATGGAGACAGAATGATCTGGTGTAGTGGTCCTGGTGACCACAGCAGTCAGTCCTCTCCCTCACCTCTTTTCTGAGCTTATCAGTATGAGCATGTGCTTCTGTTCCTTCCGTTTGATTAGTCTTGTACAGTGCAAGCTTCCAAAGGCAGAGAGCTGGCAGCTCTTCCAGAATGCGCTTCCTAAGAGTGGGTTTGTGTCTGTCCTATATGCGCAATCAGACTATGAGTCCCCCAAACGCAGATACTACTGCTCCTAGTGTAATGTCACTAGTCACCCTCTCCCTGTCCCTCCTCCTACAACACCCAGTCCCAGGCTCTGCCCACAGGAAGTGCTCATTACAGGTCATTAAAAATTAGGCCAAAGAATGCTCATCTTGAAGACTGATTCTGGAAGGTAAATAGAGTTAGGGCTTCTTCCTAGACAAAGAATAGGGAAATCAGACTATCACATTTCTCTAGCACTTTTACTTCCAAAGTCCCCTATTGTATTTTTGAATCCTCATAATCATCTCATGAGGGAGTTCTACAGATGAGAAAATGGAGGTTCAGAGAGGTGATGTGACTCACCCTGAGTCACACCAGGGGTGAGTAAGCAGAGAGCTGGGAGTACAAGCCAGGCTGCCAGCTCTAAGCCTTCGAGTCTTTTCACTAATCTATTTGTATAGCCTAAAATACCTTTCACGGCACACTGACATACATCATCACATCTCATGCAACCTCATGAGATGGGAAGGCTGGTATTTTTCTTATTTTACAAATTCAGAAAATAAACCCAGAAGGTAAATGGTTTGCTCATAGCCATACTGCAGATGACAAAACAGGCCCTTAAGCCCAAGCCCAGCTTCCTAATTCGATGCTTTTCTTCTATTGTATACTGACTCTTGATAAACTACAGCTTTTGCATAGGACCTCTGAATTATGGCAACATGCCATCCTGTCATCTTATGAAGCCAGCTTCCCATCAAAGGCAGCATCTTCCATTGTGGACCTTCTCCAGGACTTCCCAATTAAAGTCCAAAACCAGCCACACTGGCCAGAGCTGTCTCCCTGAAGAGCAACTACCCCAGTCCCCAAGCCACTCCTAGCTAGACTGAGAAAGAAACAGGACAAAACTACACTTCCCCTGAAACCCTCCCCTGTCAAGTGATAGTCACCATGCAAAGTGATTTTTGCTGACGTGGATCAGAGAACATAGTGTCTCAGTCTAAGTTCTTAAGTGCTATTCTCTGCTACAGCTCACTCTTAGCTCATGTTTTTGCCTTATGAATCACTGAAAAAAAAGGTCCAGAGAGAGGCTCCTGAATCTTCCAATGGTCACATAACTACAAATCGGCTTCTTCCCTCACCTACCTACCTCCTTCCTGTTTCAATGGAGGAAGGCCCACCTTCTACCAAAGGCCACTTCCTCTCGTATGTTCTGAATCTCATCCTTCTCCCCGTCCTCAAGTCCTTTACACCCAGCTCCCTCCCCCAGTGATTCTCTCTCTTTTCATTCCATCAACCTCTCCTTGGACACAGAATCATTCCATCAGCATCTTTAGATATCAATCAACTCTGCTTTCTGCTAAACTCTTTTTGCTGTTCTCCTTTATAGCCAGACTTCTTGAAAGAGTAGTCTAAACACAACGTCTCCACTTTGCCCCTCCAAACATGTTCCACACACCCCAATCTGACTATGGCCTCCACTCTCTAATGAAATAGCTATTGTCAAGGTCACCAACAATCTCAATGTTGCTAAATCCAATGAACAATTCCATCTGATCTAACTCACCCTCTCAGCAGCTTTTTACAGATTTTTACACATCTTCCTTCATGAAACACTCTCTTTGCTTGGCTGTCTTAAGGCCGCTCTTTCCTGCTGTGGTACCACAAAGGTGTGCAGCTCAGATCGCCCTGCAAGAAAACCTCCAGAACTAATCCATCAAGGAGTTCTGTTGCCTCTACCACCAAATACATATAACTTAGGATCCTTTCACTATTCTCCTACTTACTTCTACAGCTCCACCCAATGCACCATCCCCTCTCTCTGCAGTATGGCAGCGGCTTCCCAACCTCTCCTTACTGCCACTCTGGCCCTCCTCAAATTCATACACCATAGAGCAACTTGTACTCGATCATGTCACTTCCCTGATCAAAACCCTCCAGCTCATTACACTGAACTTCAAACAAGATCTACATTGTTGCTGTGACCTACAAGCCCATGTATCTTTCCAACTCACCTAAGCCCTGTACCCTCTCACCCACCACTCTCTCCCACCGGCTTTCTGCAAAAATATCAATGCTCTTTTCCCACCGTGGAGCAGCTCAAATGCTCCTCCCCTACATGAATGAGTTCTTCTCAACCCTTAGGTCTTGGCATAAGTGTCATCTCCTCACAGAGGCCTTCCCTGACCAGCCTATCTGAAATAGACTCTCTGCCACCTCCTTTCCTCTGTTACTTTCTATCATATCACCAGGTTTGTACCTTTCACAGCATTCATCAGGAATTATAATAACACATGTATCTGTTTATTTACTTGTTTACAGGTGTCTCTCCCACTAGATTGTAAGCTCCATAAGGGCAGGGTGTTTGTCTTCTCACCACCATATAGACAGTCCGTAGCACTGTGCCCGGCACATAGTAAGTGCTTAACAAAAGCTACTTGAATGAATGAAGGACCAGCTGAACAGTTAAAACCAAAGAGGCTATAAAAGAAGACCCAAATAATAATATAATTCTTGACAAAAAGACAATATCAAGAATGTTCTTAGAACACTACAATAACCATAATAGAAACAAAAGAGAATATGTTATATCTTAAGGCCATATTCCAATTATACGTACTGTCATGAAAAAACAAAAATAAAAACCAGAGTCCACATATACCACTTAACAGCATGAAAGTTTCCAGCAGATGCCCTTCCCCAGGTAGTATGGTATCGGTATCATTTATTGAGTGCTCATTGTATGCCCTACCCTGAGCTAGTAAGCCCTTTACATATGTTAATGCATTTAATACTCACAACTCTGTGAGGTACATACTATTATCACCTCCATTTTACAATGAAGAAACTGAGGCTCGGGGAAGTAAAGTAGGTTGTCCAAGGCCACAAAGGTTTTAAGTGGTACAGACAGTGTTGAAAATCTTGTCAAGTTTAACACCAAGGTCCATGTTTTTAACTTCTGTGCTCCTATGCCAGGTTCCGGGCTGAGTACTTTACATGCAAAATACAACTTAATCCTTACAACAACCATGTGAGGTAGATATTGGTCTTTATTTTATTTTATTTTTTTTTCTGTGAGCAATATTAGCCCTGAGCTAACATCTGTTCCCAATCTTCCTCTTTTTGCTGAGGAAGATTGGCCTTGAGCTAATATCTGTGCCCATCTTCCTCTATTTTATATGTGGGACGCCTGCCACAGCATAGCTTGATGAGCAGTGCGTAGGTCCATGCCCGAGATCCGAACCTATGAACCCCAGGCCACCAAAGCAGAGCACGTGAACTTAACCACTACGCCCCCAAGCTAGCCCCTGGTCTTTATTTTATAGATAAGAAAAATGATTCCAGGGAAGCTGAGTAAGTTGCCCAAAACCACAAAGCTAATTAAGTGGTGAAGCTGAGATTCAAACCCAAATCTAATTCAAAAACCCATAGTCTAAACCAGCGCTAACCAATGGAGATATGATGCAAGCCACAAATGTGAGTCTTCTATGTAATTTTAAATTTTCTAGCACCCACATAAAAAGAAGTAAAAGGAAACAAGTCAAATTAATTTTAGTATTTTAACCCAATAATTTAACCCAATATATCCAAAATATTATCACTTCAACATGTAATCAATATAAACAAATATTAGCAAGATATTTTACACTCCTTTTTTCACACTAAGTTTAAAATCCGACGTGTACAATGTAACTTACTACACCTCTCAATTCAGCTGAATTATACCCTAGTTGCTCAACAGCCACATGCGGCCAATGGCCACCATACTGGACACATAAGTCTAAACCACGTCATTATATTGCACCATTAGAATATCCTGAGCCAACTTAAACAAATGTAGGCATTGCTCTCCAAAGGAGATTGGGAATGGATAAACTATCCACACACCAGACAACAAACAATGTTAAAAATGTGGACCACAAACATGTGTGTACAAGTAAATGTGTGCAAGACGGGGAGGTGAGGAGAAGGGAGGACATGTTAGAAAACAAAGGGATAGCTGGGGAAACCATTAGAGAGGGGGCTGCAAACACACTAAGTCAATCAAGATAGAGCTCTTGCAGGCTGAGCTTGGCAGAGCCTCAGTCTGGAATCCCCCATCTTGGCTTCATAGCTAATCAACCTTGAGCAAGGCAAGGTCTCCATGCCTCAGTTTCCTCACCTGAACAATGAAGCTAATACCATTTACACCAGATGGACATTGTGAAGGTCAAAGAATATAGACAGAAATATGTGTGTATGAATATGTATAAATCTATAAATTCTTCTTGTAAATGGTGAAGCAGTATTCAAACACTCATATTTTTGAGCAAATAAAGGAAAAGATTGGTTCAGGAGATTCTGGATGAGAATCAGGAAGGCGCCAGCAATCAGCTCATGGAATACTTTTCTTTTACCTAAAGGCCTTGGCTTCCTCAAGGATTGGGGACCAAGAATGACAGAACTGAAATGGCTTGGGAAGAAAGGAGGACTGATAAAGTACATTTATTTGGGGAAAAAAAAGGACAAAATGGCCTCACAGACTCCATCAATTCTATGGACCCTTATAGTCTCCTAATAAAAACAACCATGGACACTTGGACACCAAAAGTTACCCACAAAGATCCAAAGATCCCACAGTGTAGAAGAGAGGAGAGATTGAAAACAAACTACTAAAATATAATGCAAGAAGTGGTAAGAGATGCCTAGATAAAGTACTTACAGAGAAAAGGAAGAGAGACAATGAATTGACTTAGGTAGTCAGGAAAGACGTAGGTGTGAGGCGACTCTCAAGATCTCCCTTGAAGGACAGGCCACACACAGACAGAACTCAGGCTTTAAATTGAAGTCTTGACATTTTCAGCAGACAGTACGTGCAAGGCTTAGACGTGTGAAGGAAGAGCTCAGTGTAGGAGGAGCCTGATGTGGCTGAAGCATAGGAGTTGTTGGCTTTTTGTTGTTATTGTTGTTGTGTTTTAGAGGGTCTAGAGAGGGCAAAATTGGGAAATGAAGCTAAATATAAGGGAGAGGGAAGGCAAGTCTTGACATGCCCTTTATGCAAAGGTAAGAATTTTAAGTAAGGGAGGTTCACAATCAATTGCTCTGTGCGAAGGTAACTGGGCATCAGTGTGGAAGAAGGATCAGAAGAGGCAAGACTGGAAGCATGAGGAGGCCTGCTAGGAGACACTGCAGAACTCTGGAAAAGAGAGGATGTGGGCTGGAACTGAAGAGTAGCACTGGACAAGGTTGTGGGCAAACTCTAATGTCTCCCTGGGGGCTTGAAGACCTGGCCAGTCCAGCATGGCCAGGATGGGCCCTAACAAGGGTGGGAGGGGCCAGCAGCCTCAAGATCGCCATCTCACGGGGAGTATAAGTCATCTCTTTGGATGATGGCAGCAGAAGAAACCAGAGTCAAATACTGAGAATTTCCTCTTTGAGAGTGGCCCCCAGGGTACTCACCACTTTGCCCTCCAAACTGGCTTCACTGATCATTTAAGGACACAGACAGAGCACCCACCCCAAACACCACCATCACCATCATCCCCCACAACTGCCTCAAACATCCTCTCTTTGTGAGTGAAGAGAAACCGTGGTTCTCTAAACCCCTTACTCCAGGCACAACCCCTCCCTGAGCACCTCTATGTGTGTCTCTTTCCCTCTCCCTAAGTACAGCTCCAAAAACCTCCCCTGTTTAGAAGCAGTGTGGGTTTTTATGACTAAAAAGCGAGGGCAAACTCAGTCCCCGCCAGAAAAAGCATATTCTAAGAAAAAGGGAGAACTGGATGTTAACGAGGCTGCGAATGAAGCTCTAGCCACAAAATAAAGCCTGATTTGGGATTTCAGACATCCCGAACTAAACAACCGCTTAATTCCTGTCATAAACACCCTTCTCCATAAACCAGGCGGGCTCTATTCTTAGAACTTTTTCCATGATGCACTTGTTCTTTAATGGAAGAGATAAAGGCAGTGGGAAGCAATTAAAAGCATTAACCCATATACTTTGTCACAGTCGAGTACCAACCCACATGACATCTTCACAAATATAAGCCCATACTGAAATGCAATGGGGCAACAATCTTGGTTTCTTCCTATTTTGCTGAGAAGTACTTCAGTTGTATTCTTTTAACTCTTTATTTTGAAATCGTCAGCTAGATTTTTTAAATTCAAGTATTGAGAATTAGTGATGAGGTTGAGTCATGGAAATGTTGCCATCATTATCAAATCAGCTACAAATAGTTGTCCATGATCCATGATTAAGGCAGACAACTTTCATGAGGGGAAGAAAGGGTTAGATGTGAAAGGGAATCAATATTTACTGAGGACCTATTAAGTGTCAGGCACTGAACTAGGTGCTTGCTTCCTTCTTCCTTCATTCATTTAATGAACATTTATCAAGCACTTTCTATGTGTTGGCACCGTGTTCGATGGTAGAGGTGTAGAATAAACACAAGAGACAATGCCCCTGCCTTCGTGGACTTTTAATCCATTGGAGGAGGCAAATATTAAACAACAGCATTCCCAGGGGCATGAGTATTCAAAGAGGAAATTGCACACGGCGAGGAGGGCTTCTGAAAGGAAGGCCTAACTGGGGCAAGGCCTCGCAGGGGAGGTGTGATGTCTACACGAGACTTGAAGAATGGGTAGGAACAAGCCCAACCGAGAGACGGAGCAAGAGATCGCAGGCATACACAAAGGGCAGGTTCAAAGCCCCGGGGGCAAGAGCGAGTTTGACAAGCGTGAGTGCCACCTGGCTGACACTGTGAGCGGAAAGCTGCCAGACGAGGCTGGAGAGGTGAGTTGGGTCTTATAAGTCACAATGCAAATTTTAAATTTATCCAAAGAAATAACAAGATGACATTAAAGGATTTTAAAGCAAGGAGTAATAAGATCAGACTTGTCTTTTAAAGCACCACAAATCCTCACAACAATCTTTCAAGGTAGGTTGTATCCTTGTATCATGAGGATGAGAAAAGATGAGTTTAGCTAAGTAACTTTTATAAAGTCACAGAGCTGGAATGTAGTGCAGTTTTGGATGAGGATTCAGGTCAGTCTGACTCCAAATCCCCTTCTCTTTCCACTACATCATCCTGTCTCTAAGAAAAGAAAAAGAAAAAGCTGCAGAAAATCCTTAAACTTCATTTCAGCTGATCATTTCTAACTTTTTTTTTACCAAAATCAAGTGCAGAGTTGATCCCTGGCATCAATGAACATTTGGGATTTCCCCTGCCTACCTTCAATAAACAAGGTTTACTAAAAGATAATAAATACATACACAAAACAGCCCTCCTGGGAAAAAAGCAGAGAATCCCCCCATAAGACCCAGCCCTCAGAAAAGAGAGCACTGACCAGAAGGAACTCCACAGCCCCTGAGTGCATGTGGGGCAACCAGGCAGAGGTGGCCTGCGGGGCCAGAAGACAACGGGAAGGCCATTAGTCCAGCCACACTTTCCAAGCTCACCTTCAATGTGCCATCAAGTGGTCATTCAAAACACCTCCAGTAATGACATACTTACTACTGCAAGCACAGCCTATTCCATACCGAGACAGTTCTGAGTATTTAAAAAGACTGTTTATGAGAGGCAAAATGAACTCGAAACCCAGGTACTTGTGCCAGAGGCTCCTTTTGCCCAAGTTACTTTCCTCTTCAAAGCAAAAAGATACTACATGGGTGGTGAGGTGCCACGAGAGTGTTGCCCCTTTTCCCTGAGTCTGAAGAGCCAGATGAAGTCAACACCCAAGAAGCAAAACAAGAGGAGTAGGAAATCTCAATTTCAAGGCACACTGAGCCTGTTTCTAGGAAAAAGGATAACACCATCTTTGCTCACATACATCCCAGAAGCCACTCCTGGGGATTCTGGCCTGTGAGACTGGAAAACTAGGGACCCTGACACAGACTCAGCCTGGACGTACCCACCTTCTGCAATCTCTCAGCAGAGGACGGTGCTCCTGGGCATGTGGCTAGTAAGCCTGGCTGTGCATGTGTTCAATAAGTTAACTTCAGTTCTCTACATCTCTGTCCAGCTGCCTGCGGAGACGGTTGGCTCAGCACCGTCACATGCTCCTCACGCATCTCTCACTCATGGGCGGTTCTGGCAGCACTTTCATGCATGTAAGGAAGGCATCCTCTATATTTATCAGACAAAATCCTTCCACAGTTGATAAAAAATAGATGCTCTTCCTTTAAAAATTAATTAAAATCTTAAAATTTAAGACTGAGTAAAACAATTGATAGCAATGAATATTGATAACGGTGAAAGAAGAAAGAAACTGGCAGTTGTAATTAGCCAGTGATAACTTGTACAACCTTGTGTGAACTTTGGCAGTTTCTACCCAGTTTTAAATGTTCATACTCTCTTTCTCCTTAATTCTACTTCTTGTACTCTACCTAGTAATGTCGTCAAACTAGCACAAATATTTAGAGAGCTAACAATCAATAGAGTAGACAAAGCAAATATGGTAAGCTGTCCATTTATACCAAACACATTGTGTTTAAAAATTAAAACAAACATTTAAAAGGAAATAGTAAAGTTCAAAATCTCAGGTACCAGAAACTAAGAGGAACATAAAACCAAAGCAGCCAGTAGGAGCCGAAACCAAACAGCCCAGGAGTTTTTCAGAAGCAGAGATGATCAGAACTGGATATGCACTACAGGGGACAGGAGGGGACCCATGCGCTCTTGCTGGAGTGACAAAGGACTGCCCTGCCAGAGAAACATGGAACAGAAACCCTCTACCCCATATCTCAGAGATATAAAAAGGAAACTGGCCATCTGTCTGGACCATTGGGTAGAAAAAGAATTACCTGTGAGAAATCAGAACCCCAAGTATGTGCCATATATGAGTGTGGCACCAGAATTCACACTGATCACATGGTTGGGAGTCCCACAGGGCTAAAACTTTTACAGAAAAGCTGGTCTGAACCAGGTGAAATGCTATGGTATATAGCACAGGCAAACTCAGTCACCACATCCAGATGCTTCACCAACTGGGGACCCAACAGATGCCCACCAAAAACCTTGAGTTGTAGATAAGCTCACCACAAGAGGAAATTAAAGACCAAGAGAGAGAATTTACAGTAGGTCCACATTTTGGGGCTGGCCCCATGGCCTAGTGGTTGAGTTTGGTGCACTCTGCTTCGGCAGTCTGGGTTTGGCTCCTGGGCACAGACCTACACCACTTCTCGGCAGCCATGCTATGGTGGCAACCCAAATACAAAATAGAGGAGGATTGGCACAGATGTTAGCTCAGGGCAAATCTTCCTCAGCAAAATGAATGAATGAATGAAGGAAGGAAGGAAGGAATAAAATATGTCTGCATTTTTAAAGCAATAAGAAAGGAAGAAATGTTAGCAGAATTCAGTTAGAAAATGGGCAAGAGACGTTAACGAGCATTTCACCAAAGAGGATATATAGTTGGAAAACAAGCTCATGAAAAGATGTTCAACATCTTTAGCCATTACTAAAACTCAAATTAAGACCACGATGAGATATCACCACACACTTATTAGAAATAGTTAAAATTTAAAAAGTGGCAATACCAAATGCTGGCAAGGATGTGGAGAAACTGGATGTCTCATATATTCCTGATGGGAATGTAAAATGATACAACCAACTGCAATTAGCAAATAGTTTGGCAGCTTCTTGTAAAACTAAATATACACTTACATGCATATACAAACACATAGACACACACACACACAAACACAAATGAGGGCCTATAAAAACTAGTGAAATCCAAATGTGATCTTTAGTTTAATTAACAATATTCTAGGGCCGGCCCGGTGGCTTAGCGGTTGGGTGCGTGCGCTCCGCTGCTGGCGGCCCGGGTTCGGATCCCGGGTACGCACGGACACACCGCTTCTCCGGCCATGCTGAGGCCGCGTCCCACATACAGCAACTAGAAGGATGTGCAGCTATGACATACAACTATCTGCTGGGGCTTTGGGGGGAAAATAAATAAAAATAAATAAAATCTTTAAAAAAAAAAAACAATATTCTACACACGTCTATTTCCTGTTATATAAGACGTCACCATTTGGGGAAGTTGGGTGGAGGGTACAGGACACTTTCTGTACTAATTTTGCAACTTCCTGTGAGTCTGTAATTATTTCAAAATAAAAAGATCTCAAAAATCAATGTTGGGTGTAAAACACAAGTTTTAAAATATCACAGTATGATATCATTTGTGCAAATACATTTTAAAAAACTACACAAGCACACTATATGTGTTTTACAGATAAATACATAAGTAATAAAAATATTAAAACATCAATAACAACAAGACCCACAACTTCAGGGTAGTGATTACCTCTAGGAATAAGTTCTAAGATGACCTCAATGTTACCTGTAATATTTTAATTTTTAAAGAAGAATTTGAAGTGAGAAATTGTCAGCATTTACCATCTACACACTATAAATAAATGAATGCTTGTTAAATAACTCTCTACTACTCTGAATGTTTGGAAGATTTCTAAATTAAAACCAAAAATACACATACAAAGAGGTTCACTGAAGCATTATCTATAATGACCAAAGATTGGTAACAATCTAAATACCCATCAACAGGGAGAGAGCTAAATAAATTTGGATATAGTCATGCAATGGAATACAAAGCAACCATTAAAAAGAATAAAGGGGGGCCGGCCCCGTGGCTTAGCGGTTAAGTGCTCGCGCTCCGCTGCTGGCGGCCCGGGTTCGGATCCCGGGCGCGCACCGACACACCACTTCTCCGGCTATGCTGAAGCCGCGTCCCACATACAGCAACTAGAAGGATGTGCAGCTGTGACATACAACTATCTACTGGGGCTTTGGGGGGAAAAAAATAAATAAATAAAATCTTTAAAAAAAAAAAAAAAAAGAATGAAGGGGATATGTGCTCTTATGAAAATATCCCAAATACACTAGTAAGTGAAAAAATAATATGTATATATGACCACATTTTTGTTAAAAAAATAAATATCAGGTAGGCCCTGGGGCCTAGCGGTTAAGTTCAGCGTGCTCCACTTCAGCGGTTCGGGTTCGGTTCCCGGCCACGAACCTACACCACTCATCGCTGGCCATGCTGTGATGGCAACCCACATACAAAATAGAGGAAGATTGGCACAGATGTTAGCTCAGGGCAAAACCTCCTCAGCAATAAATAAATAAATATCAATATCAATATCTGAACACTTGTAAAAAAAACACACTGTTTAAAAATAGTTACTTCCAAGAAACAGGGGGTATTTCACTTTTTACTTTATATACCCCTATGTTTTAAAATTGGATAAAGAACGTGTTTTATTTCTGAAAATTGAGAATTTTTTCTTGTTGAGATATAATTGACATATAATATTATATTAGTTTCAGTTGTATGACATAATGATTCATTTTTTTGTATATATTGCAAAATGAATACCACAATAAGTCTAGTTAACATCTGACACCATACACAGTTGCAAATCTTTTTTTCTTGTGATGAGAACTTTTAAGATCTACTTTCTTAGCAACTTTCAAATATATAATACAATATTATTAACTAAATAGTCACCATGTTGTATATTACATCCCCAGAACTTACTTATTTTATAACTGGTAGTTTGTACCTTTTGACCCCCTTCACCCATTTCACCAACCCCCACCCCCAACCTCTGGCAACCATCAATCTGCTCTCTGTATCTATGAGTTCCAGGTTTTTTCTTTTTTCTTTTTTTTTTTAGATTCCACATACAAGTGAGATCATGTGGTATTTCTTTCTCTTGCCTGACATATTTCATTTGGCATAATGCCCTCGAGGTCCCTCCACATTGTTGCAAATGACAAGATGTCCTCCTTTTGAGAAACTTTTTTAAAGGGATATGAAGAACCAAAAATCAAAATTGAATATTAAACTAATTGGTTGAGCATATATTATACACCAAAGTGTTTGTATTCAGAACTTCCCTCACTCTTCACAAATCCATGGGTACATAATTATTCTCATTTGAACTTAGTTCCTCCATTTGAAGAGAAGGAAGAGGAGGAAATGGAAGCTCTTAGAGGTGAAATGACTTGCCCCAAATCACACAGGTAAGTAAGCTGTCAAGTGGGTTGTAACCTTTAATGCTGTTTCAGCCCACTACTGTCACCTACATGAAAAACAGCAGCACATACAGCATTTACAGATCTCCTTACAATGAGATGGTGAGTATCATGAGCTGTGAGCTGGGCCACTACTCCCCATGACGTGGCTGAATGGACGTGCCTGTGCCCCAGCCATCACAATTGCATATCTCAGATTATACCTTGACCTGGCTCCCTCATAGGGAAGAATGAGAAGACATGACACGAAAAGGTGGTTTCCTTTCCCCTCCACATCTTCCCCCAAGCTGTTCCATGGAGAGAGAGGCTGGCAGCAAAGAGTGGTCCCATCCAGACCAAACCCCAGCAGAGTCACTCCTGCATGAAGACCACAGAGTGAACCCTGCTGAGCAGGAGGCTCCTACATACACCAACAGTTACTTTCCTTCCTACGAAAGCAGAAACAGGTGGTGGAAGACTCAGAGATGGGCCCCATCAGGCCTCACTTCAAGAAAGGATTCTCTGCCCAGCTGTGGGGTGTGCAGTTAGCTGACAGCCTCCTGTCAGCTTCCTAAGGGACTGAAACCTGAGCCTTCTAGTGACACACCCGCCAATGAGCAAGAAGGTGGTTGAGGGGCCTGGCCACTTCCACCCTGTATGGGACTCTCTGGCCAGCAACCTCTGCTCTAAAGCTCCCTGTCGGGCTGGCAGAGCCTCTATCGGATGTGCACTGTGGTCTGATGCTCCCCCTGCCCAGTGCTGCTTCCTACCCCTTTTCTTTCACAGATGTTACTCAGCGTCTGCATCCTGGAGAACTCAACCTGTGACAAGGGTCCTCCAGCCTCACCTATGTGCTGCTATAAGATATTTTTAAGATCTGAAAATAAACGGGCCCTCTAAAAGAATAGGTGCTCACACCAGACTGAGGAAGGAGGATTGAAGTGCTGAAGAATACACAGACAAAGTAGAGTTGGTCTCCTATCCTGAAATGAGGGAGATCATGGTCACCTATCATGTCTAAAGCCATAAGGTCTGGTAACCTGGTATAAGCAGTGCTTCCATCTTTTCTAGAATCAGTCCAGGAGGGAGATATGAAAACTAAAGTGAGGACTAAAGCCAGACTGCCTGAGCTCAGGAGAGAACAGTCTAACAGGAAGATAAATTGGCCTTGAAAATAACACGTGCAACCCATTTAAAAGCAAAGCTGCTATTACCAGTCTGTGCTTTGTGTTGATTTCTTCCTAGAGGTGGGAGAGGATTCAATGAGGTATCCATACTCTTACTCAATCTCTATTTGATCAATGGCATTTACCAATGAGAAAAATGAGCATGATATCAGCGATGAGCTATAAACAGGGAACAGATTTTTCTGTTTAAAACTTACTAGCCCACTTCCAGTTTCTGGTCCAGGATGTAAGGAGCTTGGAAGTTGTCACTCCATCCTAACAAGTAAAAAGCTGAACAAACTGAAAAATCAACAAATTTTCTTAGATTCATAGGAGAAGTGATGTCAGAGGGCAAACTGTTGCACCAAAAACTGGAAAGACAGACAGGTGAATACAGAGAATAACCACTTGCCAAAGGAACCCATGGGCAGAAACCTCCACAGGAACTAGTACCGAAAGAAAAACCTAAGCTGTAACCGGCAAATTGCTGGAGGCTCAGTGTGGACAAGTCTGAGAGTTAAAAATTCCAGGGGGACCCAGTCATAGGAGGGCCTTCACACATTTGTGAGTTTTACCTCCAGGAGCTTTTCCAGGTTCTCACAGCGAAAATGAGAGAAAAATCCCCTCGCGCTTCTGGAAGGAGGAAGGGAAAAATAACCATTTCTAAATACACCAGAGAATTCTGTTCTTCTTAAAAAGGCCTGCCCTCAGGACAAACTAGTTAATCAGAGCCTAACCTATTGAGTTTTATCATAACCTAACTCACCTAGGGGAAAGGAAATACCCAACTCGAGCCTGCTCTAGCCTTCCACGTAGGGAGAGAGATATGCCACTCCAGGCCACTCTACCCATCTTGCCTGGTGTAAATGGGGGAAAAACTGAGAAGCACTTGTGAAATTCACAGTCGAGGGGCACAGGCTCACTGAAATACTAAAACCTAATCACAGGACCATATAGAATGCTCCTCTTTCCCTACACCTTCCAACCACACTAAGGGCCTATTTACTTGAGTTCCTTTTACCCGGTACATCATGTCCAGCTTTCAACAAAAAGTTGCAAGGCATACTAAAAAGCAAAAAACACAGTATGAAGAGACAAAGCTAGCATCAGAACCAGACCTAGATACGGCAGGGATGTATCAGACCAGGAATTTAAAATAACTATGATTAATATGCTAAGGGCTCTAATGGAAAAAGTAACATGCAAGAACAGATGGATAATATAAGCCGAGAGATGGAAATTCTAAGAAAGAACCAAAAAGAAATGCTAGAGATAAAAAACACTGGTCCAGAAATGAAGAATGTCTTTGATGGGCTCACTAGTGAAAAGGACACGGCAGAGGAAAGAATTTCTGAGCTTGAGGATATGTCAATAGAAACCTCCAAAACTGAAAAGCAAAGAGAAAAGAAGACCAAAAAGAAAACAGAACAGTATATCTAAGAACTGTGGGACAACTACAAAAGGTATAACATACATGCAATGGGAATACCAGAAGGAGAAGGAAGGAAGAAAGGGAGGGAGGAGGGAGAGAGGGAGGGAGGGAGGGAGGAAGGAAGGAAGGATGGAAGGAAGGAAGGAAGGAACAGAAGAAATATTTGAAGTAATAATGACCAACAATTTCCCCAAATTCATGTCAGACACCAAACCACAGATCCAGGAAGCTCAGAGAACACAAAGCAGGATAAAGGAAAAAACAAACAAAAAAGCACACTTCACTTAGGCATAGCATATTCAAACTGCATAAAATAAAAGGAAAAATCCTGAAAGAAGCCAGAGGAAAAAAACATCTTACCTATGAGGAGCAAAGATAAGAATTACATCCTACTTCTCCTTAGAAACCATGCAAGCAAGAAGAGAGTGAAGTGAAATATTTAAAGAAGTAAAATATTTCACAGGGTACAGAATTCTGGGTCGGTGTTTTTTTTTCTCAACACCAACCCAGAATTCTGTACCCTGTGAAATTATCTTTCAAAAGTGAAGGAGAAATACTTTCTCAGACAAAACTTGAGGAAATTTGTTGCCAGCAGAACTGCCTTGCAAGAAATGTTAAAAGAAGTTCTTCAGAGAGAAGAAAAATGATACAGATCAGAAACTTGGATCTACATAAAGAAAGGGGGAGTATGAGAGGAGAAACAAGACAAGGTAAAATAAAAACTTTTATTTTTCTCATTCTTTTTTTTTTTTTGTGAGGAAGATCAGCCCTGAGCTAACATCCATGCTAATCCTCTTCTTTTTCCTGAGGAAGACCGGCTCTGAGCTAACATCTATTGCCAATCCTCCTCCTTTTTTTCCCCAAAGCTCCACTAGATAGTTGTATGTCATAGTTGCACATCCTTCTAGTTGCTGTATGTGGGACCCAGCCTCAGCATGGCCGGACAAGCGGTGCGTTGGTGCGCGCCCGGGATCCGAACCCGGGCCACCAGTAGCGGAGCACACGCATTTAACCGCTAAGCCATGGGGCCAGCCCCATATTTTTCTCATTCTTAATTGATCTAACAGATAACAGTTTGTTCAAAATAATAGCAACAATGTATTTGATCATGTATATGTATATACACTTATGTACACTTAAGAACAAGTGAAATCAAAGACAGTAATGATACGACGGACAGGACAGAGGAATTAGGAATATTTTATTTGAAGGTACTTGCACTACCCATGAAGCAGTACTGTGTTATTTGAACGTGAACTTGGATCAGCTGTAAATGTATATTGCAAACTCTAGGGCAAGCACTAAAAAAAAAAAAAAACGAAGAAATATAACTGATATGCTAAGAAAGGAGAGAAAATAGAATCATATAAAATACTCAACTAAAAGCACAAAAGGCAGAAAAAAGAGTGGAACACAAAAAAAGAACAAGGGCAACAAATAAAAACCAGTAATAAATATGGTAGATATTAATCCAACTATATTAATAATCACTTTAAATGTCAATGGTCTAAATAGGCCAATTAAGACAAAGACTGTCAAAGTGGATCAAAAAACAAGACCCAATTATATGTTGCCTATAAGAAACCCACTTTAAATATAAATACATCTATAGATTAAAGTAAAGGGATAAAGAAAGATATACCATGCTAACACTAACCAACAGAAAGCAGGAATAGCTATATTCATTCCTGACACACCAGACTTCAGAGCAAGAAAAGTTATCAGGGATAAAGAAGGGCACTACATAATGATAAAGGGGTCAATTTTTCAAGAAGACATAACAATCCTTAATGTGTAGGCACCAAATAGAGCATCAAAATACATGAGGCAAAAATTTATAGAACTACTAAGAGAAACAGACGAATCCACTATTATAGTTGGAGACTTATACACCCCTCTATCAGAAATGGACAGATCTGGCAGGCAGAAAATCAGTAAGGACCCAGTTTACCAACAACACCATTAATCAACTGGACATAATTGACATCTATAGACTACTTCATCCAACAACAACAGAATACACATTCTTCTCAAGCTCACATGGAACATTCACATGACAGGCCACATTCTGGGCCACAAAACACACCTTATTAAATTTAAAAGACTAGAAATCATACAATATGTACTCTCAGGACACAATGGAATTAAACTAGAAATCAATAACAGAAAGATAGCTGTAAAATCCTCCACATACTTGGAGATTAAACAACACACTTCTAAATAACACACAGGATCAAAGAAAAAACCTCAAGAGAAATTTAAAAAATATTTTGAACTAAACAAAAATGAAAACACAACCTATCAAAATGTGGAGGATGCAGTGAAAGCAGTGTTTAGGGGGAAATTTATAGGATTGAATGCATATATTAGAAAAGAAGAAAGATCAAAAATCAATAACTAAGCTTCCACCTTAGGAAAGTAGAAAAAGATAAACAAATTAAATCCAAACTAAGGAAAAATAAAAATCAGAACAGAAACCAATGAAATTGAAAACAGGAAACCATTAGAGAAAATCAACAAAACCAAAAGCTAGTTCTTTGAAAAGATCAATAAAATCCATAAGCCTCTAACCAGGCTAACTAAAATCTACTAGCCCCCGGGATGGGACCCAGATGTTTGCCTCATATTGCAAATCAATGAGCAACTACTTCTGGCAGACAGGTAAACAAAAATACTAACATCATTTCCTTTCTTTCATCCAATCAATCAATTAAAAAAAAGCGCTTACTACTGATGAACATCTACTATGTGCCAGACACTGTTTTAAGTGCTTGGGATATATCAGTGAGCAACAACCACAATACATAAGTAAACTGTATAGTATATTAGGTCAAATACTATATGATTTCCTTCATTAAGTAGTAGATAATAACAACAATAAACACATAGAGACAGAGATTGGATTGGTGGTTACCAGAGGCGAAGGGGGGAGGGAGGAGGGCGAAAGGGATAATTCGGCACATGTGTGTGGTGATGGGTTGTAATTAGTATTTGGGTGGTGAACATGATGTAATCTATGCAGAAATAGAAGTATAATGATGTACACCTGAAATTTATATAATGTTATAAACCAATGTTACTGCAATAAATAAAAAATTAAAAATAAATAAAAAATAAAAAATAAAATTATGATTAATTACAAAAAAAAAAAGAAGGTATTAAGTGGAGAGTAACAAAGAGCAGATTAAGGAAAGGATTAGGAGTTATGAGTATTTCTTATTTTGTTATAAGTGTTTCTATATATATGCAAATATAACATATTATATATGCATCTATATTATAACATATATAGCATATTATATTATGTTATTACATTATAATATACCATATATGTTATATATCTAACGTATATAATATAAAATATTATATTATGCATATATATATTAGGCAAATATTTTTATTTTCTTCCCTCTCTTACCCGCTTATCATCTAACATAAAAGGTATTAATAATAGTTAAGTTTGCATCACAGTATTTAAGTTTCAGGATATCAAGGAGAAGAGTGAACATCATCCAAGGAGTTTACATCCTCTTCTGGGGAAAGGGTTGGCATGTTTTTGGTCATATGTAGGATAACTGGATCATGTTAAGGGGAAGTATGACTTTTTTATTGTCTTTATTTGTATATAAGTATGGTTTATGGAGATGTGTGTGGGTGCCAAGTGGACAAGGGGTAAACTGTACTTGTTAGTTTTATGTGTCAACTTGGCTAGGCCAGGTACTCAGTTATTCAATCAAACACTAATCTATTGTTCCTGTGAAGGTATTTTGTAGATATGATTAACATCTACAAACAGCTGACTTTCAGGAAAGGAGATTATAATCTGGGTGGGCCTTATCTAATCAGTGAAAGGCTTTAAGAACAGAAGTGAGGTTTCCCTGAGGAAGAAGAAATTCCATCTGTGGACTTCAGCATCAGCTCCTCCGAAGAGTTTCCAGTCAGCCAAGCTGCCCTATGAATTTTGGACTTGCCTAGCCAGCCCCCTAAATCACATAAATCAACACCTTGCAATAATTCTCTTATTATATAAATATCCTACTGGTTCTATTTCTCTGGTAGAATGCCAACTGATACAGACAGCCACATAGAGAAAATGAAATTTGAGCAAAGACCTGGAATTGGTGAAGTTTCCAAGCAGATATCTGTGGGAAGAGCAAGCCTGGTGTGTATGAGGAACAGCAAGGAGTGTGACTGGATAAGAGTGAGCAAGGCGGAGAGCAGTAGGAGAGGAAGTTACTTTAGTAACCAAAAGAAGAAGCAGGGAGAGGGAAAGTGCAGGCTGTGAGCTGAAAGGTCTCCTTTATGATTCTTTCTATGATAAGCCGAGCCCACACCGTGACAAAACACGATGCTGCCATCATCCAAATGTCTCTCCTTCTCTAACACGACACGAATGAGTGCTCCCATCCCCACTGTTGGCAGAAGCTTTTGGCCGCTGGAGGAGATCTTCTGTAGTTGACTCATTTGACATCTGGTGCACACATGCAGAGCACCCACTGTGAGCTGCACCAGGCTGGGAGTTCCTCTCTCAGGAGTATGGGAGCCAGGAGTCAGGTCAGAGAGGGCCCTGTTGTCCGAGCATGGGTCAAGAACTGACCAGCCACCACCAGGCAGAGAGACAGCTTACGCTGTCATCCTTGTGTAAGATGGAAGTTTGCTGTGTGGAAGGTACAATGCTCTTAATTGGTCCTATCCTGGTCTAGTTGAAAAAATGAACCATCAAAGGGAGATGATAGTGATCTGGATGCAGAACCACCAAAGACAGTTAATAGTAATCTGGGTGCATTAAGGTCAAACACCTTGTCCAGGTTTCCCAGCCTCTCACTTGTCCCAGCAAAAGGGAGGACACCACAGTCATGAGTTTTTCTCATCACAAAGGTTTTCAAAGCAACAATAATTTTAAGTCTATTTATTAACCTGGAAAGATATTCATGATTATATAAAGTGAAGAAAAGGCAACACAACCAGATTAAGTCCACACATGGACTCTTAGATGCATCTCAACTTCATAAACATTAACATGCAAAAAAATGTATTTCTTAGGCTTTAGGAAACAGGACATCTGCAAAGAAAAGAGTTAAGAAATGCACACAAAGATTATATCAATGTCATCTGGTGAGTGAGATTACAGGTGATTTTTATTTTCTTCTTTTTGCTTCCTTTGTTTACTTTTCCTATAATAGTATGTATTGCTCAAAATAACAAAATTGATTATGGTTTGTAAGTAAAACCTCCTTCATGTATTTCTAGCTCCTTCTCTCCTCCTTCAAAAAAGTGAACTGACACCTACAATCTCAAGCAAGTTGGAATAGAGTTGTTTGCAGTCCTCTTTACACACGGGAAAGTACAAAACTGAAAGGAATTAGGTCACTTACCCAAAGTCACACATTGTGGTGTGTAGCCCCAGAGTCTGGGGTCCTGAAGGTCCCCTCCACACCAGCACACTTGCTTTGTACCATTTTCTCAGCCCAGAGAAGTGAGGTGTAAGACGAGCCAAGCCCTACCCTTACCTCCGCCAGACGGGAGTGCTTGTGGACATTCTCGCCTTTTTGCACACTGGGAGCCAGCTGCTGCAGCACCCCCCTGCTGCTCGTCAGTGCTCTGGTCAGCCGAGCAAACTTCCCCCATCCTGGGCGTGTGGAAGAGAGAAAAGACAGGTTCAACCACGTCCTGAAGGCGCATGGACATTCACATCACGAGTTACACTATCAGAAGCAGACACCCCATTGCCCTCCTGAGCACCCATGAGTCACTGCATTTCTTGCAATCAAAACTCGTTGCTCAGAAAGGCACCTAGTCATGCTCAAATTTGTGTATAAATTTACTTTTCCCGTGCACTTTCACTTTATCCTAACCATAGCTTTGTGAAGTAGGTAGGACAAGTTTTAGTATCATTTTACACATAGGGAAACCGAGGCACAGAGTGCCTAGATAACTAAAAAGAGTCTAGAACCCAGATCTCTCCATTCTGGCCCAAGGCTTTTCTGCCAAATAATTCCAGGCAAGCAAGATGTTTCTCTGACTTTGTGACTGGGCTCAGGCTGTTCCCAACCCCACATCATCTGATCTAGCAGAGACCAAGCTGGTTCCAGGTTTTAAATGGACCAGCTAGTCAAACGGCCATTCCATGCATTACGTTCTCCAAAGCCAGGCAAATAAGAAATGAATTTAATCCCTGGGTGGGTGGGGAAAAAGCACGGGCAGATTTTAGTCTTCTCCAGGATAGGGGAAGGACAGTTGGTGACAGGTCCCCTTAAAACAAGAACCACAAAGAGCCTAGTCCTAAGCTTAGAGTAAAGAAATCTGGGTATAAGTCCCATCTCTGCCTCTAGCTTGCTTTGTTATCACCAACAAGTTGTTTAAGTTGTCTGGGCTTCAATTAACTCATCCGTAAAGTGGAAATTAAAATACTCTACCCTCCTAAAGGCAGGGTGCATTTGCCCAGTAAAACGAAGTGGCTAAGTTTAGCGGGTTCTAGTTAGTGGGCTAAAACACAGGCTGTCTTGAGGCCTCCTTGGCCCTCTGGACTAGTTCTTCCAGGAAAAGTAAAACAGTGGTCTTTTTGTAATCCAGCCCACTCTATACCCCAGAACATAACATTTCTGAGTGATCTGGACTGAGAATTTAAGATGTATGCATGATCTAAAAGTCCCCAAAGACAACTGTTCATTCCTATAGCCAACGGCCCATTTGCATCAAGGTTATGATCATGAAAATCACCTCAGGAGACCCCTGAAAGCCTGTCAGAGTTCTCAAGACCAAGCTTGAGGTTGAGGAGCTCCAAAGACCTGGATGTGGGGTGTACAGCAAATAAACAGAGCATGCCACTATTTTTACGTGACAGCTAAAAGCAGCCCAGGCAATTTCATTCTTTTGTCCTTTATAGTTTAGAAGTATACAGCGCCTTGCAGCAGAAATCTCATCTGCCAAATTTTACCCTGGAGCACCTTTCCAAGACAGGCTTAGAATCCAGAGGACAATGGAGTGCCAAAGAATGGCTCTTTTTTTGCACAACCTTTAAGAATCATGATCTGGATAAATTTTTGTCAACATAGCAAGAACAGCAAATCAGTTCTTTTTTATCTCATTCCAGAAGTTCTGGGCTTTAATAAAAGATAGTGGTGTTTTCATCCATCCTGATGCCATTAAGCAGAGGAATGGTACTTCTAGAGTCAGCTTGAAAAGAGGTGCATGATGGTCAGGCTGTGGGGGTCCCATAATCCTCACAGGAGGGGACAGCCCAGACTCCGCAGGAGTCTTTGACATCTCCCCCAAATGTGCCATTTATGAACATGCTCACTGGAATTTGCTTATATGAACTGTGGACTAGAATTTTTTAAAGTCTCTTTCAGAAGCAGGCTCTCCTACAGCTTAAAGGAAAGCTGGAATTGAATTCTACAGAGCTTTTCAACAAAAGCACAAAGTATATTTCCCAATCAGGTAGAAACTGGTTCTACGTGCAAACATCGGCAAGGGCTCTGCAACCCTCAACCCATCCCACTCCTCCACTACAGTCACTACCACTACCACCATGACCCATACTCAGGGACCAATGAGGAGAGGGAGGTGGCAGGGCAGACACCCCAGATCCTGCCTGGCAGGGAGCTCAGGGCCCTGCTCCATCAGCTGATATAGCACAAAAGGACGAAAAGAAAGATCCCTCCCTGGACCTCTGGGAATTTCTCTGGGCTCAGGCTGGCCTCTCACTCTCTGGGCTAGCCCTGAATCACTTTCCAAGAATGTGGCCCTTAAAGGAGCTGGCTCTCAGCTGGCTGAGGGGAGGGCATGGGAAGGTGAGTAGGTATTGGTTGGGGAAATGGACAGGCAGAATGAGATCCTCCATCACACCTCTACCAGGATGGGCAGGCTCTGCCTGTTCCGAAGAAAAGAAATAAGTTCTCTCCCAAGTTCCACCTCCATGTTTTCCTTTCTGAACTATACGCACTTTCTAACAGGAATCATTGCCTAGCCAGATGAAAGAACTTCATTCACTCACATATTAATTCTTTTTTTTTTTTTTGGTGAGGAAGATTAGCCCTGAGCTAACATCTGTTGCCAATTCTCCTCATTTTGCTGAAGAAGATTGGCCCTGGGCTAACATCCATGCCCATCTTCCTCTACTTTACATGTGAGACACCTGCCATAGCATGGCTTGATAAGCAGTGCATAGGTCCGTACCCAGGATCCAAACCCACAAACCTCGGGCCGCCAAAGCAGAGCGCATGAACTTAACCACTACACCCTGGGGCCGGCCCTCAAGTATTAATTCTATAAACATAACTACTGTATTAATTCTATAAACATATCTACTATACGCCAGGCACAGTGCTAGTACTGGAGATACTAAGATGAATAAGACAACAGACTGTGGCTTCAAAGAGCATGCACACTAGTAGGGAAGACTGAAAATTAAAAAACCATGATATAGTAAGCTAAGCTCTCTGACAAAGGTGAGTACAGGATGCTATGGCCAAGACTGTCCAGAGAAAGGTGTATCTAATCCAGGCTGGGGAGTCAGAGAGGACTTTCCAGAGGAGGTGAAACTAAAGCAAAATTCTGAAAGATGAGTAGGAGTTAAGAACTCAAGAAGGGAGCCAGCCGGGCCAGCCCCGTGGCTTAGCACTTAAGTGCGTGCGCTCCGCTGCTGGCGGCCTGGGTTCAGATCCCGGGCGCGCACCGACGCACCGCTTCTCCGGCCATGCTGAGGCTGCGTCCCACATACAGCAACTGGAAGGATGTGCAGCTATGACATACAACTATCTACTGGGGCTTTGGGGTAAATAAATAAATAAATAAAATTATAAAAAAAAAAAAAAGAAGGGAGCCAGCCTTGATGGTCTAGCGGTTAAAGTTCGGCATGTTCTGCTTCGGCGGCCTAGGTTCTGTTCCTGGGCACGGAACCACACCACTCATCTGTCAGCAGCCATGCTGTAGCAACAGCTCACACACAAGAACTAGAAGGACTTACAACTAGAATATACAACTATGTACCGGGGTTTTGGGAAGAGAAAAAAAGAGAGAGAGAGAGAGGAAGATTGGCAACAGATGTTAGCTCAGGGCAAATCTTTCCCACCAAAAAAAAAAAAAAAAAACCAGTTACTTAAAAAAAAAACAAAAAAGAACTCAAGAAGGAAAAGAGAGACATTCCACACAGAAGGAACAGCACCTACAAAGGCAGAAAATCACAAAATAGTGTAATACGTCAGTGAACAATAAGACATTCTAAGTGGCTGGATGAATGAGACATGGCTTGTAGATGGAAGGGGGATGCAGAGAGTGACCTGAAGTGAGGCTAAAGAGGTTATCAGGGACCAGATCAAGAAGAATTTAGGTGGTAAGAACCTAGACAGCAAGGTAAGAAATTTGAACTTCATCCTGAAACCCATGGGGAACCACTGAAGGAGTTTAAATACGGTGGGGAGGAGGAAACACTGATTTCGTTTTAGGACAGAATGGCAGTGTAGATAGTAGACTTAAAAAAAAAAGGTTGACAGATAGAAGACCAGTCAGGACCGCAGGCAAGAGACCATGCAGGCCTGGACCAATGCTGTGGCCTGGGCCAGATGACAAGGAACGACTTGAAGACAGCTAGAGGTAGAGTCGACAGGACTCAATGAACAGTAGCTATAGAGCAAGAGAAGAGGCAATCCAGGTGGCCTCTGGGTCCCTGGTTTGGGTGACGGGTGAGAGCCAAGCAATGAGACTAAAAACACAGGAAGAGAAGCAAATGGGTTTGATGGAAGATAATATGTATAATTTGGACCAACGATGTCCCTTATAGCAGAGCCATCAGGAGATGGCTGAGAAACATTCCTGGAAAAAGTGACTCTCCTATTGTCCAAAGGGCCAGCTGGGAAGGGACCACCCAATGAGAACCCAGCTCAAGATGATCTTGCTTAGGCGAAGCCACATGGTCATCTTCCACAAGGAAGATAAGGCAGCTGGTGCACCCTCCTCATTTGAGGAAGCCTTTCCCCGATACTGCCACACCCCCAGCAGAACTGCCCACTTCCTCCTGTGTAGCCCCGTTTGCCTTAGGCGGACTTCTTTTTATTCAGCACATACACTTATTGGGCGTCTTTTGGGTGAGAGGGGGTGGGCAGGAGGGGAAGAGGAAGCATGAAAGGAAAAGAAGGACACAAGGAACACAATATACAACCTAGCAATCAAGTAAAAAGTACTTAACGGGTCCTTTCTCCATTCTCAGTAAGGACAACTGCTTCCCCTTTCCTTGACCCCACAGTGGCTGCTGGTTTCAACTGGGGTGAGCCCCCCACTAGGCTGCTTTAGCCCACACAGTCCTGTATCCTCCCCAGGCCAGAAGAGATGGTTCTGGGATGAGCTGGAATTCCAGCTCCTCTGAGGGTAAGTCCAAGGATACCAGAAAAGGCAGACCTACAGACCCCTCCCTGGGAAGTCATGCCGAGTCACTCTGAGTAGAAGCGGCAGAGGAATCCCGGAAGGTACCCTCACCCTGGTGGGGAGGCTGTGAGGCCAGGCTCGTCCTCATCTGTAGAGTCACAGACTGTCTTAGAGGAGGTGGTGCCATAACCCAACATCCCGAAGAGAACAGCAGACCAAGGGGACCAGGAGAGACGGTCAATGTGGATACTGCCTGAGTGTCCTCAAGTCTTCCTCCCTCATCTTTTCCCTATCAATGTACAAATAACCAAAAATCTAGGGTGGGCTCTTCAAGTAGCAGTCACTAAATCATCATCCTAAGGGCAGAGAGATAAAATGTTAATTCTGGAGGGGAGAGGGGGCCTGTGGCTTGTATCCATTACTCTGTTTCTTTCCCAAGAGCACCTCACAAATATGCTACATGAAGACACGTGGAGAAGGGTCGGCAGTTACAACAGTTTCCCAGAGCCCTCATCCTGAATATTCTAAACCTTTGGCCCTTAAAAATCTCCTCTGGAGTTTTACATTCCTTTTGTTGTCTGCATTTGGCTCAAGTTTAACTGTGAATTTAGAAGTAAATACGTGGATCTTTTATTTGCTCCTTTAACATGAGATTATTCGGTGGGGTAAGACAGAAAACAAGAGGAGTGACTCATCCTTCAGTGAGCAATGCAGAGAGAAAATCCTCAGCCTTACGCTGGAATTCTTCTCTACCCACTTGCCCAAGGCTGCTGGCTCAGAAGGGAGAATGGGACAGAGAAAAACACCTTCAGCAGCCTACTCCTAATTATCCCTAACAGCAGAAAAGCAAGAGATAAGGAACAAATAAAACCCCTGGAGTACCACAGATTCTCATTTCAGCTGAGAATTCCCACCTACTCTTTCATTCAGCCTTCAAACACACACACACACCCCTACACACACACACCCCAGAGCTGTTACCAAACAGCAAACCTAGCTTGACTTTCATTCCCTGCTCCATGCCATCTGTGGGCACTTTTTGTCAGAGAGCAAGGGAATTAGTCAAAAGATGGACAAAAAAGAGAAGATGAGGAAGTCAGGGGCCTGGGTAATTCATTAAAAGGATCGTTGAGAACTGATACACAGCATGAATGAGGGCGCTCAGGGAGCATTCCCGGGGCCCATCACCTGCGCTTGGAGCTCTGGGCCACGTTGCTATGTGTTAGATGCTAAAATAGTCTACTGCCAATTATCCCATGTGTTTACCCCTTTGTGGGAAATTGTTAGGCACCAAGTGGCTTCTCGAATCAATATTAGGATGCACTCACCCCACTTCCTCAATCCCCAAGTGATTAGAGAAAACAAAGTCATTTCAAAGACAATCTGAGCACAGTTGACTTTTAAAAAACTAATCTGATGGTGGGAAAATACCTCATGCTGCAATGCCAAAGAGCAATTATCTGGGGATTTTCTGGGGTTTTGGATTATCCACCCTTCCATTCCATCTCAAAAGAGAATTCTAAACAAGCCTGGATCAGCAAGAGTCTTAAGACTCTTAATACTAAGTGAGGTGCTATACTGAGAACCTGGCTGGATCTGCTGGAATCTCACGATGTGAGAGCACATCCAAGAAGACATGTCAAGTCAGAAGAACAATCCAGCCACATGGCAGCATATTTCCATCTAGATTTGATCCTTGCGGCCAGAAGTGCAGTTTATAGACATACGACAAGCAAGGCCTGGAGAATTATCATGCTTTTCCATCATCAACAGACTAATATAAAATTTAACCTTGTCCTAAGCAGACCATAAAATCAAAGTGGGCCAGGGGCACACTGACATGACAAGTGGGAGGGTCTAAACATATCTGCCATGACATTTGAAATGGACAAGCTTACAAAGTCATGCCTTGGAGGAGACATTAAGCATGACCCACTAAGCAGCATTCCTATATTGAGGGCTAAAGCATGTGTGCGTTTTAAATTTTTACAAATCAAGCCACTTGTTACTCCTGTTTATTTCACTGGCAAAGAGAATTAATATCCAGTTCCCTTGGCTAATAGCAAACAGGGTAAATGCGTGTGTGTGTGTGTGTGTGTGTGTGTATCAAAACTCTTATCAGCAAGGAAATGCATCACTGAAGCAGGTTAAATGAAGTGGAGCATTTTATTCCTGGAAAATAAACCTAAGTGAGTCTCACTACATCACTCTCATTTCCTTCTTCCTTCAGGTTTCGTGCGAATCAAATGCAGACAGCTAGGTGGCAGGTGAGGAGCATTCTCTTTTGAATATGACTTTCCTACTAAACAAGACCTGCACATCACCTAAAAATGTTCCAGTGGTGATGAAAGGAAAACATTCTGACTCAATCAAATCGCATTTTAAATTTTTAAGAGAAAACTTGCAAAAATAAGTGTAAATAATCTGGTTGACTTTAAAATATTATTTATGAGTTTGTGAGGTTAAAAAAGCAAAGCGGGGGGCCAGCCCGGTGGTGTAGTGATTAAGTTTGCGCTCACTCTCTGCTTGGCCCAGAGTTCACAGGTTCGGATCCCGGGCGTGGACCTACACACCACTTATCAAGCCACGCTGTGGCAGGCGTCCTACATATAAAGGGGAGGAAGATGGGCACGGATGTTACCCCAGGGCCAATCTTCCTCAGCAAAAAGAGGAGGATTGGCAACAGATGTTAGCTCAGGGCTAATCTTTCTCACACACACACAGACAAAAAGCAAATGGCCTTTCTAGATGGTAGCAAGGTGACAATCATGAGTGAGTCTATCACCTTGTAATAACTATTGCACTGAGAAATCTTCAAGTCAGAAACTAGAAATCAGGGAATTCACAAATCTGCAGGAGGAAAGGAGACTGCAGGAGGCTGAGACACTGGTTGAGAGACTTTATGTCTACTATGGTCTTGAAACAAAAAGGCAAGCTGAAATTGATTTATGGAGCTAACAGATATTAAAAAAAAAAAAAGCATGCACTGGTATACACGGCATTGTGCCCTAAACCCTATAAATGTGAGCATCCAGATATGTTAGGATTTTAAATACCTTCAGAGCCCCTGAGAGAGCATCCACATAACGCTTTTTATTTCCTCCTATAATGCCCATTTAACAATCACAATTTTGCCACATCCAGAATAATACACCCCAGTTCGACACTCCCCTGGACTTCTACTCTCATCTCTCTGCTGCATCTCAGGAAACCGCAAGGAGCAGGGTTCTCAGGAAGAGCTGGAAAATCAACCACAGAGCCACGAAGCACTGCAACATGAAAGAGCTCCTAGGTCATTGGTTATGTTGGGTGAATGCTATGGAAAAGGGATGAAAAAGAGTGCTATGACATCCCTAACCCCAAACCTCTGGGAATAACATGCCATCTTTTGTATATCCTGATGAGCTGCGTCTCTTCAGCAGTATAGCTGTTCTAGAAATCCTGAGATCCTCAGCCATCTCCTTTCTCAGGTCCTCAATGTTATTCAAACAACACACGCATGTGACGTGGCTGAGGTGAGCACTAAATTCTGTGGTTACAGAGCTGATTCAATGACCCATATGGAAATATTACTCAAGACCCTGGCCTCTTCAATACCATGTTTCAAATGAATTAACAGACCACAGACTGAACTCAATCAACCACAGAGGTAGGGATGTGCTAAAATCTACTTTAACAATCTTGAAATGCTAGAACTCAGTCACATCTAAAGAAGTTTACACATAAATAAGATGAATGTGGCCATGGACTGCCTCATTTGGGTGACTGACATCTGTCATGTGAAAACCTGAAAAGATTCTGATGATACCAGAGGTGTCCCACTACCTTCTTCTGTCTAACCTTTATTGGAAATGGTTAATCAAAAAGATATGACATTGACTCAAAGCCTTTCCTAAACAAAGCTTTTTTTCTCCCCTTCTCCTCCCTCAAAACATTCCAGAATAATACAATGCTTTACCCAACACAAATTAAAGTTTAAATCTTGATCTTTGTGCAGAGATTGCCTTGGCAACCTCAAATTCTCTGTAACAAGAGTCACACTACAGGCAAAAAAAAAAAGCATAAATGTATTTGTACAAATCAGAATTACAAACCTTTACATGAATCATCCTCAATTGGCTGTTTGAAAGCTGTTATGTCACTGAAAGTGCAGAGAAATAAAACCACTTTATCCTGTTCGTTTCGAATTGGAGCAATTTTCACAAAGAACCACACAGGTGTCCCTGAAAGAAATATCAAAAGGTTGGTCAGTAATTTGTATTCTCATTTGAGGGACTATGGAAGCAAAAGACTTGGGAATGAATAGGTAAAAATATTAATTCATTTTTTTTAAATGGTTTCATTCCTTCAGGTGCTGGGGTCTTATACCATTAATTTCTCTTCTTGGAATAAAAATTTTCATGGTGACTATTCAGTGGAGGTTTTCTTCTGTTAAAATAATTTTGTGAGTGCAGATCTCTTAACCTTTGTAAAATGATTTGAAAATCCCTCCTGATCTTAAGATATATAGATCTAAAGACTTACCTTAGACCACGTAATGTACAAGTAAAGAGTAGGGGCCAGGATGGGCGCTGCCAATCACGGCCAGTAGACCATGCAAACTCAAATTTCCATTGCTAAAGGGCCCCAGTGTCAAAATCCAGTTTGAAAATCCATTAATTTGGCTTGCATGCTCAATTGAGCATGGGCTAGAAACTATTTCTGTCTCCCCAAAACAAAAATCCAAAAGGTCCAATACAATGGCAAATGACAACACACTGAAGGAAAAGAACCACCACAACGATTCTCTCAGCAAAGCCTCCTCCAGAAAGGGAGGATTCCAAGTGGGTTTGGAGTGGGATTACAGTAGTGCCTTAGGAAGCTCAATAAATAGCTTTCAACTTCTAATTCTTGTTTCGGAGCTAAAGAGAGGGATAAATGAGCTCTTCCAAATCCACAGAAGGAGAGGTAGGCAGGGCTCACCTGACTGACTTCTCAGAGAGGGTACTCACTCAGGTATCTATGGCCAAATATCTATACAAAGTCAGTCTCTGGCTTCCAAAAAAAATTTAAGAAGAAACTAATGTTTTCTATTTATTGAGGACATCACAGCAAGATGCACCAGTCTATTCCGTGACACAAAATTAAATGAGACCCAAAGCAATGGTGTGTTCATCTCTATTTAGCTCTTGTATGCCAGGTGCTAAAACAGCCTCTGGCACATAAGAACTTAACAACTATTTTTTGAATTTTGCATAACTGGATAATACTTTACATACTATTTTATAACTATTTTGAAATTAAAATACAGTAAATATTTCTCCATGTTGTTAAGTATTAGAGAAGCTTCCTATGTACCAGGCACTGTCCTCAGCATTTTACATATTTTATTTCAGAAGACAGCGAGAAAACAACTCACTGAATCTTGGAGATGGAAATAGATCCCCAAGAGGTGCCCTGGGTCTCTGTGTCTGCAATCACATCAAACTCTATACTATACAACACAGACAGACATACATCTCGATTGACATTAGGATTAACTAATTTAACTTAACTAGCTTACATATCTGGCTATACCACTTATTCATATCTAAGTATGAATAACCCTAAAATGTACAAACAGGCAGCAAACAGATCAAAGGGGAATATGATCTCCTTAAATCTTGATTATTTATGTGTTCATCAATAGTTAATTTTAATCCTCTATCCATTTTCCCTTTCCCTAATTTTCAGCTGCCAGTTTCTAGGTGCAAATAGATTATAATGTCACCCTAAGAAAAATGTGTTTTGAAAGAAAAATCCACCATACAAAAATCACAAATAGCATTCCAAAAACAAGAAAAATACGGCCTCCAAATTATCCACTGTTTTTGGAAGGTCTGTGTTACTATTCCTCCCAGTCTCCTCCTCAGAACCTGTGGGATTTTAAACTACTTTCAATTAAGCAACAGAAAACTCAAAAGCAAGCATTACACCAATTGAGCCTACACACCATGGCTCTCAGTTGTACCCTAGCTGGTAAGACAAAAAAGCAAGCAAATCAAAGAATCTTTTCTTTGTGCTCTAAAGAAACATTTAAGCAATATTTTTTCAGATGGTAAACCAGAAATTAGTAAATCACAGCTGCAGCCTATGGGAGGCCTTTTTCATTTTACTACAGTTCAAGCTCATCATGAACTCTCCCCATTTCAACAAGTCAATCTGCTTAAAATTGTATGCTTCTCTCCACCAAAATGTGCCCACTGCTTCCTTACAGAAATGTTCCCTGATTAAATACATACTACTCTGATCATTCCTTTTCAGTATCTGAACATGTATCTTGTACCAAAAATTCATATAGTCAGAATGTATTGCCTCAGAGTTCATTTCAAGCTTATCATGTGGGCTTGTTGAGGGAAGGAACCTCCTTTTCCCTGATCTGGTGTTTCCCTACATTGGGACATCTTTCAATGTAACTCTGGGCCTTTTCCCTGGGTTGGTAATTTGAGGGATAAGAATTGGACATGGGTAGCTTGGCCCCTTCTCCTCCCCTGCTTTCTTAGAGATTAGTCTGCATTCTGCTCTGCTTCCCCCTTCTATAAATGTTAGAGGAGAAGTCAAAGGGCAGGGGAGATGGCTGGTAGGAGAAGAAGCCTGCTGTTCTCCAGGGCTACCTGTGTTGGGGGGTAAGTCTGTCTGATTCTAAGATCCACTGTTAGAAATTCACTTGCCCACAGATATAAACTACATTCTCTAGGATCAGCATTACTACTCATAAAGGTGATATTTTAACCTCCATTTGCCCGATTCCTCTATCTTTCTCAACTGGTTCTGATCACGGGCAGGGAAAGAAAGTGCTATGTGCTGGCCCCCCCTCAAACCTTAACAACTGAGGACCGTTTCTTTAAATAGATCATAATCCACCCCAAGGGCAGGAGATCTGATCTACTTTCTCTGTCTTATCATCCTGCACCCCTATTCCAATGGCATCTAATGTAGTGTTATGCATAGGGTCACATTGGGCCATCACATTGTTCAACTCTAGGAGGCGCCATCCTGGAGTTGTGAAATGCAACAATCTTGGCAGAGTAGGTGCTGTAGGAATGCTTGCTGAGTTTCAGAGAAATAAATCCTACTTCTAGTGTCTTCACAGTCACTCAGACGTGCCTCCCTCCCAAGTTATCACTACCTAAACAATCTAAGAAAACAAGTAGAATGGGCTTAAATTTTCATTTCTGAAATTCTTCCAAAAGAGAAAATGAGTTCCTCCTAGGCGGCACAGACCAGCAATTTCAACCTTTTCCTCTTAAGAGTGAAACCGACAAACAGTTAGCCATTGATGACTAAGTAGCTACTAACTATGGGGGATCGGAATTGGCCACCTTGAAATATGTCTCTGCCTGAATGACACTTTGGTCCCCACCCCCACTAACTAACCAAAAGAGTTTGGGATGGGAGGCCAGCCCCCAGAACAGGCCATTATAATAGACATCTCTGGGTATCTGGGTGGGTCCGTGCTAAGCCCATTCTTAGTTCTGGTTACCCTTTATAGGAGACATTTGTAAAGAAAATCTCCATTTGTAAAGGTATCTTCTTCCTGGTACTAGGAAGAAGCGGGGGATGGCCTTACCTAGAGACTTATCAGAATAGAAGGCGAGGACTTAAATTTGCATAATAAACTTACTCATTGTTAACTGTGCTGTTTAGGCAATATGCTATCTGACTCCCACTAGGATCCTATAGGTAACATCCCCCTGGAGCCAGGGTCACTATGGTAATGGGTGTTTGAGCTATTTTTTTCAGGAACTGAACCCTTTGTGCACTTTAGGCCAGATTGAGACCACCAACCCATCAACTGGGCACACACAGACATGTGCTGGATAAGCGACTTTTTGATGGCAAAAGGTTGCAACTCCACCCTCAGGGCCCGCTAATGCCACCATTCTGTGAACATGGGTGGGACGAAGAGGCATGAAGCTTGACTACGCTTGTGCAGATCATCAATTACCTCATCTCTCCTCACCTCCAATCATTTCAGACCACCTTGCCCCCTTCCCTATAAATATCCCTGAGTCCCCATTTTCGGGGAAGCGGATTTGAGATTCATTCTCCCATTTCCACACTTGGCTGCCTTGTGATTAACAAACGCTCTCTCTCTGCAATTTCATCCTCTCAGTGATTGGCTTTCTAGGGGCCGGGCAAAAATGGACCTGGTGTGGTAAAAAGAGCAAAACATTTTTAACTAATGAAATATTATTCAAAGTCTCAATATATGAAAACAGTTGCTTCAAGTGAACACGAACCATCCAGAGCCTGGAGCCCCACCCAACCCTCTGGCTGACCCCAAGGATATTTCAGGAACCCTTTGGCTCCATTCAGATACAGACCCGCCTGGAGGCAGAGGCCAGGGTGGTTGGCCTCCAGGGATCTCTCCTAGAGCCCAGATTCTGCAGCCGGATCCATTCCATCAAGACACAAGAGGAGCAATAAATGCACAAATATTCACACACACAAAATCAGGAAGAGGCAGTTAAAATTCTGCCTCCTCACCCAAGTGGCTACAGGGGAAAAACCAAGAAACAAGCATGTCTTGTTTCTGCAAAAAGGACAAAGGGTCAATGACAAAATTTTTGTTAAAGGAAGATCAATGCACAAATCCAGGAAAAACACAGTATCTGACAAGGCTACTGATGGCTAAGGCTGCTGCAGCTGAGAGCAGCCCTTTCCTGGCTAAGGATGCCCAGTGGAGGGGCAGTTCCAGGTCATGCTCCTCCTCCTGGTCACTCTGAGATTCTCACCCCTTTTATAACACCCTCGGGTCATGTAGTAATGAACCTGACAACCTAACCTGGCTTTGGGGTTCCTCAACCCTGGCAGCCAGATATCAAAACAGCAAGGCTCAGGTATATGAGAGAATTCTTGGCCTCCATCATTTTGGTCTTCCTCCTACCCTGGGCCTCCTCCCAGGTACTCTCTGTAACCAGGCAGCCAGGCACCCGGGCCATGTTCAACAGCAACAAAATCGACCAAGCCACTGTGATTGGCTCTTGGGAAGGGCTGCACTTGCTCTTGTGCTGGGCCACTTGGATAGGTCCAGAAGCTAGACTAGGGAATGGCAGCTGCCCCAGGAAACTGACGGGTTGGTCTGGGGTCAACTTCATTTAGACACATGACAGATGCAGAAAGGATAAAGAGCACCAGGGGGAAATAGTGGCCAGTGGCCATATGACCATTTGATTTAGAATCCCAAGCCTCTTCGTTTATTGTTTCTTGGCGGCAACACCTTAACTTCTCTCGGAACCAGTTTCCTCATTTGTAAAATGGGGATAACAGACCTACTTTAGATTAAGTCAAAATACACAGAAGTCTGATACATAGGTGTTTAAAACTATTACTTTCCTTTTAAATTCCTCTTCTGTAAAATTGAAATGCTCAATCTCACCTCGCAGGGCTGATTGGATGACTTAAAAAGAGAATGCATCTCAAGGTGTTTAATGAAACTCTGAAGCTGCCTCCACCTGTTCTGAGGGAAGAAGGCCAGTCTCAACTATAACAAGCAGAAAACTGGAAAAATCAATGTTCAGGCCTCAATGTAATTAAAATTTGACTGAAGAGCAAAAAAAAACCAAAACTTAAATAAATGGAGAGAGTTACACTGTTTGTAGATGTGAAATTAAATTTTGTAAGATGTCAAACTTCCTTGTTTAATATATAAATTGAATGTAATTTCCATCAGAATCTCAATTATTCTTTTGGTCTGTCTGTTTTTCTCAGAGCTTGATGAATTGAAATTCGATTCAAATAGAAAAATAAAGGTATAAGAATGGCCAAGAAATCTTTGAAATTTTTGAAAAGAAAAATAATGACAGGGACTACTTACTACAGTAATTAACAGCCGTTGGCACTGGCCCCAAAACAAGCAACAATGAAAATAACATTATCCCTTTTTTAAACACGGGAACCTAAGGGGGAAAGCATTTTAACCAAACTCACATAGCTAATAAGTTACAAAAGGATTCCTGGAAAAGGAGAGGACACAAACAAACCCACGAATGTGGAAAGTTGAGCATATAAAGAAAAGGGTAATTCAAATTAGAAGAGAAGAGCTGGATTCTTTAACAAATAGTACTGAGACAACTGAATAAGCAATGTGGAAAATAAATTAGATTGCTACCTGACATAATATATAAAAACAAATTCCAAATGGTTTAATATTGTAAATATTCTAACACAACTATAAAAAAGTACCAGAAGGAAAAATGGGAGAAAATTTTTATTATTTAGGTAAAAAGAAGAGCTTCCTAAGCATTATACACAGCTCAGAACCGTAAACACTGACATAAAAATTTTTTACTTCTACACGGTATAAAAAAAAAGCCTCTAATTAAAAAGCAAAAATTTTTTAAGTAGGAAAAATATTTTTCAATATGTGTGTGATTTAGGATCAATATCTTTTACATATAAGCAGCTCCTAGCACTAAATAAGTAAAAGACAATCCATTAGAAAAATAGGCAAAATATGACTGTTTTCCTATTAGATTTGACTCCACAACCAGATGGTAACCTCCTCAAAGGCAGAGTCAGTTTCCTATATGTGGATCTCTTGGGCTCAAACCCACAAGCCTCCAGTAAGTAATCAATAAGTACTCGGCCGGCAGCTTCTCCCTGCTGGCGTGGCTAACTGCTCTAAGATGCCTTTCCCTGGGCTTCTCTGATGGAGAAGCCGATACAGTGCTCCCAAACACGGGGCCACCAGCCACGCCACAAGTTGCGCAGTCAGTTACACGCTGGGGAGTGTTATCCAGAGGGAGTGCTCCTTTCACTCAGGGCTGATACTTTGCGATTTTCTTATTTGAAAAATGGAAAAACTAATTGACTAGCACGAGAGTGATCACTTAAATAGTTACTGAATGAGTTCATTAACGATGACTGCCATTGACAGAAGAAAATTACCTAGGATTATACAATTATTATATTATATTTATATAATTATCTATTATATCTACATAATTATCTATATTATATATCTATAATTATCTAAAATTATACTAAGAATGAGTTAAGTAACAATACAAAATATATAGTGCTACTGAAATGCCCAAGTTTATTGGTCAGACTGGCCAACAGATAGAAAGAAACCTTTCAAATAATCCATCTGCCAAGATATGTATTCCACACACTCATTCCAAAACACACCATGAAGCCTTCTGCTAATTACTCCCAAATTCCCAAAATGTAGGACAAACATTAATGCTTATCAATAACAGATCCTTCCTACAAAGTTGTCCTTGCAAATATTAAAGAATGGGAGAGGGGAAAAAAAGAGAATCAAAACAATTTATTAAGAGCTTATAAAAAAATCAATAAAAAAATCACTAGAATTAAATAGACTATACAGGCAAAGAATCTTAACAATTAACATAAAAAGGATAATTTTAAATGAATAGTAAATAGGAAAAATACTCAGTCTCACTAGCATTAAAAATGCTCATTAAACAAAAAAATTTAATTGTAGGCAATTTGATAATTTAAAAGTTATACCATTCAATGCTGGTCCAAAACAATGAGTCAGACACTCACAATCTGCAAGTGAACTTGGAAGTGGGTTCATTTCTGGAACACTGTTTGGCAAAATGTCTCAGGAACCTTGGTTCACATTCTTTGACACTAATTCTTAACTTCTAGGAAATATTTCAGAGTGTCAACAAGTATCTCGGCACGAAGATATTCACCTTAGCATTGCGTTTAATAAAAAAAAAATTTAGACCCTCATAAGTATCCAACAATAGGAGAAGTGTTAATAAAATCCTTTCTAAATTATATTTATGAGGAATTTTAACGATGGGGATATTTTTTTGATAAAAGATTAAATAAATGTATGGTTTCAAATTGCACATATGTCAAAATGTAACACATCTCAATTACGTAACATGTACGAGACAAAAACTGAAAGACAACACACCAAAAAGTTAATAGTATAGTAGTACTTCTCTGAGTCTTTGAGTCTTTGGAGTGACTGTTTTTCTTTTTTATCCCTTCATGTATTCATAGTAAAAATGCATTAATTTAAAAATCAGAGAAGAAAATAAACATTCTTTTCAACGATGACATCTCATATTTTAAAATCTCGACAGGGGTGACTTCCCCCACGGGACTCTACACTGCTTTAAAACGCTGGAAGAGTCCATCTATTGGACCACAAATTTTGAAAGTAGAAGCAAACTGCCTCCTCCTTCCTCTCCTCTCCTCCCGTCCACTTCCTTTCACAGTCTGCTCTTCCGGGGGCGTCACTGGTCAGTTGAGCCCCACGCTGCTCACTCCTCGGCTCCAAAGCCCTCACTCTGAATCACAGACTTTTCCTCCACTCATCTGTGTCTTGGTTACTATGAAGTTCCTTTCAAAGTCACTCAACAAACATTTACCTAGCACCTCCTCTAGGCCACGCTCTGCTAGATACTCAGCATGTTTTACTTCAGGCCAGAGGAGTAGGAGTTCCTGACAGGAAACACTGTGCTTCCCACTTCCTGAGCACTGCCTGGGCTGGGGCAAACTGAGGGAAGGGCCAGTCAGCAGGCACCACTGACAAAGTCCCTACACTCAGCCTCCTCCCATTTCCCCGCTGGACGTATCTCCATCTGAACTGCCTCTTCCCCCAAGCAGGCCACAATCATCTTGTCACCAGGGTGATTCTTAATGGGCCCTGAACCTCCAGTCTCATATGCTCCATACCCTCTCCACACGCTACTGGATTCATCTTTCTAAAATGAAAATCTGATTACTATATACTTAACCCTACTTGGAACTCCTCAACACTCCTCACCCCCCTCTCCCCACCACCACTCTCTTAAGACAAATTCTAAACTCTGTAACGTGGCTGCATTACTGGCCCTTCCTAACCTCTCCAGCCTCACTGGTTACCCCTCCTTTATTTATAGATTTATTTAATTACCCCATGAGTTTTGGTGGAGCATTTTCTATGTGTCAGGCACTGTGCTGGGTCCAGGGGATACAGCGGTAAAAGAGACACAGCCTGTAGGCATGGAAGTCAGTCTTCACTACAGCTGCTTTCTGTCCTTGCTACACAGTGTGATGCATGACCAGCAGCATCGGCATCACCTGGGAGCAGATCTCAGGCCCTTCCCCAGATCTGCTGAATAGAAACAGTATTTCGATTCACAGGTGATTTCCTATGCATGTCAAAGTCTGAGAAGCCCTGCTTTGTGTCTCTTGAAACTTCAGTGCCCACTCTCGCCTGTTGCCTTCCCCACCTGCATTTCATCAGCCTGGGATACTCCTGTCCCTTCTCTCTGCCTAACTCCCACCTATCCCTCAGTTTCTGCATGGATTTCCTGTCTGCTAGGAAGATTTCCTTCCCTGCCCTCCTAAGTTGGGGTTAAGTGACCACCCCAAGTGGTGTCACCATCAAAACACTGACAGCTCTGTGCTACGGATGCTGCCTCCATCACTGCAAATGCTCTAAGAAGCTGTCTGTCTTTTCGTAACCGCATCACTAGCAGCAAGCCTAGTGTCTGACAAAGAGTAGTTGGTCAGTAAAAAGCTGTTAAAAAAAAAAAAAAGCATAGAATTCGGTGCAACTGCAAAATTCCCAGGCTTAACAAATAATATAAAGTTTCTAAATTCCTCAGGAGAGGGTAGGATTTGGAGGAGTTGGGAGCAGTAAACAGGTTCCTAGGAAGAAACCAGCACTATCTGCATCAATTCCATGCTTCATGTTTTATGGACAGGCTTAGCCTTGTGTGGAACCTCTGCTAGCTCACTAGACATCTTTGTGTAAATTAGAAAGACAACCTCCTCCTTCAGCACAGATGCAATTCTAGGCCAGGGTGCATGAAAGACTCAGCAAGCAAACCACAAGCTGGTTATCAGTTGCCCTCTATGCAGGTTATGGCCTGCACCACCATATATGGTGGCCCTGCCTTGTACTCCCAGTTACACTGTCCCAGTCTAGGAAGAATGGCCATGGAGCAAGCACTGGAAACCACGTCCTGGCTGTACATGACCTCAAGTGAGGAATTTAACTATTTAACTTCTCATACAATGGAGATAACATCAGCAGTGCCTACTTTACAGGGCTTAGAGAATCAATATTTTAAAATAGAGTAAAGTCATACCTTCTACGGAGTTTATTTTCTGAAGTCAAAGGATAAGGTAAAAATTGCATATGACCACAGTTACTCTTGAAAATGCCTGAACATCACCCATAAAGTAGAGCCTCGTGCCCAGGCTGACATGCCACTCTGGAGACTGGCATGCCTCTCTCAATAGGCCACCACAACCTCCAGGGAGGGAAGAGTGCCGATTCTTTGGTAGAACATCAGTTGAACTAATTGGCTTACCTGCATAGGCCATGTCTACCTAAAGTACAGAACATCAAATACCAGAATCACCTTCAACCAGAAGAGACACTCAATACAAGGCCTTCAGCCCCAGAGGCAGCCCAGGCAGCTGAGATCCCCTCTGCCATCTCATACTCACTCTGGGCTACGTGCTCACTGAAGGGAATGGCAAGTTAAATCACTAACTCAATTTAAATGATGTTTCCTTCTCTCTCCCCTTTGTGCCAAACATGTAGAGTTGAATTGGGCAAGTTAAATGCGTAGTCTAATGAAGCTTGAAAACTCGGAAGCAAAACATAAATGCAAGGCATTATTTTTGTGATACACCTACCCAATCAGTATTCTGTGTTGTGGGGAAATCTACACTGTTCAGTACACAAAGCTGCCAGCGTGGAAAACCTTGAACTTACTCCATTAGCTCGGGGCACACAAGGAGAGCATTTCCTCCCCATGAGAAGGCCACTGCTGGCATGCTCCCAGTAAGAACTGTTGTTCTGAGCTGTGTTCCCCATCGTGGAAGGACTGGCATAGAGCCATTTACAGTTTTTCACCTCATTCCTCTTATGCATAATAGCCGGGTAGGAACTAGACCTAGTGGCTGAAGGGGCGAGATGGAGCAAGGCAACAACTCTAGCGTGAAGGCTGCAGGACCAACCGTCTTGGATTTGCTGATGCCCAGAGCTAATCTCTTGGAACAGCATCTGCACAGGCCACCAGGCAAACAGTCCTCTCGGTTGCCTGCTCCAACACTCCAGACTGAAAAAAAGTCCCAGCCCCTTCCAGATAAAAGAAAATGTGCCCTTTCCTTTCCAGAGCAAAACATATCATTCTGAATGCCACCAAAATAAACACCTATCTTCATGTGCCATCTGGGCCACTCTGGAAATGTTTTATTGAACCAATGACCTACCTACATATTCAATTCAATCCTGCATATAAAGAACAGGATTTTTTACAAACAAATAGTGTTTTTAAAATAGAAACAAAGCACTATTCAATACCTCTGCAGCCCTGCTATGGCCATATACTCCACTTTCTATACTTCTAATATAGATAATCTTCATTTAACAGGAAATCTCTAAGAGAAAAGCAAGTTTATATATGTGTATGGCTACTGACAAACTCTTCATTGACACACTTTGTGGAAGTAATTGTAACCAAAACAAATACAAATTAACAATGTACTCCTGTTAGTAATGTCTCCAACGGAAAAGCGGGGTCACTAGGAGAACAAAATTTTATTCAGGAACTTATTTGTGCACCTACTGGTGTTCCCTGCTGTGCTAGGTGCTGTGGAAGACAGATACAAAGATGAACTGGACAGAGTTTCGGTCCCACCTTCTTCCTCCCCCTAAGAAAGCTTAAAATCTACAAGTGCCTTAAGCCAGCAACTTACCATAAGTAAATCAATAGGAAAAACACTAACTCTTGGCAGAACAAAGAGATCAAGAAGTCTTGATTCGTTAGTGACAAGTTCAAATGTTCCTATGAGAAACAGTGTAACTCATCAATCCATACCATTTATCCCAACATACAGAATGGCTTCAAGTAGTAACATTTAGCTGGTGGGAGAGAAGAAAACCCACGACAGCAACAGAGGAAGAGGAGATATTTCACTATTCCAAGCACATAAGGGTATGGTTCAGAATGGTCTGAATACTTACTGTTCTTCTTGTACATCAAAATTTCAAAGGAATTCATCTCATAGTTCTCAAATGTTTGCCGCACCTTCTCGATTGTGTCCTTATCAGTCAGCTCCCCATACATAAAACTGCAAAGCAACCAAAGAGTCAAATTAGATTAACAAGTATTTATTATTCTAGCAGCATATGTTAAATATCTGTTCTATGCCCAGCACTGTGCTATGCAGAATGAACACACACACACACACACACACACACACCGAAAACATTCATTCAATCAAAAAAGATTTACTGACTCAACTGTGATCAAGACTCAATCACTGCCCTCCAACAATGAAGAGCCTAATAAGAGAGACACACTAGAACAGAGTAGATCAGAAAACTATGACTAATATACTAGGAATTACAGAACAGAATAGGCACAGAGCACTGTCTGAGTGGTCAGAGAAGGCTTCCCAGAGGTAAGGACAAATGAGATCTAAAAGGCAGATGGAAATCAGCTGAGAAAAGGAGCGAAAAGAATATTCCAGGCAAAAGATGAGCACGTGCAAAGGCACAGAGGTGAGAGTGAGGTTAACTCTGGAACCTGAATGTAGTTCAGTTCAGTATGACTAGACAATGAGGGGAAATTTTGCAACAGATAACACAGAGAGGTAAGCACAGGCCCAATTATGGAGGAGAACACGGCATTATAAGCCATGTGAAATCATATTTCAACTTTATCCTGAAAGCAATGGGGGGGATGCTGGAGGGTTTTAAGCAACAGAGTTACATAACCAGATTTGTTTTTTAGAAATACAACTCTGGGAGACTTCCTGGGAAAAAATGGCAGAGTAAATTTGGACCACAGATTTTTTTCCTCTTCTGATTCTCAACAAAATGAACAAAAGAATAGGAAAAATCACAAAAATTCACTAACAAAACAAGAAAAAGGGTGCAATTTGATGCTCTAAATGTTAAGACAGAGCTAAGGAAAGAAACAGAAGGTTCAGCCACCATCTGTGCAGCTCCCTTTCCTGCCCTCACCACCAAAAAAGAAGAAAAGCATTAGGTTAAAAAACTGACATGATAAAATCCTACAAATTCTTACTAATACATCTCCCTACTGTTCACAGGTGGAGAAAAGTAGACTAAGGGGGTAAATAAGCAGCATGAAAAAAAAACTAGAGAAAACCCCTGGATTGTAGAAACCCCTACTCTCCTAATACTGGTCCTCAGCAGAGGCAGGAAAACTGCCAGGACTGTCCATTTTCCCGGGCCCCACACTGCACATTGTCTGAAGAGGTTTACCCCTCTGGGAACAGGATACACCCCCAACTAGGTAGAGCAAACCATGGCACAGGACACTAACAAAATGCGAGAGTCGAAAGGGCATCTCTCAATGGGGCCGGAAAAGCCAGTCCTCTGACAAAGGCTGCCCATGGACCCAGCGAGCATCCCCCCTGACCACCCCAGGCTTTCATGCAACAAGAACAAGAAAGACAGCAACGCACAGCCCTTAGGTCTTAGGTAAGGTAGGAGCAGTGGCATGGGTTCCTAAATAATACGTTCCCCATCTTCTAAAACTGTGCATAGTGAATGCAATCTAACTTTTTCCTGATGACTTGAATCACAGAGTCACAGAATTTCAGAGTTAAAAAGAATCTCAGTGCAATTCCTGAATCACCAAGTCAAGCGCCATGCTTAGCTTGATACTGGAACAGCCTTGGGCTTACTGTGGGTTTCCACTTTCCAGCACCCTGTCAGAAAAGGGCCCTAGCTGTGGACTTGATGAATTCTGTGTCCCTTTTGTAATTATGTCCCTTCCCAGCCCACTGAGAGATGTTATCATCTGTGGTCCCCCTTCTGCCTATCTTGTGTAGCACTCTGCTTTTGGGTTGCGCCCTTCATCTACAAACCCGGAAAACAGATAACCGAGCTTGTTGAATTATCTTTAGAAAGAAGGATAGATCAAGACTAAATGAGCCCTGCCTGAGAACAAGAGGACTTCTCCTAGGAGATAAAAACTTAAGCTCCAAGACCCTTTTATTTAGCCAGTTGCTCAGAGGCCTTTTTAGCTTCCTCCCACTTTCTCTTTCCAAGTTAATTTGCTAGAAAAGTGACCTCCATTTAAGTGACGTGATGGTATACATGATAGCAATTTCCTTCATAAGGTAAAACAAATCCCTGTAAAATGGAGTCTTCAAACACATGAAGCACCGTAATTACACCCAGCTTTCATTAGTCTTACGTACTTTTTCAAGCTGTGTTTTACCAGTAGATATAAGTTTCCTTTACCTGGACATTAGATTTCAGATGCGTGCAATGCAAAAAATAAGCAAAAGAGGCTCCCGAGCTATTAGGAATATAGCTAGCACAAAGGTATGTCCGCTTCATTTCTAGAGAAGGGACACCTTCAGGGAATTAAATAAGTTTCTTAGAATTGTACATAAAAGAAAAGTTGGCTAAATCAGCAAGTTGTCTTATCTGATTTCCTTAGAGTGTGTGATAATAGCCAATAAAAAGCAAGAAAGGTAAAGAAAGGCTGCTCAAGTCACAAAAAGTGAAGCTAACTCTCCCAATTTGTTCTGATTATAAATGTGCATATACCGATGTAGATGCAGATATAGATATAGATACTTAAGAGGATAACAGCACGCCAAGAACATAAGAGAATTCTATTGTATTACTTAAGAGTCATAATTTCTAAACCTTTGAGGGGGGAGAGGAATCTTAAATTTTCCATTTCCCAGTCCCAAAAACCTAAAATTTAAGAAAATGATAACATTTTCAAAGGCTTTAATACTTTTCACCGAACTAGTTACTTGGCCAATTTAATACCATGAAAATGCAACTTCTGAAAACCGAAGACCATGCCTGGGTCAGACAGGTTTTTCCACTCTTCAGAGATGAGCTTATTTCTTGATCTGGCAGGTTTGGGGAAATGATTCCACTTCATGCAAACACCACTGAAGATAGAAGACTCCGAAGGAAGTCAGGAGTGAGAGGAGCCAAAGGCTGAGCTGAGCCAAGACCCTGCCAGGGCAGCACAGGGGAACGTCTGGCAGGGTCTGGGCTACACGCTCCGTTCAACACCTTGAAGATGCTTTAAAAGAGTTTTTCTAATGCCCCTGCCCAAGGGTACTGCTTGGTTAGTAACCCTGTCAAATTCACAAGCTGTGCTGCTAGCCCCATTTGCCTCTGCCTTTGAGTTAGCAATCAGAGAGAGATGTAATAGCATGAATTAGAAGAGAATATTGGTTCTCTTCTCTTTTTCTGATGAAAAGCCCTATGAACAAGGCCCTTGTATCCAATATTGTAGTTATTCTTCTAAAACGGTCATACATTTTTAAAAATTAATTTAATCATCTAAACTTTTATTTCATTTTATTTAACCTTCTAACTCGCACATAATTTCATCTAAAACCTCATATAGTTTTGAATTCACATTTTATAGATAAAATGATTTTCCTGAGTTTTTCTAGGTTTCCCCCAGTCTCACTGACTGCAAGTTCATCAGTTGTGGGGACCATGTCTTAGGTCTTCTTTGATTTTCCCAGGACAGTGTGTGAACTAGAGATGATATTGCAATAAATATTCCTGAATAAACACTGAACGAGAGAAAGGCAATTCCCAAGATGAGTAAGCCATTTTCTTTTTCCAAAAGATACCATGATAGATTGTTCAACAGAACAACCCCAAACATAAATACCTGCAGGTACTGCTTTTTTGCATCACTTCCGCCCTGTGATAGCCAGACAGCTTGCAAAATCCATCATTGCTGTACACGATAGGCCAGTCCACTATCTGCGCATTCCCCAACACAAAATTAGTATCTGTTAAAAAAAAAAAACAAAAAAAGAAGAAGAAGAAGAAAAGAAAAGAAAAGGGCACATGAGGCAAGACATTAGTTGAGATTCAATGAGGACATAAATAACGTCAACCACTCCAGGTACTTTTGCTTCCCTCCAAAACAGTCTCTTGAACAGGAGAAAGGCCCTGTGAGGAATACAGAACAGAGCTTTAGAGCTGAATATTTTGAATTCAAATGCTAAGGTTACTGTACTCCAAGAAGAAGTTAGCAAGGGAACCATGCTTAACCAACCAACCAACGAATCCTGCAGAAATCCAGTGATTCCCATAAGACATATTCAAGCCCTAATTTTTCATCTCAGTGAAAGTATACTGGTAATATGGAGCAAGAGAGAATCCAAAAGTAATTTCTTTGCCTCCATCCAGCATCTTAGCCTTGTCAGTCTTTTGGCCAGAAGCCACAAACTAACCTTGTTGACCTTGATTAGCATCCGCCCATCCTAGGAGAAGAAGGCCTTCTTAGAGAGGCAGAGGAAGGCAGATAGAGGATCGCCTTGTGGAACACACACACCAGAGAGAGCCCTCCTCTTGGTAAGGAAGTGACTAGAACCTCCTAATACTAGAGCTTTGTAGAACTCGATCAAGATGTTCACAACGACAAAACTTTCTTACTGATTTTGAAATTTTGTAGCCACAGAAGTCACATTTCAGAGCTCTTTCACGGAGCTCCAGCCCACCATTCACTCCCGACGCAGGGATTAAGGAGGCCAGACATGTCCGGCTGCTTAGTGTGTTCTCACCACTTCCCACATTTTTGAAGATGCTTTTTGTGCTCAGGAAATCATCTGTCCCTCTTTTCTTTTCAAGACCTTAAATTAAGCAAATAACATCCAGAACTTAAATGTAATCATTATTTTAGCCTGGCTCTCTCCTCTCCACAGAATACTCACCCTTCTCAAAAAAAAAAAAAAAAAAAGGAAAGAACACAAACACACCAAGAGGAGGGGGTTTTGTTTATATATGTATATACACTATGTAGAGAGACACAATGGTGATATATCATGTCCTCCTTTAATTGGGAGGTTAATTTTGTTTTAGTACAGCATTTACAATTCATTCACGATATGGGTAACCATCCCTTCCTATCTATGTGGGAAGGAATAGAGGAAAGAGAAGGAGAAGGAATAACTAAATACAGTAATCTATTCTTGAGAATGCTTTGATCTATTGAAAAGGAACACAAAACACAGCTTTCATGAAGTGAATCTGTAAAACCGCTAAGCTTATAAATATGCTTTTCATGAAATCTACAACCGGCGCTTCCCTCCGTCTCTCCCATATATACATACTTCTTGAGTGTCCATTAGGTACCGAGCACAATGCAAGACCCTGGGGAAATCCAGCTTGATGAGATATGGTCCATGCACTCCAGGCACTTATCAGGATAAACAGACATGTGCACAACTAACTAAAGAAACAGGTAAGAAAATGATTAATTCCATTTAAGAGAGGTAAAAATCTATGTCTCAGAGGGGTCACATTTGAACTTGCTCTAGTCTGGAAGGATGAGTAAAATTCATTTAAACCCTATGAATGCCTAAGATGATTAAAAAAAAAAACAATAGATATAGAAATGAAAATATGATGCCTCCCTTTGGTGAACTCAAGAGGTTGTGGCAGGAAGGGAACATTCCGGGCAGAGCGCAAGCAAGAGCAAAGGTCTGCCAGCATGGAACACACAGCAGACTGGTGCAGACAGACAAAGGGCAACCAGGAAGACTGGCAGGAGAGGAGCCTGGAGACCAGACTGGGAAGGAAGGGTGCTGAATGTCAAAGAGCTTTGACCTTATTCTGGAGACAGAATAACCCTTCATGTAGGTCTTCTCTCCCTGAATAAACTCACATTTCTGGAACTGAGCAACTAAGCCTTAAAAGAAGTACAAAATTCACAAAATTTCCCGAGTGTATATGAAGTCTAATCAATTTAACTACCTCTCTTGTTTATCCTGAAATTGTAATTAATTTCCCTCAGAAGACCTGGAGGAGGAGGGGAAAACTGAGAGAGCTCTTTCATGGCTAATGCCCCACTTAGATTAGGTAATAAGAGGGAAGAATAGCCAGTTATAGATCATGGTTTGACTACAGGTGTTTATTTTCTTTCCTATCCTAGTCCCCACTAAAATAAAAGTAAATAAATTAAAAAGGTAAAAATCCACAAAAAAAAATAGAGTAAAAAATGAACAGAAAAAAATGACTACAGAAGAAGCAGAAATAATATAGGAAACAGAGAAGAACTTTTTTTAAAAAATAATCTCTAATTAGTATCCTCAGAGAGATTTAAGAGATATTACATCCATAAAACAAAAAATAGGATGCTATGGGGGGAAAACCCTATAAGAGAACAAGTAAGAGCTCCTATATATTAAAACTAACAAAAATTCAACGTAAATGTTAGAAGATAAAATAGTCTCACAGAGAGTAGTACAGAAAGAGACAGAGACAAGAAATATAAAGAAATAATAATAATAAGACATAGAGGATCAAGGCAAGAGGAACAACATGCACCCTAATAGGAAGAGCAGAAAGAACAACATGAGAAAAGGCCAGAAGACATTTTTTAAAAATTAAAACAATCAAATGTGACGGCAGAATAAAGATATTTTCAGATGTGCAAAGATGTGGGAAATTTCTTTACCACATATTCTTTCTTAGGAAGTTACTTGAGGATGTGTATCAGCAAAATGAGGAAGTAAAGCAAGAAAGAAGACAAGATGGGAACTAGGGGGAAAAGTGGCTCCAAATGCAGAAGGCAGGGAAGGAAGCTAATAAAAAGCATTCAATACAGAATGGTTCAGAAAACAGAATTTCCAGAAGAGGGTTACCAAGGGATAAAGCAGGCCAGGATCTGATGATATTCTTGATAATTTGGAGCAACATAAAAAAGTCAAAAAAGGCATATAATTTGGGGGGCAAGAAAGGAAATTAGAAACATCAAAGAAAACAACAGCTGTGCAAGAAGGGAAACCAAATCACACTTTGTCACATCATTGTCATAATAACGTAAACCCTTTTTTAATTTCCAACTTTTAAAACCGACATACAGTTGAAGCATGAAATATTAATTATCATAAGTATCTGAATATAACCTCATCAATTCTGACACTGTAAAAATACAAATAATAAGTTTAGAGGTACAAGAGATGTGTGTAGAGCTGATATAATAAAAAAGAAAGGTATAAATCTTTTCATTAAAGTTGCAAAGATAATCAATAAGAGAGTAATATAGTTATATTAGGAGGAGGGGGTAGGAAGTAGATAAAGTGAGCTAAAAACTCAACTAAATTAACAGAAGTCAACAGATAATACCTAAAATTGATAAATCTAGAAATAGCTATAATGCATGTTATTTAGGGACACGGCGGAAACCATAAGAAGAAACAGCTAAAATTAGAACATGTGGTGGCTGATGAGCAGGATGCGTGAAAGGACAAGCACAGGATGGTTGTTTTTCTTTATGAGCTCTTCAGTTTGATTTTTTTAACCATGAGCATATATTACTTTGATAAAAATAAGTGCATTCTTAATTTTTAATGAATTTAATCAGAAAAGATTAATTTGTTGATTAAATTTTTCATTTACCAGAAAATGAGAACAGAATACATTTCAAGCTCCAGATATCACTGCAACTTCTCATAAAAGTATTCTGTTCACCCTTTAAAGGTATTCATCATTCCTTAAGCATCCTCACTATCCCTGGGGTGCATATTACAGACTTATCTGGGAAAAATCAAGTCCACTAGCATCTTCTCTGACTTTAAAAAGGAAACGAAACCCATGCTTTTAATCATTATATTACATTGTCTCCTTCTTATTCCATTAAGTAATAAAATCGGACCATTTCTATGAAAATCTTTGTAACACGTTAGATTTATGTGCCTTCCCGTAAAAATACCAAGTATAGTGGGACTTTTAATTGATGAGTCAACATTACCATTATTGTCATCATATATTATGATTCTACCTTGTGACACACAATGATGCCCTCAGGTAATATTGACATGGTAGAAGTAATTGTTCCTCCTCTAAATGCTTGGGCTCTCCTGTCAGTCTTTTCAATGTTTCGTCTCTTCCCTCACTTGCAAACTATCACCTCTTACTTCTTAGAACTTAGTGTGCTGACCTATTTCTATAACAGTTCTGCTTCCACTCAATGATAGAAGAGGAGGAGAAGAGGGGAATCTTTGTGCCTGGATCCCCATTTAAGACTCAGGGGCGAGAGAGAATACCACACACTGGTGACTCGAAGGTTCTACATAGCAAACCTGGCAGTGTTAGCACTACTGAGTCTCCCGCAGCTCCCATGGGGTCTGCAAAGGATCCAGAAGTTCCCCACTGCCCTGCTGCTGCTAAAGTGCCCTGCTTATGCTTCTGCATAAGCAGAAGGTTACCACAGTGGAGTGAGGTGACCTTGTAGCCAAAGGTTACATGTCAAACTATCCAAGTCTAAGATCAACATGAGGGTTCAAGCAAATACCAGAGGTGAGCTGCAGGGCCAGTGAGAGCCTAGATTAGATCAAGTTACATATATATACACACACACACAGAAAAAGCAAGTATGTGTTGGGTTGGGGCAAGGCACCAAGTTCTGTTCAATCCAAAGAACAGAACCTAAGTTTACCAGCTATGGACTTGAGCCCTACAGATCAGCTGGCACCCAGTGACCAGCAGACCAGGGGCCATTGCCCTAAGGACCCAAGGACTAGAGGGGAAACTAAGGCCTTGCCTCTGGGGATCTGAGGCCCCAGAAGTGATGCAAGTGCTTGCCTCCACCTCACACACCTTCTTGGAGAGAAGCAATGGGATGGGCAGAATTGGAATCTGAACACAGGAGAGACTGAATTACCCAAAAAGACAACTGAAACTTGAAGAGCTTGAGATGCCATTAACTGGGAAGTTCAGAGTCCCTGCTAACTAGTCTGCCCTTGGTGTTCAGTGGGTTGGGAGCTTGTGAGGGAGGTAAGATCTGTTAAACAAAATAAAGTGAACCTAGGTTGGTCTGAGTCAATTCGCCACTATGCCTCCAAAAGCATATCTGCCATGAGAAGAGACAGGCTCAGAAAGTGGGACTCTCCTGAAAAAAGTGCATAAATTCCGGTGCAAGAACTCCATGATAGCCACTTCGCTTAGCCAAGGCTTCTTAATTCCTCCAGGTGGTTGGCTATATTCCTGATGGTTAAGAATGCCAAATAAGAGAGCTCTAGTGAAGTGATACAGACTTTCTGGCCAAACGGAGAGATGTACATTCCACGTCCAAACATAAATGACTCTGGGATTATTCACTATTTTTCAAACTCAGTAAATGAAAACTTATTTCGAAGCCAAGCAAAACTTAACCCACTACAAGGGGGAAAGTAACCCACTAAAAGGACAAAACATCAAAAAAAAAAAAAAATCACCTCCTAAGACTGCATCAGAATTGGCATGATCTGGATACAAGAGATTTGGAGATTTTAAACTGAGAAACGTTAAGATATCTGCCATTCTTCATCGAAGAGGGCATCACCACCATCAAGACCACATGTATTAACAGTCACTGGATTATTACCCCATGAGGTGGGCAGGCACTAGTATTAACCCATTTTTACAGATATTGTAAGAGGGCTTAGCAAACCAAAGGAACTTTTACTAGGTCACACATCTAGTAGAGCTGGGACTGTCTAACACTGTATTAATCAGGGTTCTCCAGAGAAACAGAATCAATAGGAGGTATATATATAGAGAGAGAGAGAAATTAATTTATTATAAGGAATTAGTTCCCATAATTATAGAGGCTGACAAATCCCAAGATCTGCAGTTGGCAAGTTGGAGACCCAAGAGAGCCAATGGCGTAATTCCAGTTTGAGTCCAAAGGCCTGAGAACCAGGAGAGCTGATGTTGTAAGTTCCAAAGGCTGGCGGGCTCGAAACCAAGGAAGACTCCCTCACCAATGTTTCAGTTCAAACCCAAAGGCAGGAAAAAAAACAAAGTTCCAGCTCAAAAGAATGCAGGGGAGGGGGCCGGCCCAGTGGCACAAGCGGTTAAGTGCGCATGCTCTGCAGCGGCAGCCCGGGGTTCGTGGGTTCGGATCCTGGGCATGCACTGACACACTGCTTGGCAAGCCATGCTGTAGCGGCGTCCCACATAGAGTGGAGGAAGATGGGCACAGATGTTAGCCCAGGGCCAGTCTTCCTCAGCAAAAAAAAAAAAAAAAAAAAAAGGAGGATTGGCAGATGTTAGTTCAGGGCTGATCTTCCTCACAAAAAAAAAAAGAATTCAGGGGAAGGTCAGCCTTTTGTTCTACTCAGGCCTTCAACTAATTGGATGAGGCCCACCCATATTAGGGAGAGCAATCTGCTTTACTCAGTCTACCAATTTAAATGCTAAACTCATCCAAAAACACCCTCACAGAAACACCCAGAATAATGTTTGACCAAATATCTGGGCGCCCTGTAACCCAGTCAAGTTGACACATAAAATTAACCATCACAAACACCAAAGCCAATGCTTTTAACTGTATAACATTTTGCAATAATCTTTAACAGAATCAGCAGAATCATAGCTCACAAATTCTGTAACTCCCTCAAAGTCCTTGGTAGATCTCCAGGACTCTGGGTTTGACAGAATACAATACCTCTATAAAGCTCTATTTTGATAAAGAGCTTTTATGAAGGCAACACTAACCCCTCACTTATACCTCCCTAAGGAGATTGATCAAGCTATGAGTAGGTATCTCTAGACCAAGAGAAATCCACTCTGTGTGTCTTGGCCTCTCAGACTGGCCTGTGCCCCAGCATGGTGGAAGAAGAGAGAGCTCGAGCTACTTGCCTCCTTATGATACTCAGAGCCCACTTGTGACAGGCCTTGCTGGCCCTCTGTTCTGTCAGCTCCAGGTTCGTGGCCTAAGAGTAGGTCAGTCACTCATGGTCTGGAAGCCAAAGTCTAGGCTTGAGGAGGGAGACAGACAACACTGCCATGTTCTCCAACCCAGTTTAACGGTAATAAAGCTGATACTGCATTTTAACCCTCATCTGGCTCCTTCAGACAGTCTTCAGTTGAGTAAAAACCTAGAGGACTGAGGGTAAAATGTGCTCCAACACATTCACAAGGATCAAAGCTCCAAGATTCTGAATGGCATTGAGAGGTCATCTGCTTTCCTGCCTCCTGGCACTGCCAAAGCATACTGGTGAGAGTCTTCACAAAATACCCACAGAGCAAGAGGCAATACGATCCCTTCCAGAACACTGCTGGTGCTTTGTAAGTCCTTTCCACTTTCTCTCTTCTTTTTTAAAAAAGATTTTTAGAAGAGACCAGCCCCTTACATTTCAGGCCTTCAACTCAATGATAGCTGGTCCAGTCAAAGCATCACTATAAACAGTTGAGATTACACTGGTAGCCCCCAATAAACAGTGCCTCCTCACATTCATGCCCTTGTTTAGTCCTCTCCCCTTGAATCTGGGTGAGTCTGTGATTTGCTTCAACCATCGAATGCAATAAAATGGATGCCATGCCATTCCCAGGTCTAAGCATTAAGGTCTGGAAGCTTCTGCTTCTGTACTCTTGGGAGCCCTGAGCTGCCATGTGAGAAGTCCAGCTATACTACTGGAGAAACCATATGGACACACTACAAGCAGAGGCCACCTACTGAGAAAGAGGCCTTGAGATTACACGGAGAAGCTCTGAGGAACTTAGTCAACAATGAAAACCAATGGAAGAATGAGGGGTAAAAGACACCCTATTAATCCACCCTTCCCCTCCCCCAGAAACACCTAGGGATCCCACAGAACACCATTTGAAAGAACAAGAATGGCGACAGCAACAAATCGGGTTCTAGCGGCAGTGTTGTCCCTAATGAGCTATGTGGGTAAGTCGCTTCAGCTCTCTGGGTCTCAGTGAAGGCAAACTAGAAGATCTCCATGCTTCTGGCAGCAATAAAATCCCACTTTCTAAGTAATTGGATTCATAACAAAGAACAAATCAGATGATGCCTCTGCAACCTGCAAGCCACCCACCCATTGGAGTATCAACCAGTCATGACCTTGAAATATCACTTCTCTAAATGCTGACTCTGGAGAGCCTGGATCACTTTAAAAATAGCAGAAACATCTTCTAAACTTAACTAAGTGGGAAGTGATACATTGCAGGTGAATCTTGTTGTATCAGGCTTTTATTCAGTGGAATTGTTTGGATTGGGAGACACGATACAAAGGGCAGTATTAATGTAAAAATATACCATATTGGCAAGGAATTCTACAGTAAAAATAAATCACATGTTGGTGGGTCAGTTTATATATACAGAAAATGCCTAAATGTGTCTTTGGAATCTGTAAAATGTAGGTACGACATATGCTCTTGACTATACGTATAGCCTTTGCAGGTAGAAAGTGTAATTTCCAATCAGCCCGTGGCCCATTCTGAAGCACCAAGCCTGCCTCCAAATTCATATTTTCTGAACCGATCAAGTCCCTCCTACATTGTTCAGTAAAATGTGTAGGTTCAACCTGGCTGCCCTTGCCATGATTTATTCATTGGCTTTCATTTGAAAGTTCCCTGTGTCTCCAGGTCTTTGATGCAAATTAACCAGATTCTGTTGCCTCCTTCTGATGCCTTTTTACCCCCTGAGGGTCTTTAGCTACAAGAGCGCATGTAATTAAATGTTAAGGTTTCCTAAATTCAACCTTCCTCAGCCCACACAGTTTTCCTCCAGTCGCAGAATAAAACAAACATTCTGTAAAAATTTGAAAGACTCCCCTCTCCCCACCAGGTAAAGTTTCTTCAGCTGATGGCGCGTGTGCCAAACCACAATGCAGTAGTCAGACGTGTCAAAATCATTCCAAATCTACCATTTGCCCATAAAGCATAACACAAAGATATTGTAAAAAGAAATTATTAGAAAATTGCTTTTCCTCATAATTACCACAAATAACAAAAGAGAAACTAACTAAAGCAATGACTTAGAAAAGTGACTCAGTTTGAGCAATTACACAGATAAAAGCTGCATTCAGTAAGCAGTTCACACAAATTTATTGCTCCCTGCCAACTCTAGTTATTTAGAGGGCTACAGTAAATATTT